>NW_006921591.1:465259-487771 GCF_000298275.1 Orycteropus afer afer
AAGAAATGCTCACGATCATTAGCCTTTGTTGTTGTTGTTACGTGCTGTCAAATCAGACCCAACTCATAGCGACCCCTCCTTGGATTGCTGAGGCAGTATCACTACGGAAGTAGATTGCCCAACCTTCCTTCCAAGGAGTGGCTTGTGGGTTTGAACTGCCAGCCTTCTGATTAGCAGTCAAGTGCCTTAGGCACCAAAACAACAATGAGATACCATCTTGCCCCAGCACTAGTAGCAAAGTTCAACAAGACAGAAAATAACAAATGCTGGTTAAGATATGGAGAGATTGGGACTCTCATACACTACTGATGGGACTGTATAATGGTACAACCACTGTGGAAATCAGTATGGTGATTCCTTAAAAAGTTGGAATTAGAAATACCATTTGACTCAGCCATTCCATTACTAGGTATATCCTAAAGAAGTGAGAGTCATGACAAGAACAGACATATGCACACCTGTGTTCATTGCAGCACTATTTACAATAGGCAAAAGATGGAATCAACCTAGGTGTCCATCAGCTGAGGAATGGATAACCAAACCATGGTACATACACACAATAGAGTACTATGCAATCTTAAAGAATAACCTAGAATCTGCAAAACACCACATAACATGGATGAAGTTGGAGGACATTATGCTGAGTGGGAGCTCTGGTAGTATAGTGGCTAAGGCACTTGACTGCTAACCAGAAGCCTGGTGGTTCAAACCCACCAGCCACTCCTCGGAAGCAAGATGGGGCAATCTACTTCCATAGTGTTACTGCCTCGGAAACCCAAGGAGGGGTCACTATGAGTCGGGTCTGACTTGATGGCATGTAACAACAACAACATGCTGAGTGAAATAAGTTCAATCACAGAAGGACAAATATTGTATTAGTCTATTTTTGTAAAAGTCAAGGAAAGGTTTATATATGGAATGAAATTTTCTTTGTTGGTTACCAGGGGTGGGAGGGGAGGGGAGGGAACACTGTTAGATAGGTAGAGGTAAGTATTGATTTGGGTGAAGAGAAGGGCAGTGTACCAAATGTGAGTAATCAACATGGTGGCATTGAGGAAGAGGAAGACATAGAGAGTTACATGGGAGGTACAGACAATAAAGATGAACCCTTTTGCACATACAGTACTGTGTTGTCAGTGAAGACAAGCATGGGTATTCAGGTGGATAGATGGGTGAACAGGCTAAACTATTAGGTATGTGTATGAAGTGGGGAGTGTACCCAAGACCGTGTTTAGGGTAGGCAGACAATGGTTCTATAAGTGTATTTGTATGATGTATAAGAATTCCCAGGTGTATAGGAGAGCTGAGAAGGGACAAGTCTGTAGTCACTTCTTGGTCACAGCCAGCAACCCAGAGTGACCAAGTAGTTGAAGCAATGGGCTCAGGACCATTGTCACAGGGGACATCAAACTCAATTGGCTTAATATACTACACAAAACATTGTTCCACCTCCTACTTTGGCAAGTAGCGACTAGGATCTTAAAAGCTTGCAAGCAGCCATCTAGTTGCAACGATGGGGTCTCTCCTTGTCCAGAGCAAAGAAGAATGAAGAAAACCAAAAATTCATGGAAACAATTAGTCCTAGCAACTGGTACACCATGTGATCTGCAGCCTATACGACTATGAGACCAGAAGAGCTAGATGGTGCCTGGGTACCACTGTCAACGACTCAGAGGGGAATCTATGTAGGAGATCCTGGATAGAGAGGGAGAACAATGTGGGATAAAACTCAAAATCATTTGGGGGGAAAAAAAGGGGGGGCCAGGTTTGCTGGTCTGATAGAGGCTGGTGGAACCCCTGAGACTGTGGCCCCTAGCTGCCCTTCAGGTCTGGAATTGAACTCACACCTGTGGCTTCCAGCCAAACAAAAGACAGGCATGTGAGTTGAATATTTACCTGAGGTAGTTACACTCCTTGGAGAGATCAATCATGGGAGAAAGAAGAGCTGTTTATGCACAGGGAGACAGCTCAGGGGCAGGAGTGCATGGAGGGATGGACACAGGGGAGAGGTAACTATCAGGAGGAAGTGGGAGGGGAGCTGTTGCATTGGGATAAAAAAGTGTATGTGAACTGTTGTATGGAAAGTAAATTTGCTCTGTAAATTTTCACCCAAATTACAATAATTAATAAACAAATAAACAACAAACAAATACTGAAGGAATAAAAAAATTCACAAAAAGCAGAGAGCCAATATATACTAAAAGAAGGTTGTAAAGGAAAAGCAGATATTTATTTTAACTTGCTTCTACAAAATTTTGTTATACTTAGTTTATGGTTACTGACCACCTACTGTGTGCAGGCTCCATGTTAGATACGGCATCTCATTGTTTAGGGCAACCCTGTGTGGGATCAGCTGCACTTTTTGCACATGCCAACATGGCCCGTGAGTTGATGTTCTTTGGGAAGGTCCTGATGACTTGTTCCACCACCACACCTATGTGTTTCATGGAAGCTTCTCTCCCTTCTCTGTAGACCAGTTAAGAACAACAACAGCTCATGTCAAACTCTGGGTGGCACAGTTTGCAGTTGACTACTTAGCCAATATTTGGTGGTTCAAACCCACTCAATGGTGCTGTGGGAGAAAGACCTGGTGGTCTGTTTCCATAAAGATTGCAGCCCAAGAAAGCCCTATGAAGCAATTCTGTTCTTTATTACAAGTTGTCACCAAGAATCAGAATTGACTCGAAGGCAGCAGTTTGGATTTTTTGGTATTCTCCCTCACATAATCTGAGGACTGGAATGTAGCTGAGTTTCAAGAAAGATGTGTCAATGTTCGGAAGCCAGTGGTTGTCTCTTGCTCCAGTACTATGTTTGCTTATCCTTGTGTCTCTGCTCTTCTGTCCCTATAGCAGATGATGGCCAACCCTAGCTCCATTGTTTACAAATTTGTGTTCTAGAAACCTAAGTTGACCAACTAGAATTTCTCTCAATCACAGAAAATGAAAGATGTTTGGTCCACATTGCTGGGGACAGGGTCAGGAGCACAAGCATAGCTGTTAGGGGCTCTTCCTGGACTGTGGATAAGCACAGAGCAGGTCTGAGAGAAGAGAAATTGTGGAGCTGAATGAAAGTCCAAGTAGATGTCATATTCAACTGTGTTAGCAATGGCATGTGCAGATAGATACCGTCACTAATAGTACTATTATCAGAAAAGCTGTGATGGTTGCTGTTTCACTTTGAAAGTAGAGTATAGTTCCCAATTCTGTATTCCCAGTTGCTAAGTTCTCAGTGTCAAAGATGTCATTTGATTGACAACTCCTTAAGCATTTTCATTCTGAATTAGCCTATTGGTGCTTCAGAATCCACGGGGATGGGAATTTGTAGCAGATGGAGGCTGGGTATCTTTTCAGTTCATGCTTGGCTTTTTAAAGTCATCAGATTTTATGTGTATAGTTAATTTTTAATTTTAATCTCTTGGAACTTGGCATTGATGTTTAAAAGGCTGTATTAAATATATTAATATACTCACAGATGAGAGAAAATATCCATGAGGTCTTAAAATATTCTGAATAATATTTTCTTTCTTTTTAGCTGTCTCCATTATGAGGTACAGCGCCTCTGCTTTTGGGTTTGCAGTAAGTAACCTGAAATGTATTTTTATGAAGCTTTGCACGTTTTTCCTGAGCTCGCCAGTCTTACCCTGGGCCCCTAATAAGAGGTTGGTTAGCCTAGGAGAGCTTAGCACGAGGAACACACTCTTTGTGATAATAAAATACACTTTAATAGAAATAAACTGCATGGAGACTGCACAGATTAGTGGAACCACATTTTCCCACAACTGGTTGCCAGGATAGTTTAGGGGTTTTAACCCCCTTTTTCTCCCTCCAAGTTGTAGGCTTGAAAATGGGCACAAAGTGGAGTGAAGCATTGTAATGATGGAGGCAGAGGTATTGGGAGTTAAGACTGGGGCTACTCAGGCTAAGATAAATCACTTGTAGCCCAGCTAGGGATAACCTGGGCTCTGAGCCTGCCTCCTGGGAGGAGTTGCTTAGAGAAAGCAGATTTCGAAAGCTGTTTTGCAGATTCAGTACTGAAGAATTGGGTGAAATTTCCTACGTCTCCTTCAAGAGATGGCTAGTGCTTCTAATTTTCCAAATGAAAAGTTCCATGTGGTGCAATGGCTCATAAAGAGGACTTCTTGAAACGTCCCTCCAGTGTAGTTTTAGGGTTTCCTGTAACTGAGGGTGTGTGTTCCTGCCTCCACCCTTCTTCTTCCGTTTGTTATGAGAACTTAAGGAACTTAATGTTTTGTGTGTGTTGCAGATTCTTTTCAGAATCATTTGAATGATGCAGACTCGTTCCTCAGGAAAGCGTACAAGACACACACACACGGATTTCCTTCCACCTTCCCTTATTTTCTCCAACTTTCTTTTCCACACATTAAAAAAGCACTGAATTTTGTGTACAACTTCGAAGTGTTGACCAACTTCCGGGAGTCCTTGGGTGACTCCCACCCCCTGACTAGATCTCAAATGGAGAAGTGCCATGAAGAGCCAGAAACACAGAATTGTCATCTGAAGTCTTTTACTTGGAATGTGCAGAAAATGCTGGAATAATTTTGTCCATCATGGAGAAATTGAGTCTTGTGTTTTAGAACAACGTAACCCCTACATTTCTAGAGTACTGGGAGCCAGGGGCCTTGGAGCAGAGCCCACACATGGCAGAATGTAGCTTTTCAGGTGGGAGCCATGTGAGGAAGGCTGGGTACTACCACCAGACCAGCTTGTGGGTGCCTGGGCTCCAGATTCTCCAGGCTTCTCTTTGTGGGTAATGAGTGGCTTACATTGCTAGGATGGGAAGCCTCTTTGCACCGAAGTTACTCTTTCAGATGTTCCAAGTCCCAGCATGTTTGCCCTCCCTCTGTCTTCACAGTCAAGCCCTATTAACTCTGGAAAACCACTAATGCCATGTCTCCTTCTCCTAGTTTGATGCCATCCTCGACGTCCTGTCATCAGCAATTGTCCTGTGGCGTTACAGCAATGCAGCCGCTGTGCACTCTGCCCACAGGGAATACATGTAAGTGGCTTTTTATCTTTTTTCAGACTACAGAACCCTAGAAAATGAGGACCACTGCAGCGTTAGTCCCAGTAATGAGAAGGTCTCCAAGATGCCTTTGAGAGTGGCTGGTACGATATCAACCATGTTATAGGCATCTCTTGGGATGGTCAATGAGATGGGATGTTCCTTTAGAATACTCCTTGTTCTCTGTTCTTGAGGGTTTTTTGTTTTTTTCCTCCCTCATTCATCTGTCCATCCATCTATCCATCCATCCATCTTCTGTCTCTTTCCATTATTAGAATCTTTGTTCCCGTGGAGTTTTCTGCTCTTTTCTTTCCTTCTGAGTAAGATGTGTTCTCCAAGACTAGGATACGAAAAACCAACATTTCATAAGTGGTTCGTTTATTGGTGTAGATTTAGGGTGGGAGTGGGTGGCTGATGTAGGATGTGGACCTAAGGTCAGGGACGTGAGTGGGTCTAGATGTTGACTGGCTGCTTCACTTGGGAATGAGGTTATCAAGAGTGTTTGTAGAATTAGGAGAGGAGATGAAGATAGTGAACCAGGTCCTTTTGTTATTAATAAATAAATTAGAAGCACCAGGAGTTGAGAGCGTGGTAATGGCCACAGGAGGTATAGTGAGTGGTTCAGTCTCATGACAGCTGGAACTTTGGAGGGAGCAAGCAGGGGACTGGTTTGGAAATGGCCATGTGGAGCAAAAAGGCCTGGAGAACATGAGGTGAGAGAGGATAAGCTGCTTTATTTTAAATGTAGGGAAAGCAGTTTCCTCAGAAAGCAGCCAGGTTTTTGTTAGGTCAAGATGGTGAACATGAAGAAAAGACTTGGAGAATTTGGAGACTGGCCTTGAGGTAAAAGTGTTTGAGAAGGAAGAGAGTACGGTTACATAGGAAGGTATACCAAGGGGTTTAGGGATAAAGGTGTGGCGATGATGGCTAGCCTGGTGACAGTGGATTGCTATGAAGCCACTCAAAAAAAATAAATAAATAAATAAATAAATAAAATAAAAAAATGAAGCACTATTTGTGCAAATATAATAATCTCCAAGATTCATGAACTGAAGAAAGCCTGGAGCAAAATAGTGTTTATGGTGTTTTCTCATTTGTTTTAACAAAAAAGGTGTTCATCCACTCATACTTATTTCAGCATATAAAAGCTCTCTGAAAGGATACCAAGGAGCCTGGTGAGAGATTCCCTCTGGGAGGGGCCCTGAGGACAGAGGAAGGAGGGGGAGACATTTTCTTTATAACCTTTCAAACCAGAGCTGTCTAATAGAACTCTCAGGGATGATGGACATGACCTATATGTGTGCTGTCCACTTGGTAGCCACTGGCCACATATGGTCATTGAGTACTTGAAATGTGACTAGAGTGACTGAGCAATTGGATTTTTAATTTTATTTCATTTTAATTTAAATAGTCACATGTGGCTAGTGACTGTGGTATTATATAACACAGCTTTAAATAGCCTGATAATTTTTTAAAAGCAGACCAAGTTGTTAATCAGTCAAAATTCAGGGCATTTAGAACTGAGAGAAAGATATTGAGGGAAGGAAAAAGGTGCTGGAGGTGGGAGATGTGAGGAAAAATTAGTGAAGGAAGAACTTAGAAAACTAAATGACACAGGGAATTTCTTCCCTGCCTTAGCCATTCTCAGATCTGTGCACTGTGTAAAGCTGTGTAAGGCCACAGGGGATAGAGCATCCCAATGACATCAGCTGTGGAGAGAGGGCCATCAAGATGCCTGCCACAAAAGATACAGCTTGACTCTCGTTGGGGGAACCTGACATTTTGCATATGATGGTAGCACAGGAGGGGCCACACGAAAGCTCCCCAGCCCCAGCTGTCTCTTTGGGCATCAGTCAGCTCATTGAGATGGAGAGGTGGAATCAGATGGGAAGCATTGCTCACCTTGCCAGGCTCCTAACTGCAACACTGGGGCAAACACATAGCCCAGGAGGTGGTTCTGCTATTCCAAATGTATCTCCAAATGGTATCTTATGTAGCAGCATATTGCAAAGTGCATTTGAGAACTTGGAATGGATATTCTTAGAGAGGCATCAATCCTTTTTGTGTTCTCATGTGAAATAAATAGGGCACACTGGTTCTCACCCAGGGTCCTTGCTCTGCTTTCTTTTCCAATTTGCTGAGCCAAATGCCTTGGCCTGAAAACTACCAGTCGATGGGATGGCTTGATAGCCTTTTGATTACTGGCTTCAGCAGTACCCTCTGCTTTTGGAAACAGCTCCAGAGATTGGGGAGGAAAAAAAAAAGCAATGGATTCAATAAAAAAAAAAAAATAATGAATTGGTGATTTGCTTTTGGTCCCTGATCTAAGTGCACTGCAAAGGCAATGAGTAGCATCAAGAACATATTAAAATAGGTCCACACTTACCCTCTTTACATGGGGTGTTTGATCTGCCCCCAAATTGGAGGCTCTGAAGAAGGAAATACCATTTACTCCATTTGTCTAGAGACTGACTTTACAGAGGTCTTGAATGTGCTTTAACTGAAGAAAAGGACCCAAGCTAGAAGAACAACTAACTTCAGAGATGTCTTCAGGGACTGATGAGAGCCAAGGCAGAACGTGGAGCCTCCATAGTAGGACCTGGGCTCATCTGCCTTGAATAGTTTAGATTTAGCCTTTCTTAAAGGCATAGGAAGCTGCCTTACACTTTCATGTGAAGGGCATGAAACTCTCCACAGGTTGTGACACTGTGGGCAGGTGTCAGTGGAAGGAATGTAGGCTTGGTTTCTGAGAAGAGCCCTTCATCCACATTGTACTCTGCCCCTTACCTGGTCTGCTACCATAAGTGATGTATTTGTATTTCAAAACCTCAGTTTTCTCATCTGATAGCTACCAACTGATCTGATAGCAATCATCTGATACAACCAACACTATGGTGAGGATTAAATATGGTATTGAATGTAACATCAGCATGTGCTAAAATAAAAATTTTAGGTCACTTACTTTTCATCTTTAATGTGTTAAAAAGCAAAGATATCACTTTGAGAGGCCTAAGATATGGCTGACCCACGCTATGGTATTTTCAGTCACCTCATATAAATGTGAAAGCTGGACAATGAGTAAGGACGCCCAAAGAAGGATAGATGCCTTTGAATTATGGTGTTGGTGAAGAATATTGAGTATACCATGCACTTCCAGGAAAATGAACAAGTCTGTCTTGGAAGAAGTATAGTCAGAATGCAAGGATGGTAAGATTTTCTCTCTCTTACTTTGGACATGTTATCAGGAGGGACCAATGCCTGGAGAAGGACATCGTGTTTGGTGAAGTAGAGAGGGTCAGTGAAAAAAGAGAAAGAACCTGAACAAGATGAATTGACAGAGTGCCTATAACAATGAGATCAAACATAGCAACAATTGTGAGCATGGCACAGGACGAAGTAGTGTTTTCTTCTGTTATCTGTAGGGTCACTATGAGTCAGAACTGACTTGACAGCACATAACAAGAACAACAACAACAGAGTTTTAAAATGTGTTTTTAGTAGAGTTAGTCGTACTGGAATCCCTGAGTGGTATGAATGGTAATACTCTTAGCTGCTAATGAAAGGATTGGAAGATGGAGTCCACTCAGAGGCACCTCAGAAGAAAGGCCTGGTGATCTGCTTCTGAAAGATCATCCACTGAAAACCTTAGGGAGCACAGTCTACTCTGACACACACAGTGTTCCAGGAGTTTGAAGGCAACTGGTATTTTTATTTTTATTTTTTGGTCATACTGGGATAGTTTGAAATTGTTCATCCTACTATTTTCAAGAGCTTGGAATAAAATCACTTACAAAGAAAAACGTTAAAAAAAGAAAGATAAAAGAAACACTTTGGCATATTTAGAAAGTTAGTCTTGACATTAGAACATGGGCAGTAGTAATAGTGAGGTGATAAAAGATTGTTCTTTGAGGGGGAGTCATTGTTTAGGAGGCAGTGAGTTTCTTCTGTTTATGGTGATAGAAAATTTGGCAACAATTATGCATTGTGGTTACACAACATGATGTAATTGATATCACTAAATTGTACATGTGAAAAACATCAAATTGGCAAATACTGTGTTATATATATCTTTACAACAATAAAAAGAAAGATTATTCCTTAATTCTCTAATTTTTGTTCTTTCCCCATCAAAAGAAATCTGGTTTGTGTGGGACAAGACATGATTATTATAAAAAGTGTAGGTTATTCATAAAGGTATAGAAAATACAATAAAATTCACCTCTTACATTTCCTCCCAGGGATAACACAGCTACTATTTTCATTTATATGTTGTGTGTGTGCATGCATGCATATGGTTAAACATACACACTAAAAATATTACATAAAGATGATCTATATATATACTTTACCAAACTGCTTTTTCTCGACTTAACACCATATTTTGAACATCTTTCACTTTTGGATAAATAGAGGTTTTTTTTTTTTTGATAGCTATGTGGTATTCTGTGTATGGATCTAGCATATTTTAAGTAATTTACTACTGGTTGTCATTTCTAATGTGTTGGTGTTAGAAATGACCCTGAAATAACTGTCCTTACACATTATATTTTAATTTTTTCCCTCTTATTTCTGTTTTTGAGAATAAATTGCTAGAAGTCTGGGTAGAAGATACAATAACATACAATTTTGAGGTCAAATTGTGCTCCAGAAAGGTCCTACTAATTTATATTCCCACTGGCAGTGGATGAGAGTACCTGTTTACTCACTTTTGCCAGCGCTATGTGTTATCATTCTTTTTGACCTTTGCCAGTTGTCCAGGTGGAAAATTGAATCCTCCATGTTATTGTGCATTTCTTTAGTCACTAGTGTAGTTGAACATATTCTCATATGCTTCTTTGGCATTTGCATTTCTTTTGGGAAATGACTTCCCAGATTTTCAGATGGAAATGAGAAGACTTTTATTTCCGTTCTGGGACAGTTTCCAGACTCTGGCTAGTAGAACTTAGGTCAGTAAGGAAGTACAACTTAATAACTCACCAGATCATTCTGCCTTGCCCCCACATCACCCAAATGTATATATTTGTAGCACTGTGTTATTTCCATAGACCTAAGTTGTTCATATTAATTTATGAATTTTGTTTGTTTATCATCCATCTCCCTCACAAGATTTAAGCTCATGAGGGCAAGGATATGCCTTAACTGTCTTTTCTTTTATCCCCAACCTCTAGAGCAATGCCTGGCTCTTCCAAAAAACCAAACTCACTGCCATCAAGTTGATTCTACTCATAGTGACCCCTCCTTGGGTTTCCAAGGCAGTATCTCTACGGAAGTAGATTGCCTAATCTTCCTTCCGAGGAGTGGCTGGTGGGTTTGAACCACCAGCCTTCTGATTAGCAGTCAAATGCCTTAGGCACCATGCCACCCTAATAATGAATTGCAGAATGAAACATTCAACTGTGGAACCCCTTCACATGCAAAATTTTGCTAACCCTTACTAAGATGATGAAGTCCCTGAGTAGTGCAAACAGTTTACACACTTGGCTGCTAACTGAAAGGTTAGAGATTTGAGTTCACACAGAAGTGCCTCAGAAGAAAGTTGTGGTATCTACTTTTGAAAAAGCAGCCATTGAAAACCTTGTGGAGCACAGTTCTACTCGGACACGTGTAGGGTCACCGTGAGTCAGAATAAACTTGTCAGCAACTGGTCTTTACTAAGATGATAATAATAACTACTTACTTAGTCCCTGCTTTATGCCAAGGATTATGATGCATTAAGTAGAAGTATTATTAATCATCTGATAAGGATGGTAAATACTATTCCTGAAGACTCATGGCTAGTAATGAATGGAGCTAGGATTTGAACCCAGGTCTTACTTGCTCTGAACTTTGCTTATAACCACTGTGCACACTCCTCTCCAAATGATTATTTGCATGTCATGGTTCTACAAGTTTCTCTTTCTGGCCCTCTTCCTTTCTCCTGGAAATGCTCCTTCCTAGCAATTAGCTGGGGGCTCTGGTAGCACAGTGCCTAAGGCATTTGACTGCTAACCAGAAGGCTGGTGGTTCAAACTCACCAGCCACTCCTTGGAAGGAAGGTTGGGCAATCTACTTCCGTAGAGATACCACCTCGGACACCCAAGGAGGGGTCGCTACAACCCAAAATTAATGGGAAGCAGAGGGAACGAGGTTGTGGATCCAGAATAACTAAGAACTATAAAATTTTCCAATGTGAAATGCAGTCCTGGGTTTGGGTTCTAACTCTGCAACATGGGCAAATAGTTGGCAGTTGGGCAGACATGGATAAACTACTTGGGCCACTGTGGGGCAGCCTAAGGGCTGATTGACATTTCTAGAAGCTGGCATTCATATTCCAGGACCTCTGAAAAATTGACAGTTATGAGGAGCACTGATGTATCAAAGGCCTTGCAAATGAGGATTGGTTGTCTTGGCTACGGCCTGGACTTCTTCCATGCTCTTTGAAGTTTTGGCTCCTATTTTTGTGCCAAGCTGGCAGCTGGGTCCTTAGACCAAGGGCTCCATAGCTTTGCTATCAAGGAACAAGACCCCACTTTTGTCCATGGCTTTTGCTTCTCTGTCACCTGCTGCTAGGACAATGTATTTGCTGAATGGAGAGTTTTGTCCCCAAGAGGGTGAGGGCCCAGCCCTGTGGAAGGCACCCATATCATCCTGTGCATGGTCACCCATTGCAAACTGGAGCCTGGAAGTTATTGTGTTTGCCATCTCTTCAGCTCTGCTGTCTGCTTCTGTAGCATGGACCACAACCTGTGCTTTGAGGTGAATGGACTTAGCTTTGGACCTTCTTGTAGCATTGCAATTTCAGGGAGAAAGTGGGAATGAGGTTCTTCTGTCTTTGTGACCACTTTTGCTAGTGGGCCATTATGCCAGGCTCTTCCTTCTCAGAAGTGTCTTGTTTTCAGAGGTAATCTCTGTGATCTTGTTTTCCCCATAGCTGTCTTTATGCTTTGGGAGCTCTGGTGGCATAGTGCCTAAGGCATTTGGCTGCTAACCAGAAGGCTGGTGGTTCAAACCCACCAGCCACTCCTCAGAAGGAAGACTTGGCAATCTACTTCTGTAGAGATATGGCATATTTCTTCTCACTTCAGTCTCCAGATTATTCAGTCTTCAACATATTCAAAAATATTTGGTTGACTATTTTAAATTTGATTTAACTTTGTGTAACACTTGGTTTGACTAAAAATTAACACTAAAATGTTGACATTGGTTACAGCTGATGGTTATGTTCTTCTTAATACTTTTTGAATTTTCTGAAAAATTTTTTACAGGATACATGGGTATTTTTTGTAATCATATTAAGTAAACTTGTCCCTCCTTCCCCTTTAAAACAAAACAAAACAAAACAAAACACCTTTTATTGTGATTTGGGCAAAAGTTTACTGAGCAAATTGGTTTTTCATTTAACAATCCATATACATTTTGTTTTGTGACATTGATTGCAATCCTCACAATGTAATAACATTCTTCCCTCTCCCTCTCTGTATTTATTGTTTCTATTTGTCCTTCTTTCAGATCCCTTCCTGCCTTCTGAGCTTGATCCCTGGGCAAATGTTGCCCTTTTGATCTTGCATGGTTGATGTTGTAAGGAGTGTGTATCTCCCTAGTGTTATTATTCACCTGTAGGCCTGTCTATTGTTTGGATGAATGTTGAGCCATGGAGGTGGCCTAAGTGCCATAGTCTCGGGGTTCTACCAGCCTCTATCAGACCAGTAAGCTTGGTACTTTTTTTATGATTTTGAGTTTTGTTCCATATTTTTCTCCCGCTCTGTTGTGATCCCTTTCAGAATGTTCAGCAGTGGTAGCTAGGTACCATCTAGTTCTTCTGGTCTCTGGGTTGTGGAGGCTGGTGTTGCGTGGTCCATTAGTCCTTTGGACTAATTATTTCCTTGAATCTTTGATTTTATTCACTCTTCTTTGCTCCAGATGGGGAGAGACCAATAGTTGTAAACTGTAGATGGCCACTCACAAGTTTTTGATACTCCAGTCACTACTCGCAAAAGTAGGATATAGAACATTATCTTTCTGGACAGTATTATGCCAATTGAACTTGATGTCCCCCAAGACTATAGTCCTCAGAGATGAGGCCCAGCAACTCATTCCCTCAAGGTATTTGACTATGGCTAAGAAGACTGCATAACTTTCTCCCTTGTATGCTTTACTATATTCATGTGTATATTTGAAGCACATATAAATACATATGTGGAGATATCCTATGCCAAACCTGTATGTATTTATGAGTTTAGTTCCATTTGCCTTGTACATCAGTTCAGCTTGCTTGTCTAACTAACTATATAGTCATGTGTAGATTATTGTTATTGCAGGATGTGTAAGTAATGGTATTAACATTTGTTGCCTTTAACTCTTGTGCTTCTCCCAGTGTCTTCCTCTGCCTTGATCATTTTGTGTTGACCTCCTCCTTATTGTATATTGCATTTCTCTTCAGCCAAGTTAATATGTGTCTTAATACATATGCATTCTAGTTAGTGATTTAATATGCCTTCTAGTTAGTGATTCATCCTTCCTTCCCCTCTCACCCTGGTAGCCTTCAAAAGAATGTTCCTATTTCTGTGTGTAAACCTTTCTTTGACTTTTTACAATAGTGGTCTCATTTAATATTTGTCCTTTTGTGATTGACTAATTTCACTAAGCGTAATATCCTCTAGGTTTATGCATGGTATGAGGTGTTTTGAAGAGTCATTGTTATATTTTAAAGTTATATTATATTCCATTGTGTGTGTATATATTGTTGTTTGTTTATCCACTCATCCACTGATGGGCACTTAGATTGTTTCCATCATTTTGCTATTGTGAATAATGCTGCAATGAACATGGATGTGCATATATCTATTCATGACATGGCTCTTACTTCTCTGGGATATGTACCTAGCAGTGGGATTGCTGGATCATAATGGTATTTCTGTTTCCATCTTTTTAAGTAGTGTCATAGCATCTTCCACAGTGATTGCACGGTTTTATAGTCCCACCAGCTGGGTATGAGGATTTCACTCTCTCCACATCCTCAGCAGCCTTTGTTATTTTCTGTTGTTTTTTAACTTTGTTTTAATGCCGGGGTGAGATGATATCTCATTGATGTTTTGATTTGCAGCTCTCTAATAGCTAATGGCACTTGACTGCTAACCAGAAGGCTGGTGGTTCAAACCCACCAGCCACTCCTCGGAAGGAAGATGGGGCAATCTACTTCTGTAGTGATGCTGCCTTGGAAATCCAAGGAGGGGTTGCTATGAGTCAGGTCCGACTCGATGGAACATAACAACACAATAGCTAATGATCATGAAAATTTCTTTGTTTTGTTGGCCACTTGAATGTCTTCTTTGGTCACATGTCTGTTCATGTACTTTGCTTATTTTTTCATTAGATTGTCTTTTTGTTGTTGAAATGTTGAAGTTGTCTATACATTTTAGAGATTAGTCCCTTGTCTAATATATCATTGTCAAAATTTTTTTTTTTCCATTCTGTAGGTTCTCTTTTTACTCTTTTCATGAAGTCTTTTGATGTGCATAAGTGTTTAATCTTTAGGAGGTCATAGTCATCTAGTTTTTTTCTGCTGTAAAGTCTCTTGTATTTCCTATCTATAGGATCATATCATCTGCAAATAGAGTTTTACATCTTCTTTAGGAGTTTGGATGCCTTTATTTCCTTTTCTTGCCTATTGCTCTGGCTAAGACTGCCAGTACAATGTTGAATAGAAGTGGTGATAGCGGCCATCCTTGTCTGGTTCCTGTTCACAAGGGAAGTGTTTTCAGTCTTTCTCTGTTGAGAATAATGTTGGCCATTGGTTTTATGTGTATGCCCTTAATTATGTTGAGTAATTTCCATTCTATTCCTATTTGACGAGCATTTTTATCAAGAATAGGTGTTGGATTTTGTCTTTTTTGCATTGATTGGTATGATCATGTGGTTCTTTATTTTATTTATGTGGTAGATTATGTGATTTTTTTTCCCTAATGTTAAGCTATCCTTGCATATGCCATATGAATCCCACATGGTCATGATGTATTATTTTTTTGATATGTTGTTAGATTCTTTTGGCTAGGATTTTGTTGAGACCTTTTACATCTGTGTTCATAAGGGATATGTGATTTTCTTTTTCAGTGATATCTTTTGCCTGGTTTTGGTATCAGGATGTTTGCTTCATAGAATGAGTTCAAAATTATTCCATCTACTGGAATAGTTTGAAGAGAATTGGGTCACCTTTGAATGTTTGGAAGACTTCACCATTGATGCTGTCTTCATTAGGACTTTGTTGTTATTGAGAACTTGTTCCCTTTAAGGAATAAAAAAGTCAGGCCAGTCTGGGAACAAAGTTATAAAGCCCTCATCATCTCTACATGGATTCTGTATTCCTGTGATTATCCTGCTGGGTGTTTTACTTCCTATAAGTATCACTGAGTGCATCTACGTATGATTACTTCTTTTATGAAGGGACCTACCATAGTGCCTGTAGCCTTCCTTTGAAGGTCTACGAAATTGTAGTGAACAGAATTCTGGTTTAATTTTCCCCTCCCCATCTCTTGCCTTTCTCTAAGTAGTTGTACCCTTGTAGCTTTTAGTAAACATGGGTTTTAGTAATATCTCCCTATATCATGAGAGGCAAAAAAATAATCTGTGTTATAGGCGAGTTTCTACTACACTTAATATAACTAACTACCTTTTGCTTCTATTTTCTCATTTGTTAGGTTAAAATTAAAATGCTCATTTTATCTGCCTTGAAGATAGCTTAGGAAAAGGATTAAAAGAGAAGATGATTCTGAAGAATTGAAAAGTTATATATATATATATATATATATATATATGGCTTTATCCTGAAGTCTTCTCAAAGATTTTCCCTTCTGTTATTGTTATTGTGGTTCTTAGTTGCTATTGACGCTGCTCCAGCTCATAGCGACCTTCTGTATAGCAGAGTGAAATGGGCCCCAGGCCTGGGCCATCTTCATGATTGTTGGTATGTTTGAGTCCCTTGTTGAAGCTATTGTGTTAGTCTGTAGTATGTGTCAGTTTGTCGTGTTGTGGTTGCTTGTATGTAATACTGGGAGCTATGTCACTAGTCTTTTAAATATCAGCAGAGTCACCAGTGGTAGACAAGTTTCAGCAAGGTTCTGGGTTAAGACAGACTAGGAAGAAGGAGCTGGGGATCTAGTTCTCAAAAAGCTGGCCAGTGAAAACCTTATGAATAGCAGTGGAACATTGTCTGATACGGGCTTAATGACGTTGATGGAGTAGAGCTTTTGGGACCTTCATTCGCTGATGTGGCATGACTCAAAATGAAAACAAATAGTTGAAAACATCCATTAATAATTGAAACATGGAATATATGAAATCTGAATCTAGGAAAATTGGAAGTTGTCAAAAATGAAATAGAACACCCAAAGGCATTAATGAGCTGAAATGGACTGGTTTTGGTCATTTTGAATTGGACCATCATATGGCCCATTTTGCTGGGAATGACAAATTGAAAATGAATGGTATGTCATATTCATTGTCAAAAAGAACACTGTCAGTGATAGGATAATATCCATATGCCTATAAGGAAGACCAGTTAATATCCTATTAATCAAATATATGTACCAACTACTAATGCCAAAGATGAAATAGAAGATTCTTACCAACTTCTGCAGTCTGAAATTGATTAAACATACAAACAAAATGTATTGATAATTATTGGTGATTGGAATGTGAAAGTTGGAAATGAAGAAAGGACCAGTAGTTGGAAAATATGGCCTGGGTGATAGAAATGATGCTGAGGATTGCATGATAGAGTTTTGCAAGAACAATGACTTATATATTGTGAATACCTTTTATCAACAACATAAACAGTGACTATACACATGGGAGCTTTGGTAGCAATAGTGCCTAAGGCACTTGACTGCTAACCAGAAGCCTGGCAGTTCAAACCCACCAGCCACTCCTCAGGAGGAAGGTTGGCAATCTACTTCTGTAGTGATACTGCCTCAGAAACCCAAGGAGGGGTCACTATGAGTCAGGTCCGAGTTGATGGCACATGACAACAACAACAACAACAACAACAACATACACATGGGCCTAGATGAATGGAATATGCAGGAATCAAATAGAATGCATCTGTGGAAAAGGACAATGAAAAAGTTCAATATCAGTCAGAACAAAGCCAGGGGCCACTACCAAATAGACTATCAATTGCTTATAAGCAAGTGAAATTGAAGTTAAAGAAATTAAAACAAGTCCATAAGAACCAAAGTATGACCTTGAGTAAATGGTGGAAATTTAGAGGTCATCTGAAGAATAGATACGCTGCATTGAACACTAATGACTGAAGATAGGATGAGTTGTGGGATGACATCAAGGATGTAATACAAGGAAACAAAAGGTCATTAAAACAGCAAGAAAGGAAGAAAAGACCAAAACTGACGTCACAAGAGAATCTGAAACTTGCTTTTGAACATAGAGTAGGTAAAGCAAATGGAAGAAATGATGAAGTAAAAGAGCTGAACAGAAAATTTCAAAGGCGGTTGAAGACAACAAAGAAAAGTATTATAATGAAATGTGCAGAGAGCTGGAGTTAGGAAACAAAAAAGAAAAAACATGCTCAGCATTTTTCAATCTAAAAGACCCGAAGAAAAAAAATTCAGGCCTTGTGTTGCAGTATTAAAGGATTCTGTGTGCAAAATATTGAATAACACAGGCAGCCTCAAAAGAAGATGGAAGGAATACAGAGTCACTGTACCAAAAAGAATTTGCCAATGTTCAACCATTTCAGGAAGTAACATATGATCAAGAACTGATGGTACTGAGGGAAGAAGTGCAAACTGAACTGACGGCACAGTTTAAAAACAAAGCTCCAGGAATTGATGGAATTCCAATTGAGATGTTTCAATAAATTGGTGTAACACTGGAAGCACTCACTTGTGTATGCCAAGAAATTTGGAAGACACCTACATGGTCAACCAAGTATAAGAGATACTTAATTTTACTCATTTCAAACAAAAAAAAAAGGTGATCCATCAAAATGCAGAAATTACTGAACAATGTCATTAATATCACACACAAGGAAAAGTTTCCTGAAAATGATTTTAAAAATGTTGCAGCAGTACATTGACAGGGAATTGCCAGAAATTCAAGCTGGATTTAGAAGAGAACTTGGAATAAGGAGCACCCTTGCTGATGTTAAATGAATCTTGGCTGGAAGCAGAATACCAGAAGGGTGTTTACCTGTGTTTTATTGACTATGCAAAGGCATTCAACTGTGTAGATCATGAGCAATGATGGATAACATTTTGAGAAAGGGTAACCCAGAACACTAAATTGTATTGAATAAGAACCTGTACATACACCAAGAGATAACCATATGAAAAGAATAAGAATATACGGCATGGTTTAAAATCAGGGAAAGTATGCATCAGGGTTGTATCCTTTCACCATTCTTACTCAATCTGTATGTTGAGCAAATAGTCTGGAAGCTGGACTATATGAAGAAGAACATAGCATCAGAATTGGAGGAAGACTCATTAACAACTCATGAAATGCAGATGATTCAACCTTGCTTGCTGAAAGTGAAGAGGATTTGAAGTACTTAGTGATGAAGATCATAGACTTTAGCCTTTACTATGGATTACACCTCAACATAAAACCCACTAAACTAAACCAACTGCCGTCAAATCAATTCTGACTCATAGTGACCCTATAGGACAGAGTACAACTGCCCCATAGGGTTTGGAAGGCTGCCAATCTTTCTGGAAGCAGACTGCCTCATTTCTCTCCTACAGAGGGGTTGGTGGGTTCAAACTGCCAGGCTTTCAGTTGGCACCTGAATGTGTCAACCAATACACCACAAAAGCTCTTTCTTTGACATGAAGAAAACAAAAATTCTCCCAACTGGACCCATAAGCAACATCAAGATAAATGGAAATAAGATGAAGTTGTCAAGGATTTCATTTTACTTGGAGCCACAGTCATTGCCCATGGAAGCAGCAGTAAAGAAAACAAGTGATGTAATGCGCTCAGTAAATCTGCTGCAAAAGACCTCCTTGAAGTGTTAAAAAGGAAAGATGTCACTTTGAGGACTAAGGTGGTCCTGACCCAAGCCATGGTATTTTCAATAGCCTTATATGCATGGGAAGGATGGACAATGATGAGGGAAGACCCAAGAATTTATGTCTTTGAATTATGGTGTTGGCAAAGAATATTGAATATACCATGGACTACCAGAAGAACAAACAGATCTATCTTGGAAGATGTACAGGCAAAATGCTCCTTAGAAGCTAGGATGGCAAGACTTCATCTCACATACTTTGGATATGTTATCAGGAGGGGCCAGTCCCTGGAGAAGGACATAATATGTGGTTAAGTAGAGAGTCAGCAAAAAAAAAAAAAAGAGGAAGACCCTCAATGAGCTGGATTGACACAGTGGCTGCAATTATGGGCTCAAACAGAACTGAGATACTTATTTGTGCGCATTTTTGTAAAAAAGTGATCCAATAGAATGTGGAAATTATTGAACGATATCATTAATATCACACACAAGTAAAATTTTGCTGAAATGGCCCTGGAACAAGCAATGTTTCAGTCTGTTGTATGTGCTGTCACTGTGAGTCAGAACCTGTGCAGTGGCACCTAACAACAACAACAACAACAACAATATTTCATTGAGGGTTTCCCTCATTTTCACTGACCCTCTTCTTTATCAAACAAGATGACCTTTTCTAATGATTGATCTTTGCCAAAGGGGCAGGGAGGCCTCATCTTCCACACAAGAGGAAGACAGAATCACGATCAGTAGCTCAAGGCCTATCCTTGCGAGGCTAGACATGCTGCTTCCCTCCAGCCCTGACACCAACCATTCCTCCCGGAGCACCCACCACCTCTCTGCTGGGTTCAGTAATTCACTGCAGTGGCCACACAGAACTCACAGATTATGGGGTTTATTAGGGAAGTACGTGGCTACAATTCAAGTTCAGGAAAAACACTCAGTTTCTCTCAGCCCACCGTCTCTCAGCCAACCGTCTCTCTCAGTCATTCTCTCAGCAGCACATGTCTCTCAGTGTCTCTTTCTCAGCAGCATGTGTCCTTTCAGGAGCACATTTTTCTCAGCAGCATGTCTTTCTCAGCCAGCAGTCAGAGAGACCCCTTCTGCCTCTACGAGGCCTCCTTTTGAGCCTGGCAGAGTGGCCAAACTAACCAATCAATCCCAACATCAGAATTCCATACACCTGAGAGAGAGCGAACTTCCCAGAAAATTACTTTGTGCTGGTCCCAACAGAAATACCCCAGGTGAATAACTAACAATCATGGCCAATTCCCCCATGAGTTTACAAAGACATATGGCTAGAAAAATCATACCAGGTAATTTACTACGTTGCAGTCTCGGAAGGAAGGTTGGGCAATCTACTTCCATAGAGATACTGCCTCGGAAACCCAATGCGGGGTCACTGAGTCAGGTCCACTCCACGGCACATAACAACCAGTGTTGCCTGATGAAGTATCTAAAGTAAGGGAGCTGAAGGCTCCCCATCTCTTCTAAGGAGCATTCTGGTTGTATCTCTTCTACTATTATTTGTTCCTGTGGTTCATAGTATGTTCAGTATTCTTTGATAACACCACAGTTCAAATGCATCAATTCTTCTGTCTTTCCTTTTCATTGTCAAGCTTTTGCATGTATATGAAACTATTGAAAAGGCCATGGCTTTGGCCATACACACCTGAGTCATCAAGGTGCTATCTTTGGCTTTTAAAACTTTAAAGAGGTCTTTTACAGCAGAGTTGCCCAATGCAGTACATATTTGTTTGACTTATTTCTTTGTATTTTTAATAGTATTTAATTGTGTTTCCAGTGAAGGTTTATACAGCAGTTTAAGTTCCTATCCAAAAATTTCAACACAGGTTGTTCGGTGATACTGGTTACATTCTTTACAATGTATTCCCTTTACTCTAGTTTGCCTTCCCCCTTACATTTTCATCTTTGTTTTAAAGTAATAACTGACCATTTGGTCTCAAGTAGGTGGTCTCTTACAGGAGCACGGTACTTATGGGTGGTATTCATTATTTTTTGAGCCAATTTTTATTTATCTACGTGGTGACTTCAGGGGCTCATCTTGTTTCAAGGTTAGAAGAATATCTCAGGGTTTTGGGAATCCTACAGTCTCAATCAGTGCAGTAGGTCTGTTTATTTATTTATTTATTTATTTATTTTTAGGAATTGGAGGTGCTTTTCCACATTTTTTCCCATTCTGTCAGGGTCCATCTATTGTACCCCTTATTAGAATGGTTGATGGTGGTATCCAGGCACCATCTAGTTCTGGTCCCAGAGACTGTGCTTTGTGTAGACTGTGTGTCTAATGGATTAGTTTCCTCTTTGAGTCTTTGGTTACCTTCTTTTTCTTTTGCTCCAGATATGTTGTGACAAGTAGTTATATTTTGAATGGCCACTTGCTACCTTTTAAGACTGCAGATACTACTCATGAAAGTAAGCTGTAGAACATAAGCCTATGAACTAGAATATGTCAATTAACTGAGATATCCCATAAGACTATTGCCCTAATATTTCAAACCCAGAAGTCAAATCCCACAAAGTGTTTCTTTTTTTTTATGTCTGAGAAGTATCCATAATTGTACCCCCTATACACTTTATTACATATATGAATACATGTGCGTACAGTCACATGGATGCATATACTTAGGCATAAACCCATATATACACACATATATACATACATACCTGTACTACATTTTTTGGTTGTTGCTGTTGTTTAAAAATTATATATGCATAGCATTTGCCTCGGAAGGAAGGTTGGGCAATCTACTTCCGTAGTGATACTACCTTGGCAACCCAAGGAGGGGTTGCTATGAGTCGGGGCCGACTCGATGGCACATAACAACAACATAGCATTTGCCAACAGGTCTTTTTTTCTTGTGTACTTTTTAGTGACATCATTTACCTTTGTCAGCCTGTGTACACTTCACCCTCATTCAGTGTTACCTTTCCCATTACCAAAAATAACAAGTGTCTACTGTCTAGAGAGTAAATCTCCCCCTCTTCTTCATCCCTGGAAACCACTAATGAACATCAGTTTCTGTATGTTTACTTGTTCATGTCATTTCATAAAAGTGAGAACATAAAATATTTGGGGTTTTTTGATTGACTTATTTCACTCAACATAATGTCCTCCAGGTTCAGTCATGTTCCAGGATGTTTAGTGAACTCACTTTTCTTTGTCACTGAGTAATATTTCGTTGTATTTATGTACCGTATTTTATTTAGGCATTTATATTTTGATGGGCGTTTAGATTGTTTTCATCTTTTTGCTATTGTGAATAGTGCTGTGGTGAACTTAGTGTGTATATGTCTGTTTGCGTTACTTCTATTAGATTCCTAGTGTATCTACCTGGAGTGGAATTTCTGAGTCATGTGGCAGCTCTACCTCTCATTTTTTGAGGAACTTCCAGACTGTTTTTCACAATGGCTATACCGTTTTGCATTCCCACAAGGAATGGAGGAGGATTCCAATTTCTCTACATCCCTTC
>NW_006921591.1:487914-518161 GCF_000298275.1 Orycteropus afer afer
GGGTTTGAACCGCCAGCCTTCTGCTTAGCAGTCAAGTGCCTTAGCCACTATGCTACCAGAGCTCCTTTGGGCATCCTAGTGTGGGAGTGAAATGGTATGTCATTGTGGTTTTCATTTGCATTTCTCTGATGGCTAATGATGTTGCATATCTTTTCGTGTATCTGTTGGCCATTTGGATATCCTCTTTTGTGAAGTACTTTGTTTGATTTCTTGACTGCTGCTTCCATGGATGTTGATTGTTGATCCAAATAGAATGAAATCATTGACAGGTTCAATTTTTTTCCCCACTTATCTTAACGGTTCCCCTCTATCATACATAGATAGGAATGTTCCAGGCTTTAAATGGAAGGACTAAAAATGGCTCCCCTTCCATAGCTGTCCTAGGGCAACAGAAAAAAGTTGTTGTTGTGTTTCTCTTGTCATTGTTGTTATGTGCCGTTGAGTTGTACCCGACTCATAGCGACCCATCCTTGGGTTTCCGAGGCAGTATCTCTGCAGAAGTAGATTGCCCAACCTTCCTTCCAAGGAGTGGCTGGTGGGTCTGAATCACTAGTTTCATGTTTCTAGTTGGCATTATATTTGTTACTACAAAGGGATTATTTAGTGTTAGTACTACCAAAATTTGTTCTTTGGCATTTTCAGCAAAGCAAATATTTTACTATTTCTGGATGTGTGTTTTTAATGAGCGTGCACAATACATAAGTTTTGTGGAGGTCACCTAAAAACAAATAGTGCACTGAGGTTACCTGGTTTTTAAATCAAAGTACAAATTCTCCTTCCCTCCCAAAGTGACTGAGGCTGAGATCATGGAAAATCAGGTTATTAGAGGTGTAGTTCTTCGAGAGTGTGAAGGCATGTATTGGAGTCTGAAATGGAGTACCCTCCAAAAATGATGAGTGGTGTGTTAAGAGTCTGTTAACAATTCCTGTCTGGGATAACAGAAATAAGTTTGAGAAATGATACATTTAGGCCCTGTATTTCAATAAGCCCTTTACCTGTTTTGAGCAAGATATCTTATTGGCTTCAGTTAAGAAAAATCTGGGTATCTGTTTCCCAAGGGTACATTTGACTATTTGGATTGAAAACTCAGGAAAGGCAATCACACAGAGACCCTCATTACTGTTTATCCAAGCTTAGTAAGGATGAATGGGTAAAGAAATCTTGAGAGACTTCTGTGAAATATTAGTAAATCTAAACTCTGTTGCTTTGAATTTTCTAGGTCATTTCTAAGATGATAAATGATAATCTAGACATTTCAATTTCTGCTTGGTTAGGTGTTCTGTCAATTTAGCATGCATTTTGTTTCATAGATGAGGAGGTAATAATTTGAGTTACTTGTTTTGAAAAAAGTTCAATTCTAACAATCAGATTCCTTTCTAGAGAAGCTGTTTTCTTATATCTTACTCATGGGAGCTCTAGTAGCATAGTGGCTAAAGGCACTTGACTGCTAAGAAGAAGGCTGGCGGTTCAAACCCACCAGCCACTCCTCAGAAGGAAGATGGAGCAATCTACTTCCATGGTGATACTGCCTCGGAAACCCAAGGAGGGGTCACTATGAGTCGGGTCCGACTCGACGGCACATAACAACAACAACAACATCATATATATTCATTCATTGAACAGTGAGTTGTTTAGTATACACTGTGTACCAGGTAAGGAGCCCTAGTGGTGCAGCAGTTAAGAGAATGGCTACTAACAGAAAGGTTAGTGGTTCAAACCCACCAGCTGCTCTGCAGGGAAAAGATGTGGCAGTCTTCTTCCACAAAGATTTATAGCCTTGGGGAGCCTATAGGACAGTTCTACTCTGTGTTGTAGGGTCTCTATGAGTTGGAATTGACTCAGGGGCAACAGGTATATGCCAGGTAAGGAGCCTGGTGGCACAGTGGCTAAGTACCTGGCCACTAACTGGGAGTCTGGCAATTCAAGATGTGGCAGTCTGCTTCCATAAAGTTTACAGCCTTGGAAATCCTATGCAGAAGTTGTTCTCTGTCTTTACAGGGTCACTATGAGTTAGAGTTGACTCAGTGTTAGTAGTATGTGCCAGGTACTTTTTGAGGCACTGGGGCACTAGGTGGAAGCAACAGACCAACAAGCTCCCTGCTCTTGCGGATCTAAAAAGAATAAGGACAATGACATAATTTGAGAGAGTAGTAGGAATCCCTGGGTGGTGCAAATGGTCAATGTGCTTGGCTGCTAATCAAAAGGTTGGAAGTTCAAGTCCATACAGAGGCACCTTGGAAGAAAGGCCTGGTGATCTCCTTCCAAAAAATCAGCCATTGAAAACCCTATGGGGCATAGTTCTACTGTGACACACATAGGGTCTTCAAGAGTGAGGGTCAACTCAATAGCAGCTGGTTATTGATAGTGAGTAGTAATAACTGTAAAGGAAATAAACCAGGATGATGTGATAGAGAGTATAAGGAAAGTTACTCTTAAGTTGGGGATCAAGGAAGATCCTTGTGAGGAAATGATATATGAACTGATGTTTTGAATGGCAGGAAAAAGCCTGGAGAAAAAGCATCCCTGGAGAGAAGGCTGGTTCATACAGAGGCCCTAAGGAGGAGCCAGCTCAGCTTGATATATTTGAGGGAATCTGTATCTGGACCACAGTTAGAGAGGGACAAAGGGGAGACAGGCAGGGCTTTGTGAGCCTTGGGAAGAGTTTTGATTACAATAGTAGTGGAAAGCCATTGGAGAGTTATTAAGTCAGGGAGTAAAGTGATTTGATTATATAATTAATGTTGGAGAGCTCAGGTGGTTTGTCATAGGGGATGCTGCCATTCTCATGAATATTGAGGGCCTACGTTGATTCTTTGAAAATGCAAATATTTTGATTGATTTTACTAATTTTAATTGTGTATATTTGCAGAACAAATAAATTTATATTAGTATAAGTTTTAAAATGAAGATTTTCTCTTTCAGACTTATCTTCCCCCCCACACACACCCCGTAAGAGATAATCATAATGAGCAGTTTGGTGTATTTACTTTCAGAATATTTTCTGTGCAAATAAAACACAAAAAACACTTACGTGCTTTTACATACACATGTGACTACATGTAAATGAAAATAGGATCTTTCTGTACATATTGTTCTGGAACATACTTCTTTTACTTAGCCCAAGAGCAAGGACAGTTTTTAAATCTCTTGCCTGTGTACATCTAAACCATTGTGTTTAATGGCCTCATGGTGTTCTGCTGTTGGTTCTACCATAATTTATTTAACAATCTTCTGTTAGGAAGTCTGAGTTGTTCTAGCATTTGCTATTTTAAATAGTGCTTCCTATTCCCACTCACTTTTGAATCTATGCATACTTTTTGTTTATTCCTTTAAGGCCTGTGTTTGAGATGTAGGGTGTTTCTTGTCTTTAAAGGGGCAGCTAAACTTTGAGTTTAAAAATCTTCCCAGCCCATCTGTATTCTGGATTAGAGTGAAAGCTGGTTTTGGAAAATAAGCAGTACATGGGAGATCTGTGGGTCTCTAAGTATGGTTGGGCTGTTGTTTGTCCCTAATCTGTAAATCTTGATTGTTCACTGAGTGGCCTCACTGATTGGAAACCCTGCCAGCACAAATACACGGGAGAAGGAGGAACATATGCTGGGATTGGTAAACTCACCTATTATAGATGCACATCAGAGTGGCAGTATTCCCCAAACGCCTGTCACTGTGTGGGCACAGCTGTGGGGCTCTATTAGATTGCTTGTCTGAATATCATGGGTAACTAAAGCCAGGGACAGGCTTATAAACAATAGACTACACAAAGCTGGGGTCTGCCCTTTGCATAATTAACCCATGATTCTTTGATCATTTGAGGCAGTGGCAAGCATGTCCCAGATCAAATACTCATTTTCTTATTATCAGATTTACGCTTTGCAAATACAAAATCCCAACAAAAGCAAAGGAGCTTATGGAGGAGGATTTGGCTGTTGGAAAGGTTTGAAAGAAAGTAATTTTTCTGCATATGTTGTTATACGCAACCCTTTAGACTGTTCAAGAAAACTAGACTTGTTGAGATGTTTGGGGAAGAATTTTATAGCATTTGAAGCTTGCTGTGTGTTGTTTAGACATGAGGTCCAGTGTGGAGATTTTCGAGAGTGATTTCTTTGTTTATGGTACAGCCAGCTCGAATAGCTGACCCTGCTGGGAGACCAAGGTAAAGATGACTTCAGAAAGTATCTGATTTGTCCAAGGCCATGGCTTCTAGCAGCTCCTTGTTGAAAGAGAGCTGAGACTCCACAGATGGCCACGGACCAATGAGAGGAGCCATGCAGAGTTCATTAGAAACAGGGATGAGGGGACGAAATGCAATGGGGAGGAGAAGGTAGCACCTGCTTAAATATTGAGGTGAGAGGAATGAAAATGGGAGTGAGCAGAATGAAGGGGGAAGCACAAGGGAGAAGAGCCACCTGCCAGGTAGAAAGTGAAGGCATCAACATGCCTGATCTCAATAAAAACTTTCCTTTGGAGGGGCAGTGAGAATGGATGACTGCTGGAAAACTCCTTTTGACTCTACTCATAGAGCAGAGCCTTGGGGGAGTTGGGGAAGGTTGACGATTGCATGTTGGTTGTGTCTACGGTCCCCTGGCCAAAGTACCTTCTCTTCCAGCTCCAGAGGCTCACCACTTGCCTCCAATTCTAGCTTCCCCACTAGCTGAATGACTTTGGGTAAAATACTTAACCTCTTTCCTTATCTGGTAAAAGTAGATAATGATGGTATTTACATCCTAGAGTTGCTGGAGACATTGGATGAGATGGATCATGTAAAAGTGCTGAGCACAGGGCTAAGCTCATTGTGAGTGTGAAGTGAACACAAGCCACCATGTATTGTATTGCCTACCATGGTGGTGCCTCATCAACAGGTTATTTATTAAACTGAGCTAAAGAGGCCCCAGAGTGTCTAACCCTCAAAGAACAACTCAACACAAGAAAGTCACATGGCAAGAGGAGAGTCATGGAATGGGTCCTACAATGCAGCAGTTAGAAGAGTGCCTGGCACAGGGTAAAACCAGTTGCTGTCAAGTCAGTTCTGACTCATGCCAACCCCATGTGTGGCACATTAGAACTTTGCTCCATAGGGCTTTCAAAGGCTGATTTTGCTAGAGTAGAGCACCAGAGCCTTTCTTCCAAGGCACATCTGGGTAGACTTGAGCTTTTCAGTTAGCAGCCAAGCATGTTAACTCTTTATATCACCCAAGAACTCCTGGCACAGGGTAAGTATTTATTACTGTCAGCTGTTATGGTCACTACAGAAGCTGGTTTTCACAATGCAAGTAGGATGTGCAGACTGTAGGCTCAGTGGCCCAGAAAAACATCATAAAGGAGAGGAACTTGAGCTGGGCCTTGAGAGATAGTAGGACATGAGCAATGATGGTGTTAATTGAAGTTAAATTACATTGGCTGGAAGGCACACTGACTAGTATACTTGGGACAATATTAAAAAATGATAATGTTGTTGTGGTGATGGTGTGCCAACGCATCGATTCCAAGTCATAGTGACCCCGTATGACAGAGTAGAATTGCACCGTAAGGTTTCCTAGACTGTAATCTTTATGGGAGCAGATCACTAGGTCTTTTCTCTCTCAGAGCAGCTGGTACAATTATTAATATTATTATTAATAGCGGCAGTTACTCCTTGTGAAATGTTTACTCTATGCCCAGCACAATCTAAGCATTTTACATACTTCATCTCATTTCATCATGACAGTAATAGCAGAATACCTATTTCTGCCCCAGCTTTATAATAAACTGAGAAGGTTGAATAATGACATTGTGTACTTTATAAATTTTCTATCCTTTCCCTTCCTCCCTACCCCTCTCCCTCGCTTACAATTCTGACAAGTAGAATCATGTTATAATGAACCTGGGGCAGGGATCAAGAAGGGAAAAGTCATAAAATATCACTGAAGGCTCTCTCTCTCTCTCTCTCTCTGTGTGTGTGTGTGTGATATGGAAGTGGAGGTAGCAAAGGAGACTTACATTATAGGCATCAACTTACTATGTGCTGTCTATGCTGTATATTAGGTGCTTTACACTGAACCTTGTTGCATTTTCAAAGGTATGAAATAAATGTTTTCTCTGTTTTTCAGATCAAGCAAACTAAGGCTCAGAGACACAAATGTAACTTGTATAGGGTCACCCAAATGGTGCATAGCAGAGCCAGAATTTAGGTGTTTCTACCTAAACAGGTGACTTTCAAGCATGGATGGCCCAATCTCACTTTGGCTTGTCAGGGATGTAAGAACTGAATGCAGACACCTGAACTTTGTTTTGAAACCTCCTGGGTCCATCCTACATCATTATCATAGGCCTCTGTTCACTGCCTCCTTTTGTCTGTCCACAAACAGAGACGTGAGTGCCCTCATCAAAACCTCTTTGGGGACAGGTTTAGGGTATTATCCAATCTATATACTTACTTCAATGGGCCTGTGAAAGGGGGATGTTGTAATGGTGAAACAGAACAAGTGTAACTCCCACCCCTGCTCCTTTCTCTATATCAAAACCAACCTGTGATATAAGCAGGCGAGAGAGTTGAACCTCAGGTCAGGAAGAATCACAGCACTGTTGAAGATACGTGGAAGAGTTATGCAAATCAGTTTCCTCTTGGATCTTGAGCTTTATAATATAGGATTGGTCCATTTCAAAGGAAGCATGTGTCCTAGAGAGAACAATCATGGGAGAAGGAAGAGCTGCTTATGCACAGGGAGATAGCTCAGGGTGCAGAAGAGTATGAAGGGATGGACACTGGGAGGAGGTAACTATGGGGAGGAAGTGGGAGGGGAGCTGCTGCATTGTAAATTTTGGTCAATGACATGAGACAAAGTATATGTGAACTGCTGTATGAAAAGTGAATTTACTCTGTAAATCTTCACCCAAATCCTAATTAAAAAAAAAAAAAAAGGAAGCATGTGTGTGTGTGTGTATGTTAGGAAATTTTACTGTGGGAGAAAATATATTTACAAATTTCCAGAAATAATTGTTTGATTCATTCCTCCTCCAATCCCAAAGGGAAGTCCAGGTTTTAAGATTTAGTTCCCAAGAAAGCTTATGTTAGTGAGTTAAAAAGAAAGCCTTAAATTAATTCAGCTTTTTTTCTTCTCTAGAATGAACATGATTTGGGTAGATTTCTTAAGGAAGACCGTCTTTGAATTTCTTTGTGGCACATTTTTATATTAGAAGTCCATCAAGAAGCAGTTTTTCTCTCCTAACTGCCTTCTGAGAAACTAGAATCTGGGGGTACCACAGTGAAGGATGAGTTATTTCCTGGGATGACTGACGAAACAGAGGCTTTTAAAAAACAAAAGACAGGTATATGAGTTGAACATTTACCTGAGGTAGATGCACTCCTTGAAGAGAACAATCATGGGAGAAAGAAGGGCTGTTGGTGCACAGGGAGACAAGCTGGGGTGGGGCAGGAGTGCATGGAGGGATGGACACAGGAAGAGGTAACTATTGGGAGGAAGTGGGAGGGGAGCTGTTGCATTGTGGGGTTGTAGTCAATGTCATGAAACAAAGTGCATGTGAGGTGCTATATGGAAAGTGAATTTGCTCTGTAAATTTTCACCCAGATCACAATTTAACAAAAAAAAAAAAAAAAAAAAAGTAAAAGCAAACAGATTTATTGAAGGTCCAAAACAGTTTAAACTGGAAAACTTTTTTATAAAATTTTTATCATGATTTGGGTGAAGGTTTACAGAGCAAATTCACTTTCCATACAGCAGCTCACATGCACTTTGTCTCATGACATTAACTGCAGTTTACCACAGTGCAACAGCTCCCCTCCCACATAGTTGCCTCTTCCCTGTGTCCTTCTTCCCTCCCATGCCATCCTGCCCCCTGAGCTGTCTTCTGTGCATACATGGCCCTCCTGTTCTCCCATGATTGATTTCTCCAAGGACTGTACCTACCTCATGTAAGGGTTCAGCTCATGTGCCTGTCTTTTGCTTGTCTGGAAGCCACATGAGTGGGTTCGGTTCCAGACTTGGAAGGCAACTAGGGGCCATAATAGTCTTAGTGGTTCCATCAGGCTCTATCAGACCAGCAAACTTGGTCCTTTTTGTTTTCTTTTCTTTTTTAAATAATACTGAGTTTTGTTCTACCCTGTTCTCCTACTTTATCCAGGATCTCCTACATGGATCCTCCTAGGAGTGGTTGACAGTGGTAACCAGGCACCATCTAGTTCTTCTGGTTTCATGGTCGTATAGCCTGAGGATTCCATGGTGAACTAGGAAACGTTTAGCTTTCACAAAGTGAAACCAAAATGCCCTGAAGAGGGAAGTTATAAAGATGTATTTATAGGGTAAAATTAGGTACTTAAAGGTACAATATTCTGATTGTAGTTTACAACATTAGGAAGGTAAGAGGCAGGATAATTCAAAGCAGAGATTGTATATGATTGGCTTGAAACATTTTTTATGCTTCTTGGATTGGTTATATGTGATAATTGCAGAAATATGTGACTATAGGAGGGTTAGTAGGGTAGTCACAAGAAGTTTAAAAAGTTTTTATTTTCCCCTTAGAAAATTCTGCCAAGATAGCATCTTTAGAAAGCATTCCAAGTTAGTTGCTTGGGCAGATTTCTGATGAAGAGCTTTCATCAAGACCCTCCATTGGAGACATTGTTTCCATATCCTTAACCACAGAGAAAAATCTTTCCTTAGTTACATGATTAAGTCTGAACAAGGGTTAACAGTTGCTGGGAAGCCAGAAGTTAAAGTTTATTTTAAAATGGGATCAGGGTTTAGATCTCAGGTTGGTCAATTTTCTATAAGCCAAGCATCTTAATGCTTGTATCTCAACATAAGGTGTGTCTTGAGTCAACCTCTTTTGAGATATAAAAGAGAATAAATAAGCAAGTGCAAAAAGGGCAAGGAGGCCACATGTTCTGACCTCCTCTAATCCCACAAAAGGAAGACAGGATTACCAGCAGTAACCCAAGGCCTATTACTGCAAGGCCAGACATGCTGCCTCCCTCCAGCCCTTTCACCAACCGTTCCTCCCAAAGCACCCACCACTTCTCTCCTGGGTTCGATAATTTGCTGCAGTGGCCACACAGAGCTCACAGATTATGGGGTTTATTAGGGAAGCACCACAGGCTACAATTCAAGTTCAGGAAAAAATGCTCAGTCTCTTTCTCAGCCCACCGTCCCTCAGCCAACAGTCTCTCATGGTCTCTTTCCCAGCAGTGCTGGTCCCTCGGTGTCTCACTCAGCAACATGTGTCTTGGGAGCCTGTGTCTCTTTCAGCAGCATGTGTTCCTCAACCAGCAGTCAGAGAGCATTCTGCCTCTGTTGTTGTTGTTAAGTGCTGTCGAGTCGTTTCCGACTCATAGCGACCCCATGCACAGCAGAACGAAACACTGCCCGATCCCGCGCCAGCCCCACAATCCCTGCTATACTTGATCCCATCATCGCAGCCACCGTATCAATCCATCTCGTTGAAGGCCTCCCCCTCTTTCGTCAACCCTCCACCCTACCAAGCATGACATCCTTCTCCAGGGAATGGTCCCTTCTTACAACATGACCAAAATAGGTGAGACGAAGTCTGGCCATTCTTGCTTCCAAGGAGCATTCTGGCTGCACTTCCTCCAGGACAGATCTGTTAGTTCTTTTAGCAGTCCATGGTACTTTCAGCATTCTCCGCCAGCACCACAACTCAAAAGCATCAACTCTTCTTCGGTCTGCCTCTAGGAGGCCTCCTTTTGAGCCCGACAGAGTGGCCAAACTAGCCAATGATAGCATCAGAACTCTAAGCACGTGAGAGAGAGTGGGAACCTCCCAAAACATTGCATTGTGCCACATCCAACAGAAATAACCCAGGTGGATAACATTTACAATCAGGAGCTCCTCAGTTGCTCATTCCACCACTGAGTTTACAATGACCTTTGGGTAGAAAAGCCATACTAAATAATTTACTACACTGCAGTAAGTGAGTAAAGGAGATGGGGGAAGACACATGGAGATCTCCAGGGAATCAGGAGGCAGAACTGAAAGGATCTTCTTCCAGAGCTGACAGAGGAAGAAAGCTTTCCATTAGACCCAGCACTTTGACTTTGGACTTTTAGCTTCCTAAACTGCGAGAAAATAAATTTCTGTTTGGTAAAATAAAATAAAATAAAATAATTCACTTTAGGGGGAAGGGCTTGGGGGAAGAGCAGATGCTGTCCATCCCCCAACCAAAAAACCAAACCAGTTGCCTTTGGGTTAGTTCCCACTCCTGGCAACCCCATGTGTTGCAGAGTGGAACTGCACTTCACAGGGTTTAAAATGGCTGTGACCTTTCAGAAGTAGGTTGCCAGGCCTTTCTTCCAACCTAACTCTGGGTTGACTTGAACCTCCAGTCTTTCTGTTAGTAGCCATATCTCTTAATTTTGGTATGAGCCAGTATTGGAACTCAACTGGGGATGTGGGCTTCCCTAACTTGCATGATTATAATTTTTTTTGAAGGCCTGGACTGCTGATAGGAAGGAGTTCCTTGAATGGCCTTGATGAGAGCCTGATGCAGTCTCTTTCCCAGTGTTGAAATTCTCCCTCTCGCATTTCTGCTTACCCTCAACCCTGGCCCTTCAGCGCCAGCTCTCTATGGTTTTTGAAAACCAGTTGTAAACATATGTATATTCTAACTACAGTTTTGTGATTTAAAAACTAATGTATATTCATTATTTAAAAACTGAACAACTACAAAATATAAAAAAATAAAAACTACCCCTCATCTGACCACAAAGACAAAATAGTTAATTTTTGGTGATTCTTGTTTCTATCTCTTATGTGTATACACACATTTTCACAAAATAAAGTTCATGCTGTGTGTTTTGCTTTGTACCTGCTTTTCCTTCCTTACTTAGCTTTCTAGAGTAATCATTTTTTTGTCATTAAAAAAGTCTTGTTATATTTCATTTTAGGTGTCTGTTAATATTCCATATTATGGATGCACCATTATTAACCATTCTTTATTAAATACTTAAATTTCGTTTTTCCCCCCATTATAACAGAGTAGAATATTGTACATCCATACATGTATCAGATTATTTCCTTAAGAAGAAAATTCCTAGAAACGGAATTTATACATCAAAGGTGTGATTTATTTTACTAAATTGCTCTCTGAAATTATGGAAATAATATTCTTACTTTTTTGCTTTTTTCTAGTCACCATTGAGTTGATTCTAACTCATCATAACCCCACGTGTGTCAGAGTTGAACCATGCTCCATAGGGTTTTCAATGGCTGATTTTTCAGAAGTAGGTCACTAGTCTTTCTTCCAAGGCACCTCTGGGTGGACTTGGAACTGCTAACCTTTCAGTTAACAGCTGAGCACATTAACTGTTTACACCACCCAGAAACTCCATGTTCCTACTACCCCTGGGCATTTTAATTTCAAAAAACAACCAACCAACCACCTCTCACAATTTAAGAGGCAAAGTGGTGTTCATTACAAATTTATTTGATTTTCAAATACATTTTTTAAGACATGACCCAGGAGACCTCATTCCAAGTTGATTGTGTTGAACTAATCAAGATTTTACAGTATGCTTGTCCAATCAGATTTTAGTACACCCAGCTGTTCCATCGTTACTCTATCTTGTTCATAAGAGTATTATGAGAAGGTCTTGACAAATGTCTTCATAAAATCAAAATACAAATTTCAAGGCAGTCTCCTGGTTCACTAGGCTAGTAAAGTCATCTATAAAGGGATTAAAGTTCTCTTGTTGAGATTCATTCCTGGTGAACCTAAGTTGGTTGGAGAAAATCTTTTCATTTTCGAATGTTATTGATAAATCTGTGGAATGTGCCGAGATTTTGAAGTAAGGCTTTTATCAGTCTTTAATTTCCAAGATCTACTTAAAAATTTTAAGACCTGTTTCTAGACCTTTAGAATTGTTTCCTGTTTTCCCTGATTCTTTTTCAAAGACTGCTGACAGTGTTTCTGCAATAACAATGCATGATTATTCAATTTGGAATAATGGTATTTGGGACCTGGATGCTTCAGAGTGGCAGATGCTTCTGTTCAAGCCTCTCTTGTTGGACTTCTATGTCCTCTTAACAAATTTTACTTTCTTCTCTTGTCCTGTTAGAAGGCTGGGAGAAAGAAAGTAAGTAGAGATGGTGTTGATCTTTGCCTTAAATGTTATACAGATGTTTTGCAAGCCTCAGCACATTTTGGACCTTTGTCTAATATTATGTCTGTGCTATTTTTATTTATCTTTGCTCCAGTTTTGCTTTGAGGGGAGATGTTTTGATCAGGACTCAGTTAAGTGGTCAGGCTTAGATTGTGAAGGATGAAAGATTCATGTGATGCCATCTATCCTGAGGAAAACACTCTGGAGCTTGGTACCTTTTAGGTATATTTAAGTTTTTATTATTAGGCTTTCCCACTGAGGATTTTATTGGGATTGGTAAAAGTCAAGGCTTGGAGGATGAGATTTTCCTGAAATCTCACCTCATCAGAGAGCTTCACATGCCATCATGGTGATTTATTTCTGGGCATCTTTTCTTTCAGTCTTGCCATTTTTAAGCAGGTGTTCATGATGGCAGCCAGGATCAGAAAGTTAGGAACAGAGTAACTCTTACTATTATTTTTTTCCAGTTTTTATTTTAGGAGCTCTGGTAGCATAGTGCCTAAGGCACTTTACTGCTAACCAGAAGGCTGGCGTTCAAACCCACCAGCCACTCCTTGGAAGGAAGATGGGGCAATTTACTTCCTTAGTGACACTACCTCGGAAACCCAAGAAGGGGTCGCTATGAGTCTTGATGGCACATAATAACCATTTTTATTTTGCTTGGGTGAAAGTTTACGGAGTGCGTCAGTTTTCCATTCAACAATTCATATACATTTTGTCTCATGTCATTGATTGCAATCCCCTTAATGTAACATAATTACTCCCATTCCTTCCTGTGTTTCTCATTTCCATTCCTCCTTCGCTCCTAACCCTTCCTGCCTTCTGAGTTTTGTCCTTGGGAAAATGCTGCCATTTTGATCTTGAATGATTGATCATTCTAAGAAGTACGTACCTTCCTATGTTATTGTTCACCTTGTAGACATGTCTATAGTTTGGCTGAAAATTGAGCTACGGGAGTCAGTTCAGTACAGTTCCAAAGGGTCACTAAGGGCCACAGTCTAGGGGGTTCCACCAGTCTCTCTATAACAGAAAGTCTGGTCTTTTTTATGATTTTGACTTTTGTTTCACATTTTCCTCCCACTCTATCTAGGGCCTTCTAGTGTGATTCCCTTCAGAGGAGTCAGTAGTGGTAGCCAGGCACCATCTCACTGAAGTTTGCTTGAGGACTGGTTGACTCATAGCTTTCTTTGTTCAGAATACACTGGAAAGGGGAATTAGAGGACCTCTATGTTGTTGATCTCATCACCATATACTTCTCTGGAAATTGTAAAGGTCTTGCTCTCTCTATAAAATATCTGCCATACCTACCCCTAACCACTCCTTCTTGGGTTTCTGAGGTGGTATCACTATGGAAGTAGATTGCTCCACCTTCCTTCCAAGAAGTGGCTGGTGGGTTTGAACCGCCAACCTTCTGGTTAGCGGTCAAATGCCTTAGGCACTATGCCACCAGAGCTCCTGTAACCAAGGTATAATGTAGCAAAATTCTTGAATCTGGATTTTTTTTTTCCACAATAAAAATCCTTTGCAAATATTAAGAATTTGTTGTACGTCCTTCTGGAGCATTTCTGTCATGTCTCAGAAGTATTTTTACAAATCTTTTCTTGTCTCCTCTCACTTCTTTCCTCCCTTTTTTCAACCTCCTTCCTTCCTCTTGTCTGTCTACCTTTCTCTCTGTCTCTTTCTATATATATATGTGTGTGTATGTGAACATATACATATATATATTTGTATAGTGTATATATACACACACACCTATAGATGCCTGCATATAGGTTTGTAGATGAGACAAGGAAATGAGGAGAAGGAAGTGAAAAAATAATGTCTTAATTATCAAGAAGATGGCATTTGTTCCTAGCGATAGCTAATAGTCATGTCTGAAAAACAGTTTGTTATGATTGGAAAGGAGATGAGGAATACAGGAGAAACAGCTACCAGAGTTAATTGACAGTTCTCTGAAAACTAGTTATTTGCCTCAGTTTTGCTTTGAAGTGAAATGTTTTGATCAGGACTCAGTTAAGTGGTCAGGCTTAGACTGTGAAGGATGAAAGAGTCATGTGATTCCATCTATCCTGAGCAAAACACTCTGGAGCTTGGTACCTTTCATATGTATTTAAGTTTTTATTATTAGACTTTCCCACTGAGAATTTTTTTGGGGTTAGCAAAAGTCAGGATTTGGAGGATGAATCTTTACCATGTTCTTCTTAAAATAAATTATAATGACCCAGTTAGGAAAAAACCAGACTTGCCACTTTAGAAAAAATAATGGTTTGGAACTGATTTCCTTAAAGGGTCTATCAGGCCACTGTGTTGCTGGGCTCTTTTCACTGTGGTGTGCAAAGTTGCTTTAGTTCTGATTTTATTTATTTATTTTACTTTGTTATTATGTTTCACACACCACACACACACACACAAGTGTATATATATATATATATATACTTTATATATATATATATATATATATATATATATAGAGCAAATTCATTTCCCATACAGCAGTCTATATACATTTTGGCTCATGACATTTACTCCAGTTCCCCACAATGTAACAGGTCTCTTCCCACTTCCTCCCCATAATTACCTCTTCCCTGTGTCCTTTCCTCCCATGCACTTCCCTCCCCCAGCTGCCTCCCTGTGCATACACTGCCCTTCTGTTCTCCCATGATTGATCGCTCCAAGTAGTAGTGTATCTCCCTGATGGAATTGTTCAGCCCATATGCCCATCTATTATTTGGCTGGAAGCCACAGGAGTTAGTTCAATTCCAGACCTGATAGGTAGCTAGGGGCTATAGTCTGAGGAGTCTCACCAGGCTCTATCAGACCAGCAAACCTCGTCTTTTTTTTTTTTTTTTTAATGATTTTGAGTTTTGTTCCATATTGTTCTCCCACTCTATCCAGGATCTCCTGTATCGATCCCCCTCCACGTGGTTGACAGTGGTAGCTGGGCACCATCTAGTTCTTCTGATCTCCTGTCATATAGGTCATATAGATCTGCCAGGCCCTTGAACTAATTGTTTTCATGCATCTTTGGTTTTCTTCATTATTCTTTGCTTTGGAGAAGAGAGACCCATCATTGCATCTAGATGGGTGCTTGCAAGCTTTTAAGATCCCCATTGCTGCTCGCCAAAGTAGGATGTGGAACAATGTTTTTGTGTAGTATGTAATACCAGTTGAGCTTGATGTCCTCTGCGACCATGGTCCTGAGCCCACAGGTCTAACTACTCACTCTCTGTGGGTAGCTGGCTGTGGCCAAGAAGTCATCACAACCTTGTCCCTTGTCATTTAGCTCTGATGTTAGAAGTAAGTAATCTAGATGGGGAGTCCCTGTGTGGTACAAGTGGTGAATGCCTTTGGCTACTAGTTGAAAAGTTGGAGGTTCAAGTCCACTCAGTGGCTCTCGTAAGAAAGCCTGCTGATCTGTTTCTGAAAAACCAGCCATTTAAATCCCTATGGAACTCAGTTCAACCCCACACAGGTGGGGTTGCCATAAGTTGGAGTTGACTCCACAGCAACTGGTTAAATTGGACAGAGAGACTTTATTACTTACATAAAGGCTCATGTTAGGCAGTTGATTTATCTCACATAGTTATTGGGTGGAATTTAATTAATTTAGCTCCTGCCTGAGGTATTTTTGATATGGATAACTATTTTACTTAAAATATTACTTAAAATATTGAGTGATTTTATAATGTTCTGTTTTCATGCTAAATGTGTCCTCAAGTATCCCTCCCCTTTTCTGTCATTAAAAAAGGTGAAAACACATTTCTTCCTCTCCATTTGCTTTAGAAAAATAGTGTTATATGTAGACTAAAAGTAACTTTTTTATTTTTATTTTTATTTTTTACTTATTGGAAGCTGGGCAAATTTAGCTTTGAAATATTTGTGAAAGGTTTATGCCCAAACTCTGGCACTGGGAGCAGTTACATCTGAGACATACCTGAGACTGGGCCCAAACCATCTCTCCAACCTTATTTTCTGTGCCCCGGCAGGAAGCCCCTACCCTGTCCCCATGGATAAGGTTTTTGTGTGGTATAAATGTGTACAGCATTCCTGCTTCCTCATACTCATGCAGTTCTTCTTTCCTTTTGCCTCCCTGCTCCACTTATCTTAACTGTATTTCCTGGCAAGGCCCATCGTCCTCTGGAAAGCTGTTTTGGACAAGGGAGACTTGTTAGGGTGAGATGCCCTATGAAGGAAGTCTAGCTCAGGTGCCAGAGGCAGGCTTTCTACAGAGGTTTCTAGGTGATATCTTCATTGCTCTCAGGTATGTTGGGTAGGGGTGGGAAGTGGACTGAGATTTTGGTGGGTTCTTTTCCAAATATGAACTTGGAGGGGGTCAAAGTTTCTTTGAGAAAGTCAAAATACTAGTAAGTTATTGTTAGCTGACTCTTGATGACCTTATGCACAATAGAATGAAATGCCCCCCTGACCTGCACGATCCCCATAATTGGTTGTGGATTGGATTATTGTGATCCATAGGGCTTTCATTGGTTGATTTTCATAAGTAGATTACCAGGCCATTCTTCCTAGTCTGACTTAGTCCGGAAGATCTGCTGAGATCATTCGGCTTCATAGCAGCACACAAGGATCCACTGATAGATGGGTGATGGCTATGCACGATGTACATTGGCTGGGAATCAAAGCTAAGTCTCCCACATGGAAAGTGCGAATTTTATCATTGAACCACCAGTGCCCTCAAATAATAGTGTACTTGTCCACTCCATTGGGTGTCATCTTCATACAGCAATTATAGTGTCACACCTAAGGAGACTAGGACCCTTACAACACTGCTCAGTGACTGATTTTGTAGTTGAATTCTAGCAACATGGAGGCAACTTTAATCTAGAGAGGGCGGTTTGAACCCACCAGCCTCTCTGCAAGATAAAGATGAGGCAGTCTGCTTCTGTAAAGATTTGCAGCCTTGGAAATCCTATGGGGGCAGTTCTACTCTGTCCTATAGGGTTGCTATGAGTTGGAATTGACTTGATGGCAGTGGCTTTTTTTTTTTTTTTTTTATTGTTGTTGTTTAATCTAGACATGACTGTGATGTCCATTTGTGGAATATCACAAAGCTGTAATTCTAAGTAATCAGAAATTGATATGAGGCTGGGGATCTATCATCTAAAGCAGCCATAGTCATACTGGGGCTTGTTAAATCCCCTGATGGCTTGTTAAAGCACACACAGCTGGGCCCACACCCAGTGTTTCTGATTCAGTAGGTCTGTGATAGGGCCTGCAAATTGCATTTTTAACAAGATCCCAGGTGATGCTAATGCTGCTGGCCCCAGTTCCACACTTTGAGTAACACTGATTTAACATGTTTGAAGACAGTAGGCCTTATATTTGGCTATAGTTGGGGACTTTTTAAAAGTCTTAATGCCAAGGCTACTCGCAGAGCAATTACACCTGCATGTCTGAGCATGGAACCCAAGCATCAAGCTACCTTGGTGATTCTATTGTGCAGCCAACTTTGAGGGCCATTGTTTTCAGACAGTGCTGCTTAAATTTTAACGAGCTTACAAATCACCTTGGGATTTTAAAATACTGATTCTGGTTCAGGAGGTCTGAGGAGGGACCTGAGATTCTAATGAGCGACTGGTGATTATCAGACCAGATGCTGCTCATCTATGAACCACACTTAGGATGGCAAGGCTCCAAAATACTGGAGTACAGCAGTTTTCTGAACCTCAGCTCTATTGACATTTTGGTCTGATAATTCTGTGTTGTGGGGGCTGCCCCATGCACTGTAGCATGTTTAGCAGCATCCCTGACCTTACACACTAGATTCTAGTATAACTGACCCCCAGCCCCAAGTTTTGATAACCACATAGCTCCTTGGGGGCAAAATTTCCCCTGGGTGACAATCTGAAGTGAAGCCACATTCTGAGTTGAGTGGAGCTCTGAGGTTGGATTTCAAGACCCTTCCCTGTTTCCTCAAATCCTTGAATGATGCAAACTATATTAACACTCTTGGCTGTTAACAAAAAGGTTGGAGTTTTGAGTCCACATAGAGGTACCTTTGAAGACAGCCCTGACAATCTGCTTCCCAAAAAAACCAGCCATTGAAAGCCCTATAGAGTACAATTCTCCTCTGAGACACATGGGGTTGTGATGAGTCGCAGTTGACTCAACAACAACTGGTCACCTCCATTCTTCACAACTCTCTGTTTAATGAAACCTTCATTCCTTTGATCAGGAGAAAAACATTTATCCACATCTAGACAGTGCCTGGAAGAGTCCATACAATGACTAGAATAATTCATACCAAGATGAATTAAATATCAGCTCCTTTGCTTATGGCAGAGGAAGTGGCAGACTGTGATGAAGCAGTACATGAGAGGTTGGGGGGTGCTGGGTATGGGAAAGACTGAAGTGCCTTTCTAGGAAAGACATCAGTAACCACTTTATGTATATTTTTAATTGAAATTTTGCCTGTCCCCATTTCCAAACAGCTCTGAGTTAAAAAAAAAAAAAATGGGGGGGGGCACCATACTTCATCTTTTCTATTAAATGAGGTTTTTTGGCATATGACCTTTTAACAAATCCATGAATAATTCCCTTAATTGACAGGCTGGTAATGTTTTTATTCCATAATGTTATCTCAGTTCACTGATAGCACACACTTGCTCTGATCCCCACCTACAGATCCACAGACAAGCTATTAAATCAGTGAGTGTTGCTAATGGCATGTCTCTCTCAGTGTTTTGAATTGGAAGCCTTTTTTACACCAGGCGTGTTAATGGTTAATAAAATTACTGTGTACACGAGCATCAGTCTTTATACATAAGCCTCTAATTCTCTAATTCAGTTGAATCACCTCTGGTGTTAATGGTGTAGATTGAAAGTAGAGCTGTGATTGCCCAGGGCCTTATTATGTAAGCCCTGCTGGGGTTGGTGTCATTCTCTTCCATCTGTCAGAAAGCCAATGGGCTGGCAATTAGGAAGGAAATGGGCATCAAGAGCTGCTCAAAACCACACAGCATTTCTCTTTTAACATGCATGGGATTTCGATCTTCTTTCCCCCTTACCCTCCAATTTACGAAAAGCAATAGTGGATTGCTTTAATTCAAAATCATGGGGCAAACAAGTTAAAGAAAAATGAGGTACTTGCCACAATAGGGCAAATTGTAATGAGCCTTATATAAGCGAGTCGAATAATTACGGTGGGAATAATAAATGACTTCCTCTTTATTGCTCCCAGAGTTATTCACCCCATGTGGCTGGCAGCCTGTCCCTACAAGGCAGTTTCTGTTGTTGGCAAAATAAAGTCTGTGGCTGGTAAAATCTCTGTTCTGCCTGAGGCCCCTGACACAAGCAGAGTGGCTTATTGTAAATGTGCCTCATAACCTTTGGTTGTGGGACTTTGGGGTGTGTGTGTAGGGGGTGGGAAAGCAAATGATCCAATCCATATATCCAGGAAGCCTTAAAGTACTGGCACCTCAGATGCTGTTAGGCCAAAATAGTTTTGTTTATGAGACTAATCTGCTTAGAGGGAAACTCAATTCCTCCTTTTGGAGCTGTCCGCATGATGGTTTTTCTCATTAATAAAAGGAAGTAAATTCAAATGCTTTCTTTCTATTTGATCCATAGAGCTGGTGTTTTGTGTTGTTTCATTTTAAGTGAAATCGAATGGTAGTCTTTAAATATCAGAGCCACTCTCTGCCATGTGTGGGAATCATGCCCCCAGTTGTAGGTCTGTTAGTAATATGCCCATATCAACAAAGGCCACTGCAGTAGGGTGCATTGAGACTTAGGGTGCTCAGGAGTCATTGGCAGAACTTATAAAGATGAAAGACTCTGTGCTCATCTCCTTTCAGACTTCATATCTGGGGTGGGGTCCTAGCATGTGCACTGTAACCAGTACCTCAGATCATGCTTTGAATAAACAAAGACACAAAGATGAGAAGCAGAATGGTAGCTGGCTGGAGCATGAGTTTCCAGTGATACAGATGGACATGGTTCATAGACCAGGTTGGTAGCCTTAAACATGTTTCTTAAACCATTTGAACCTTGATCCCCTCAACTGCTAAAAAAACCAAAAAACAAACTCACTGCCATCAAGTCAGATCTGACTCATAGCGACCCCTCCTTGGGTTTCCGAGGTGGTATCACTATGGAAGTAGATTGCACAGCCTTCCTTCTGAGGAGAGGCTGGTGGGTTTGAACCATCAGCCTTCTGATTAGCGGTCAAGTACTGGACAGTTGGGAGGAATAAATGAGATAGTATATGCAAAACATCTCCCAGAGTGCCTGGCACTTAGTGGGTGGTCAGCAGGTGGAGCTGGTCCTACCTGGTCAGTAGGAACAGCTCTGTCATCTGACATACTTCCAGTGTTGGCATTATTTATTGGTGTGCTTCTTAAATGGAGTTTATGTCCACCCTGCATGCACAGAGGTTATGATGGCCTTTCTGTAAATTCATCACTGCTCTTCCAAAAATGTTAGCTCTTCATCAAGCCAACTTTGCTACATAATTTGGTCCTCTTGGCCCTGTGGGTTGGTGCCAGTTGATGAACTTGGGAACCTGTTGGACATTCCTGGGCACTGCCAAGAGAAAACCACCACCCTAAAAATGGCTTAGATCAGGATTTCTCAAACTTGCCATGATTGACATTTTGGATCAGATAATTATATTGTGTGAGATTGTCCTGGGTATTGTAAAATGTTTAGTAGCATCCTCTACCCACTCAATGCCAGTAGCACTCCTCCACCAAGTCATGACAACCAAAAAATGTCTCCAAACATTGTCAAATGGTCCCTTTTCCTTGGGAAGGCAAAATCACCCCTGGCTGAGAACCATTGGCTTAGGCCAGTGTTCTTGTTGTTGTTATGTGCTGTTGAATTGGACCTGACTCATAGCCACCCCTCCTTGGGTTTCCAAGGTGGTATCACTACAGAAGTAGATTGCCCAATCTTCCTTCTGAGGAGTGGCTGGTGGGTTTGAACCCCCAGCCTTCTGGTTAGCAGTCAAGTGCCTTAGGCACTATGCTACCAAAGCTACCAAAGTTCTCAAACATCTTGCTTATAGGAAACACCTGGAGATTTTTGTGAACAAATAAATAAATAAATAAAGCAAGCAAAAAATGCTTGCCAAAGTCCTACTCCATACCATAGAGTCAGAGACCTCAATGTGTAGCCCAGTGACCTGAATGCTTTAAGAGCTCCACCAGTTGTTCTGATGAGCAGCCTATTTGGGGACTGAGATACTTAGGCTTTTATCATCCCTTGGCCAGTGGTTCTAGGTGAACTTGCCCATTACAATCTCCTTGTATTGTGCTCTCCTTGGAAGGAAGGTTGGGCAATCTACTTCCATAGAGATACCGCCTTGGAAACCCAAGGAGGGGTCGCTGATTCGAATTGACTCGACAGCAGTGAATTTTTGTTGTTGTTGTTGTTGTTGAGTTTAAAATCTGTCCTTGCTGGGCCACAGGGTTGATAATAGGGAAGTGAAGTTGTAGAAGAGAAGGTATTTGGACTTCAAGGGATGAGTTAGACACCCTATCATATAAGATGGGAAAGTGGTCTAAGAATATGAAAGGGTTTGTATGTTGGATCAATTGTATTTTGTACATTATCCATATAGCTAACTTTTTCTTTTTAACTGAACAGTTGTAAAGAGTAAATGAGATAGTGTACGCAGAACATCTCAGAGTGCCTGGCACTTAGTAGGTGGTCAGCAGGTGAAGCTGGTCCTACCAAGTCTGACATACCTCCAAAGTCACAATGACTCAAAGGCAATGGATTTGTTTTTTGTTTTGTTTTGATGTGTGTGTGTGTGTGTGTGTGTGTGTGTGTGTGTGTATATATCAATAGATAGATAGGTATACATATACATATCTCCACCACTTGTCTGTCAGTTTGTTATTCTGTGCTTTGTGTGTTGCTGTGATACTGGAAGCAAATACCAGCAGGGTCACCCATGGTGGTTTCAGCAGAGCTTCTAGACTAAGACAGACTAGGAAAAAGAAGGAGGTGATCTACTTTTGAAAAAATTAGCCACTGAAAATCTTATGAATAGCAGGAAACATTGTCAGATTTGATGCTGAAAATATGGCTGCAACAATGGGCTCAAGCATAGCAACAATTGTGGGGATGGTGCAGGATCAGGCAGTGTTTTGTTTTGTTGTATGTGTGACTCCTATGAGTCAAAACTGACTCAAATGTACCTAACAACAACAACTGTATCAAGCACTGTTCTATACTCTGTATGTGACTTAACTCATTCTCACAACAGTTGTACTGTTATCCTCATTTTACCAATGATGAAACTGCAGCAGAAAGAGGTTACACACTCTGAGGTCACACAGTGCTAGTATGTTAGTGCTGTAATGTAGGTTAATCCAGACACTCTGGTTCCACAGCCTCTGTTTTGAACAGTGCCCTCTGCTGCCTAATTTCTTCCTTCCTTCCTTCCTTCCTTCCTCCCTCCCTCCCTCCCTCCCTCCCTCTGTCCCTCCCTCCCTCTCTCTTTTAATTGTGCTTTAGGTGGAAATTTACAGAGCAGAATTTGTTTTACATTCAAATTTTGTGTACATTTGGTTTCACTCCCCAAGTGCCATCCCCAACCCTAACCCATTCTCCTCCTCTCCCTTCCCAGAAACTCCCCCCCATCCTGTTTCCTTTTCAGTTATGCATTCCTGTCTGTCCAGCTTTTCCTCTGTGTAAATGTTGCCCCTCTGGCACCCCATGGCCAATTGCTCCAAGGGATGTATCTCCGTAGAGTAGGTGGTGTGTTGCCCTGGGTTGAGTGTTCTGCACGTAAGTCTAATTTACTCTTGGGCTGAGAGCCAGCCCTTGGGAGTGAGTTTTATCCCAGGCCCAAAGTGTATCCCAGGGCTATAGTCTTGGGAGTCACACCAGACTCCATTCAACTAGTAATTCTGGTCGTGATTGTGTTTTTGAATTTTGTTCCACATTTTTCCTCCCACTCTATCCAGGATCTCCAGTTTTGATTCCTTCCTGAGTGGTTGGCATTGGTAGCTGGGCACAATCTAATTCTTCTGGTCTTGAGATCCATCATGTCCCAGGGCTGATTGTTTCCAAATGCCCTTGGTTTTCTTCACTCTTCTTTGCTTCTGACGATAGGAGATCATTAGCTGCATCTTAGATAGCTGCTCGAAAGCTTTTAAGTTCCCAGTCAGTACTCACCAAAGTAGGTTGTGGAACAAGATTTTTATGTATATTGTTGTGCCAATTGTCTGATGTCCTCCAATACTAAGATCCTGAGTCGGCAGATCTGGTGGATCGCTCTCCCATGGTGTCTGGGTGTCTATGAGGGATTGCTCTATATCTGTCTTCTGTTGCTTCTGTAATCACTGCAGGTATTTTGTATCGCTAGTATCTGTGTAAGATTGCTGCTGCCTAATTTCATAGCAAGAAAATCAGAGCTTCTAATGTTGGTGCCAATCATCAGGGCATTATGATGGATTGCACATAAATTATTACACAAGATAATTCTTTATTAGAGATACTCACATCCTTAATGAACAAATAGACAGATGAGTCATTTTAAAGTCATTAATTTGTTTCTCTATTTAGGGAAAGGTATGGCTATATCAAATATAATGACAGATGTCTTATTAAAATGGCCTCCCCTCTCTTGTCTAAGCTAGTGCATACATTTAGATAAATTATGACCAGGCTTTCTTCCTCTACCAGCCCTTCCCTTGTATATTATCAAGAGATCTTGGTTTCCAGATGAACTCTTTTTGCCTCTACTTTGCACAGAAAACAGGTTCCTGAAGGCTGTTCTGTGCATAGTCATTCAACCCACTCACCGACAGAGGACATGTTTGGTTAGGTTGCTTACACTGACCTCCTTTTCTGTCTTCCCCATTGAGCTAATTCAGAGGACTGCACACTTGGGCTACTACCTCTGTGGTATGATGAGGCAATGCCATTCTGGACAGTGCCAACCACCAGAAGGACTAATGGCCAACCTCTCTATTCATCTGGCTGCAGGAAGCTCATATCTTTTTTTGCTCCAAAATCATCTTTGCTCCTAGTCCACACTCAGATGGAACCTTTGTTCACTGTGCTGATTTGTGGAAGATGCCCCCCTCTGGTGACTTAACAAAGCCTCCTTTTATGGAATGGTTCTTGCTGTTATTGTTGTTAGCTGCTGTTGAGTTGGTTCTGACTCATAGTGACCCCACGTGTGCAGAGTACACATGTTCCACTAGGTTTTTTTTTTTTAAAGAGGAGAAAAAATTATTTATTGCAAAGCAGCAATGCAAAGAGACAGGGGTCCGTACCCAAATCTGACTCCTTGAATATAAATCGAATTACAGTTTTAGTAAGTTTCAGGAGAGAGTTATGCATATTCATAAAAATTTCAGGAATTGGGGCGTGAGATAGTTGACAATTGGCTGAAATTTCCTTTACCTTGGTTTAAAGGGACAGTCGTTTTTTAATGCAGTACGCTTGCACACCGCATGAGTCACACTGGCTTCCTGTCGTCAGCTGATTGGGGCTTAGGCAGAGGGGAGAGTGTCAGTTCCCAGCAGCTTTGTTCATGTTCGTCTTACTGCGCATGTCCATGGGCCAAGGTCACTTTTTAAGTTGTCTCTGGAAACACATTAACATACTTATCACCTTAACATACTTATTGCCTGTTTCTAGGGGATAACATGGAGACAATGTGTAAATTGACCTTCCATTCCATTCAGTTCTTAAGGAACTGAGTTATCATGTTTACTTATCTGCCTTCAACCGGGAGGCAGGCTGAACTTTGACTCCACTCAGTTTCAATCCCCCCTTTAAAATGGTTACTGTTCCACATTCTTGGGGAATAGGGCGATGACTCCTTCTAGCTACTTCCTGCTGACTGGGGACAAAGATGGTGGAACTCAATCCTTGGTTAGTGAGTCTCTTGTAGTTTAGACAGCTCTTGGAAATTTCTGGCCATAATCTGGAGAGAAGAGACTAGGGGTGTCTGTAGAGTAGCCTGTAATTTTGGGGGCTTGAAGACAGGTAAGTTGTTAGGCAGACATTGAATGCAACAACAAGTAAAGAGTGTTAATGTTAATATGAAGAGTGTTATAACAAATAAGAATCTCAGCCACCCTAAATTGGGTAACCAAGAGGTGAGCCAAGAAACGTCTGTCCCAAAGGTGGGGGTTAAATTATGTTGTATAGTTTCCCTGTCCTGTTGCAATTTACAAATGGTGTGATGAGTAGCCTGTTGATCTTGTTCTATCTGTCCTGATGTATTAACTAATGAGCAACAGGTGGCATTGATGTATATACATACCCCTTCATGTGCTACTAGTATAAGGTCCAGGGCTGCCCAATTCTGAAGCACAACAGTCTGGATAGAGGTTATTTCAGTTTGGAGTGCAGAAGTTATATCAGAGGTAGAGTTAGCTACTTCCTGTAGGGAAACAGAAACATTCTGAACAAATTGGTATAAAAGATGTAGGTCATCATAATTTTTGCTGACACCTATCATAGGAATTAAAATTTGTTGGGCCTTTTCCCAAGCACTCCAAATTAGATCAGGTGGGTATGCCGGTGTTGGTAGCTAGGCCAGGCAGAATGCAAAACTTCTTCTAATGGCAGAAAATGCATTCCCTCTGCCCAGATCCACCCTAGAGTGCAGGTGCCTTCATGATTAACTGGCCACATTTTTTTTTTTTTAATTGTGATTTGGGTGGAAATTTACAGAGCAAATTCACTTTCCATGCAGCAGTTCACATACACTTTGTCTCATGACATTGACTACAACTTACCACAGTGCAGCAGCTCTGCTCCCACTTCCTCCTGATAGTTACCTCATCCCTCTGTCCATCCCTTCATGCACTCCTGCCCCCTGAGCTGTCTCCCTGTGCATAAACAGTCCTTCCTTCTCCCATGATTGTTCTCTCTAAGGAGTGTATCTACCTCAGGAAAATGTTCAACTCATATGCCTGTCTTTTGTTTGGCTGGAAGCCACAGGTATGGGTTCAATTCCAGACCTGAAGGGAAGCTAGGGACCATAGTCTCAGTGGTTCCACAGGGCTCTATCAGACCAACAGACCTGGTCCCCTTTGTTTTATTTTCCCAATGATTTTGAGTTTTGTTCCACATTGTTCTCCCTCTCTATCCAGGATCTCCTACATAGATCCCTTTCCAAGTGGATGACAGTGGTAGACAGGCACCATCTAGTTCTTCTGGTCTCACAGTCATATAAGCTGTGGATTGCATGGTGTACCAGTCACTAGGACTAATTCTTTCCATGAATCTTTGGTTTTCTTCATTCTTCTTTGCTCTGGGCAAGGAGGGACCCATTGTTGCATCTAGATGGCTGCTTGCAAGCTTTTAAGATCCCACTCACTACTCACCAAAGTTGGAGGTGGAACAATGTTTTGTGTGGTATGTTATGCCTATTGTGCTTGATGTCCCCTGTAACTGGCCAAGTTTTAAAGGCAGCATGCTCACATAACCAATATAGCCCTAGGTAGTAGAGGCAATAAGCAATAGGAGGGAACTGAAAAATAGCCCTAGCAATTCTCTGATCAGTCAGAGTGATGCCTATCCTGTTAGACATATTTTTAACTGGGGTGTCATGTTATATAATGGCACCATTTTCATTAACCCAGGTGTGGTTCAGCATATAAAGGGACCAGGTCTGGTTGCATTGTGCCCATTTCCCTATGGAAGCTGTTGGCCTAGAAGGAGTCCAATGTATACATAAAGTAGCCAGAGTTTGAGACCTTAATACATCGTATTTTACCACAGAGGAACTTTTATTAGAATTGATTATATTGGCCCCTTCATCTCAGGCACAGTATTCTAAATGTAACGGGACAGAGATGATAGGCAAACCCTGTGCTTCATGTGAAGGAGAGTGGGCACACACCCAACAATTATTAGCCCAAGGTGTGTGGTGTAATAGGGTTTGTTGGAGTTTTATGAGAGTGTCAGACTCCCATCCTCCTTCAGAAGGGGGTAGGGATAAAGCAGTCATTGAGCTGATCAAAATCACATTCATGTCTTAACCTAGAACAGGTTTCCTTTTAAATAAAACCTTAAGATCCTTGATGGGTTCACAAGTATATTCCACTGCAGGTTACTGGGGACACTCAGTATTCAGTTGGTCAGGTTCTCTCGAGTCTCCCTGTCCCCCAAGGTTGCTTCCTGTAGAATAAAACTTAATTATAGGTCAAGGAGGGTTTTCACTGTAGTCTGGTGCTATTCTCAATCGGGTGTGATGTATCCAAGGGCAGACTCCCTTCAGTTTGACTGAAGAATGAGTTGTCAGCAATACTTCATAAGGCCCAGTCCATTTGGCCTGGAGCTGGCTCTGGGGAGTCCAGTCGTTCCACTCCTTCAGCAGGACCCCATTGCCTGGACAGAAGCTATGAAGGGAATTATCTGTAGGATACAACAACTTGCTGGAAGCAAACTGGTTAAAAATCTTTAATGTTGCAGACAAAGTTTGTACATGTTTTAAAATATCCAATTCCTTAACAATTTTAATGTCTCCCTTTCCTGCATAGCTGGTGTGCCATACTCTAGAAAATGGTCTCCCATATAAGATTTCATATGGGCTTAATTTAAGCCTGCTTATGGGGGAAACCCAGGCCTGCAACAGGGCAAGAGGTGAAAGTTTTATCCAGGGTAAGTTGATCTCTTGACACATCTTAGCCAGTGTATTCTTAAGCGTGTGGTTCATCTTCTCAGTCTTCTCTGTCGATTGAGATGTCTACAGGGAGTGTAACTCCCACTTAATGCCTAATAGTTCTGTTATTTTTTGGACTATTTGGGATATAAATACTCCCCCATTATCACTTTGAATTGAGACTGGCAAGCCAAATCGGGAGATAATTTCCCTTAGTAGGGCTTTACTCACTTCTGCTTTTTTCTGTGCAGCAGGGAAAGGCTTCCCCCCATCCAGTGAAAGTGTCCACGAATACTAACAGGTACTTGATTTTTCCAGGAGCTTTAGGCACACTGGTGAAGTCTACCTGCCAGTCTTTGCATGAGTCCTCTTGCTTGGACTCCCTTTACCACTGGAGGTGGGCCGCACTTTGGATCGTTCTTGGCACAGATCAAGCACCCTTGTGTCACCTTTTGGATGGTTTTGTATAGATCTGGTCCTGAAATAAGTTTACTTAGCCAACCATACAGGGCATTTCTCCCATAGGGGGTGCTGGTATGGGCTGCTCAAACAACATCCTACATGAGGTGTACAGGAATTAAGACTATTCCTTGTTCATTGTGAATCCACTTATTTTTAGTTTGATCTCGTTTAAAACCCCATTCTTCTGCTTCTACTAGGTTTTTAAGGTGGTGACCTTTTGGAAACAGATTGACAGGCCCATCTTTTTTTAAAAAAAATCATTTTTTATTTTTCCATTATTTTATTTAGGAGCTCTGGTAGCATAGTGCCTAAGGCACTTAACTGCTAACCAGAAAGCTGGTGGTTCAAACCCACCAGCCCCTCCTCAGAAGGAAGATGGAGCAATCTACTTCTGTAGTGATACTGCCTTGGAAACCCAAGGAGGGATCGCTATGAGTCATGTCAGACCCAACAGCAGATAACAACAACAACAACAACATGATCTGAGAAGATGTTTTGTAGTATTTTGATATTTTAAAATATTAAGGCTTGCCTTGTGGCCTGACATGTCTATTCTGGAGAATGTTACATGTGCACTGAAAAAGAATGCATATTGTGCTGATGTTGGGTGAAGTGTTCTATATACATCTATGAGGTCTAGTTGGTTGATAGTGTTGTTTAGATCTTCTTTATCTTTGTTGAGTTTCTTTCTAGTTGTTTTGTCTTTCATCAATAGTGGTGTATTAAAGTCTCCAGCTATTATTGTGGAGTTGTCTATTTCTGTTTTCAATTCTGTTAAAATCTGATTTATGTATTTTGGACCTCTTTCAATGGGTGTATAGATATTTATTATGGTAAAGTCCTCTTGTTATGTTGACCTTTTAATCATTATATAATGCCTTCCTTGTTTTTTTTTTGGTCAATTTTTACCTTAAAGTCTATTTATACCAGAAATTAATATTGCTACCCCTGATCTTTTTCAGTTGCCATTTCCTTGATATATGTTTTTTAATCCTTTGATTTTTAGCTTATTTTTGTTTCATGTCTAAGGTATGTTTCTTGTAGACAGCATATTAATGGGTCATGTTTTCATATTTACCTATCCACTCTGCTACTGTCTGTCTCCTGACTGGTGCACTTAATCTGTTTACCTTCAGTGTAATTATCAACAGGTATGAATTTACTGCTATCATTTTGATGGGTTTTTTTTTTTGTGTGTGTGTGTGTGTATGTGTGTGGTGTTGGTTTCATTTATATTTTTTTCTGTGCTGAGTTCATTTGGTTTACATATTTTCTTACCATTTCCTTCATTGCTGTTGTTTCAGTATTTACTGAGTCTTTATGATTTTCTTCTTTTTTATTTTGTTGAGGTTTATTAATTTTCTTTGAAGTTACCTTATAATTTATTATTCTCTTCCCAAGTTTAAAAAGTCTGTTCTATCTTGATATTGTCTTGACTTCTTCTTCATTTGGAAGTTCTGTAACTATGCTGTTTATTCCTTCTTTTTACTTTGTAGTTGTCATCATTTACAAATTGACATCTCTGGTTCCCTATTTCAGTCTTGCAGGTTTATTATTTTTTTTGTACTTCTATATCTGAATTGATTTCTGGATGTTATTGTCATGTGTCTTAATCTCAGGTTGTTGTATGTCCTCTGAAGGACTCCCTTTAGCATTTCTTGTAAGGTTGATCTGGTTTTTACAAATTTCCTTAATTTCTATTTATCTGGAAATTTCTATTTATCTTTCATATTAGGGAAGTTTCCTTCCAACAAATCCTTGACAATTGTCTTGATGCTTTTTTTGTGTGTGGGGGTGTCTCTTACTATTCTGGAATTCTGATCACACACAAGTTATTTCTCTTTATGGTGTCTCACATAATTCTTAGACATTTTTCATTTTCTTTTCTGAAGAGATTTTTTTTCTCTGACAGATTAGTATTGAAAGATTTTTATTTGATTCTGCTAATTCTGTCTTCCATTGATTCAATTCTACTCCTATGCCCTACAGTGTATGTTTTTTTCCTGAAATCATAGTATTACCCTTCTAGATTTCTATTTGCTATTTTTGTGTGGTGTTTAATTTTCCAGTTATTT
>NW_006921591.1:518496-523136 GCF_000298275.1 Orycteropus afer afer
TTTTTTAACTTGATTTTGTTTTGAAATATCCCGGCAATAGGGCAGGTGTGCTACTCTGGTTTCTAGTTTGGAGTGCTCACCACCTGTCTCCTGTTGGATTTGGTAATGGGTGGGAATGTGGGTATGAGTCTCCAATTGCTGGCCAAACAGAACAGCTGCGGACAGCCTGGGTGGCAACCATTGTTGCTATCATCGATCCCGTGATGCGGAAATGGGTGGTGGTGCTTGCCCAATGGGTAGGGTGGCAGGTGTGATGGATATGACTGGGTAGGACTGCTGGCTCTTGACTGCTGGGGAAAAAAAGAAAAAGAAAAAAAGAGGGAAAAGGGAAGAAAAAAAGACAACAACAAGGGGATGGGAAGAGGGAAGACCTAAAAAGAAAGAGAAAAAGAAAAAAAGAGGGGAGGAAGTGACACAGTACTGGTGCAAATAATAGCCACCAAACTTGGCTGTGGCACTCACTGTGCAGGAGTGCACTGCCATCAGCAGAGGCTCAGGATCAGGTGCCACTGAATGTGAAGATAGGGGCAGGCAAGGCACCTGTTCTGCAGGATCAAAAGAAAAAAAAAAAGAAAAGAAAAAGTAGGGAGAAGAGGAAGAACAAAAATAATGAAAAGGTGAAAAAAAAGTGGGTGAAGAGGGCCAAACTAAGAGAGAGAAGAAGAAAAAAGGGGGGGGGAAGAAAAGAAAATTGGCACAGTAGTAGCACAAGTGTTAAATACCAAAAATGGCTACAGCAAGAATGTGGTGCTTACTCTGTGGCAGTGCATACCGCCATCAGCAGATAGACAGGGATAGGTGCTGCTGACTACAAAGAAGTGGCACCTGCTCTGCAGGATTGAAAAACAAGCAAGGAAAGGTGGAGAGGAAGAAAATAAAAAAATGAGGGGTGGGATGAAGGAAGAGAAAAGAGCAAGTAAAAAAAGCAGCACTGTGCTGGCAGAAGTGCTTGCCACTAAACACAGTTTCAGTGGGAATGCAGAACTCACTCTCTAGGAGCATGTACTCCTTGCCAAAGAGGGCCAGGAGTGGGTGCTGCTGGCTGTGGGCAGGGTGACTGTGCCACAGGATCAAAAAAAAAAAAAAAAAAAAAAAAACAAGAAAGAAAGGGAAGGGAGGGAAGAGAAAGCAAAAGAGAGAAAGAGAAACAAGAGGAGGAGGGAGAGGAAGAACTAAGATAAAAGATAAAACAGACAAGAAGAGGGAAAAAAAAGTGGCACAGTGCTGGCAGTGGGGAGAGTTTGCCTGGCTGCTGGGTAGGTGGGGGTGAGGGTGGGCCACACCTCTAGAGGGTCACTGGGAGGTTGTGCATATTATGGGGTAGATCACACCTCTCTAGTCACCAATCACTAGTGTAGATGCCAGCACAATACTGAGCAAGTAGAGCCAGTTATCTTGTTCTTGCCCTGATTGGAAGCCTGCTTGCAATAATTCAGAATGGCCACAATGTGCTGGTTAGCAGTTCACTGCTCCATATGCCTCCTTGTTCTCTGTTTTTGTTCAGTCTCTACCTCTAAATTGTATTTGATCTACTTCTTTAACCTTTCCTTTGAAGCTGTGGGTTCCAGAATTGTCATCCATATCCATTTCACTTGATTTCTCCAGTCTTTGTAGTAGAGGGTCCAGATGGTGTATCTACCTGCTCTGCCATCCTGGATCAGATTGAAGGTGGTTTTTAAAGATGCTATGTGACCAACAATTGACAATTTTTTTTCACTTTTTTTTTTTTTTTTATTAGGATTTGGGTGAAGATTTACAGAGTAAATTCACTTTTCATACAGCAACAATTGACAGTTTTTAAAAGTTTGTTTCGGATCTTAAGAGATGTCATTAGTTAACATGCCTATAAGCCGTAAAAACCAAAACTGAACTCACTACCACTGAGTCAGATCCAGCTCATAGCGACCCCTCCTTGGGTTTCCAAGGTGAAATCACCACAGAAGTAGATTGCCCAATCTTCCTTTAGAGGAGTGGCTGGTGGATTTGAACCACCAGCCTTCTGGTTAGCAGTCAGATGCCTTAGGCATTATGCCACCAGAGCTCCCTAGAATATTCAAACACTGCACAGCCCTGTATATTCTCTTTGTTAAAAAATGAGTGCTATGATAGGGTGGAAAGAGCTTGGGGTCTCCAAGCCTGTCTTCTGAAGTACCTCTGGGTGGGTTCAAAGTGCCAGTCTTTTGGCTAGTAGTTGAATGCTTAACCAAAAACTGCCCCAAGAGGAAGGGGAAATAAATGGATTTCAGAGAAAAACAATTTAATGATTTGAGGGGGAAGTTTCACTCTGTTGGCTCTCTAACCTGATTTATTTGGCTTGGTTTATTCATAGCTTTGCTTTTAGGTCTGTGGATTCCTAAAATGATAATGCAGAACTGTAGGCTCCTACAATTGTTGCAAAGACTGTTGCCTTTTGTTGGTCATCTGAATCTGAGAGAATGGCCTAATTCTGGGGTCAGAGGCAGATTTGGAGTCCCTGGGTGGTGCAAATAGTTAATGAGATCAACTGCTAACCAAAAGGTTGGAAGTTCGAGTCCCTCCAGAGGTGCCTTGGAAGAAAGACCTAGCAATCTACTGAGAAATCAGCCACTGAAAACTTTATGGAGCACAGTTCTACTCTGACACATGTATGTGACTCAGGGCATTCCATCCTCACAACAGTCATGCTGTTATCCCCATTATACAGGTAGCAAAACTGTGCCAATAGAGGTTAAACATCTTGCCTGAGGTCATACAGTGCTAGTAAGTGCTGGTGCCTTAATGTCCAGACACCCTGGTTTGACAACCAGAATTGACTTGATGGTAACTGTTTTTGTGAGACACATTTAATTTAAAAACACCAAGGGCTGTTGAATCTGCCATCCTGGGTCTACGTTTGGTTCATTCCCATGGATATTTTCAGTCAGACTTTGAGTTTGTCCATGTTATCTTCAATGCATCTTTCTTTCTCTTTATTTTGACAATATGTTATGACTGTCCCTCTTCTGAGTTCTTCTGGAATTATGTCTACTTTGGTTTGGGGCCTGAAATAAGGACCTGGCTACAGGTGGTTGAATGGGTGTGACCCTAGGAGTGAGCCCAGGAAGCAGGATTTGAGAGAGCAGGGAGAATAAGACAAGACAGGTGGAAAAGCCAATAAAGCATTCATTATTACTTCTGTCTTTTGACTGTTAACCAGAAAGTTGGTGGTTCAAACCCACCAGGTACTCTGCTGGAGGAAGATGAGGCAAGCTACTTCTGTAAAGATTTATCACCTTGAAAACCAAATAGAGGTCCCTATGAATTGGAATGGACTCCATGGCAGTGAGCTGTTTTTTTGTTTGTTTGTTTGTCAGTGCTGTAGGCAGGGGGGCGCTTGATTCTTCCAGGCCTCTGGGAAGTGTATACAATGCCACCTTGGTGGGTATCTGAGGTGGGGCTCTTTCAGAGAGCACAGAGCCAGCACTGAGGCTACAGCTGAAGCCTGAGCTGGCTGAAGGGGATGATGTTGCCCTCAAAGCTGAACTTCCTACTCCCACAGTCTTTTAGATGTCCTCCAAACCAAAAAAGCCAAACTCACTGTTGTCAAGTTGATTTGACTCATAGTGACTTCTCCTTGGGTTTCTGAGGTGGTGTCTCTATGGAAGTGGATTGCCCAATCTTCCTTCTGAGGAGTGGCTAGTGGGTTTGAACCACCAGCTTTCTGGTTAGCAGTCAAATGCCTTAGGCACTGCGCTACTAGAGCTCCCAGATGTCCTCCAGTGGTTAAAAAACATCCCCACCTGGGTTTACTCTGCAATATATTTACTCAACACTAGAGCAAGGTACAGTTAGGTCCTTTAATTTCTCCATTCCTAAAATGTGCAGGATGACAATGGGTGTGCAAATACTGGTAATTATTGCTCAAGATAATGTGACTTATGATGCTTTTAGGTTGCACAAGTAAGGGACCAAGTCAACAACCTATGTTGTATGCAGCTTTATATTTTATTGGGAGTCCCTGGGTGGTTCACTTGGTTGCTAACTGAAAGGTTGGAGGTTCCTAGCAATCTACTTCTAACACATGAGCATTAAAAACCCTATGGAGCATAGTTCAACTCTGACACACATGGGGTCACCATGAGTCAGAGTTGACTCCCAGACAACTGGTTTTGGGTATTTTATAGAAAAGTTTTTGTATCTTGTGAATCTAATAAGTAAGTGATTTCAATGTAACTTAAAGTTTCAGAATTCTCAGGAACCAGCCCCTCTAGGAGAAGGCTTTAGAAATGCTCATTAATGTACTTTTCCCAAATCACAATATAGTGAGGTGCCAGTGTATCATTCTTCTTCAAATAATTCTGAATCATTGTTCTGTGTAGAAAACTAGCTTGCAGAGTTTACGAATGAGTAACATTTTTCTTTAAAATGCTCTTTCTGTATTACCTGCTTTTTCTCTCTTACTCTCAGAAATGTCAGCTCTTCAAAATAGTAGAGTGTAATGGGCAGTACAGACAACAAATATGAACCCCTTTGCATATACAGTACTGAGTTGTCAGTGAAAGCAAACATGGGTATAGGAACGAATAGATGGGTGAACAGGCTGAACAATTGGGTGTGTCTAAATGGAGAGTGTATCCAAGATCATATATGGGGTTGGCAGACAATGGGCCTATAAGTTCATG
>NW_006921591.1:531016-535552 GCF_000298275.1 Orycteropus afer afer
ATTTCTGTCACCAAGGCCAAATTTTCCAACTACTGGTGATTCTTCTTTGTTTCCAACTTTTGCATTCCAGTCACCAGTGATAATTAACACATCCTGATCGCATGTTCAGTCAATTTCAGACTATAGAAGTTGATGAAAATCTTCAAATTCCTCATCTTTGGTGTCGGTGGTTGATGCATAAATTTGAATAACAGTAGTATTAATGGGTCCTCCTTGTAGGCATATGTATATTATCCTATCACTGACAGCATTGTACTTCAGGACAGATCTTGAAACATCCTTTGTGATGATGAATTCCATGCCATTCGTCTTTGTCATTCCCAGCATAGTAGATCATATGGTTGTCTGATTCAAAATGGCCAAAAGCAGACCATTTCAGCTCACTAATGCCTAGGATGTCAATCTTTATGCATTCTATTTCATTTTGACAACTGCCAATTTCCCTAGATTCTACTTCATACATTCCATGTTCCAATTATTAATGGATGTTTGCAGCTGTTTCTCCTCAATTTGAGTTGTGCCACATCAGCACATGGAGGTCTTGAAAGCTTTACCTTATCCATGTGAGTAAGGCTAATTTTACTCTGATGATGCAACTCTTTCCCAGTCCTATTTTGAGAGTCTTCTAACCTAAGTGACTCATCCTCCTAGTCTGTATTGGACAGTGTTTCCAGACTATTCATAAAGTTGTGCAGTAATGTATCAGACAGTGTTTCTCTGCTATTTATAAGGTTTTCCCTGGCCAATTTTTTGATAAGTGGATGGCCTCTTCCTTCTTCCTAGTCTGTCTCAGTCTTCAAGCCATGATGATACCTGTGCACCATGTGCACCCTGCTGAGTTTGAAACACCAGTGACACAGCATCAAGACTCACAGCAACACGTCACCACAGTAGAACAAACCAACAAACAAGTTTGTCTCCCTTAGCTGTTGGAAAGCTCTCCACCTTCCCCTTACCTAGGTCCCTGCGGCTGACTTCTTGCTCTGTCCTGGTCCGCCTGGCCTTCTTCTGTCCTTTCCCCTACTTTCCCACCTTGCTGCTTGTGGGGCATGGCCTGGGTTCCCTTCCCTCACCTGGGTCCCTGTGGCTGACTCCTCACTCTGTCCTGGTCCCCCTGGTCTTACCCAGTATTAATGGATGTTTCAGCTGTTTCCTCTTATTTTGAGTTGTGCCACATCAGCAAATGAAGGTCTCATCCACTTCATTAATATCCCCTCTGCTTTGAGGAGACTGCCCTTCCCCAGTTGAAATTTTGAGTGCTTCCAACCTGAGGGGCTCATCTTCTAGCACTATATCAGACAGTGTTTCACTGCCTTTATAAGGTTTTCAGTGGCCAGTTTTTTCAGAAATGTATGGCTGTGTCCTTCTTCCTAGTCTGTCTTAGTCTGAAAAATTTGCTGAAGTCTGTTCATCATGGGTGACTTGGCTGGTATTTGAAATACCAGTGGTGTAGCTTCTAGCATCACAGCAATACGAAAATGACCACAGTATGACAAATAGACAAGTGGTAGAGGGCATGCAGTAAGCAGTCAGAAAACCTGATTCATTTATGTCGTCAGGTTTGAGACTTGTTAGAGACCAGCATTTCTTGAGTTGTGAAGATATAAGGAGAAAATAGTGAAAGTGATGGAGTGGGAGAAGACAGTTTTAGAAATTTTGTTTTCATTATAAAAGTACAATGTACAGAAAAATAGAAAGGAAGGCAGTCCTTGTTGCTTAAAACCAAAACCAAGCTCATTGCCATCGAGTCGGATCCAACTCATAGTGACCCCTCCTTGAGTTTCCAAGGTGGTATCACTATGGAAGTAGATTGTCCAACCTTCTTTCCGAGGAGTGGCTGGTGGGTTTGAACCGCCAGGCTTCTGGTTAGCAGTCAAATGCCTTAGGCACTACGTTGCTTGGATAGCCATTTTTTTTTTTTTAGGTTTAGATACATTGATGCATTTTTACATATTTCTAATCTGGATACATACAACTTTATACCCTGCTTTTCACTTGATACTTTATCTTCAGGCCATTTTTTTACCTGTTGACAAAAATTTTTTAAATGGTGCCCAAGAATCTAAGATTTCATATTATTTCTTATTATTTGAATCCACAATCAACACCAATGGAAACAGGAATCAGGAAATCAGATGTCATGTTATACTGGGCAGATCTACTGCAAAAGACCTCTTAAAGGGCTGAAGAGCAAAGGTGTCTCTTTGAAGACTAAGGTGCACCTAACCCAAGCCATGGGAGCTCTGGTGGCATAGTGCCTAAGGCACTTGACTGCTAACCAGAAGGCTGACCATTCAAACCCACCAGGCACTCCTCGAAGGAAGGTTGGGCAATCTACTTCCATAGTGATACTGCCTCAGAAACCCAAGGAGGGGTCGCTATGAGTCGGAAACGACTCGATGGCACATTGCAACAACAACAACAACAACCCAAGCCATGGTATTTTCGGTAGCCTCATATGCTTGTGAAAGCTGGGCAATGAATAAGGAAGACTGAAGAAGAGTTGATGTTTTCCAGTTGTGGTGTGGGTGTAGAATGCTGAGAGTACCATGAACTGCCAGAGGAAACTAACAGATCTGTCCCAGACGTGCAGCCAGAATGCTCCTTGGAAGCAAGTATGGCCAGACTTTGTCTCACCTACTTTGGTCATGTTGTCAAAAGGGACCATTCCCTGGAGAAGGATATCATGCTTAGTAAAGTGTAGGGTCAACTAAAAAGGGGAAGGCCCTCAATGAGATGGATTGATACACTGGCTGTAACAACGGGCTCAGGCATAGCAAGGATTATGAAGCTGGTGCAGGAACGCTCAGTATTTCGTGATGTTGTACATAGGGTCGCTATGAGTAAGAACTGACTTGACGGCACCTAACAACAACAACAAAGAGTCTACTGAATTAATGTATCAGAGTTACTTCAGCACTCCTTTTGTGGCACTTTTAAGTTTCCCATTTTTAAATATACATAATGGTTTTGTGAACATTTTTCAACAAAAAGCTTTTTCTTTAGGGATAGATTCCCAGAAGTGAGTCAAAGTGAGTGAACAATTTAAGTCAGTTACTTTAAATACTATAATCAAATCGGTTAGAAATACTGGATAATACGTTACCAACAAAATGATAGAATATTTTTGTAGGGATGAAAAGAAATAAAAGATTCAATTTGCCCAGTCATGCCAATGAGCTTGTGCCATGACGTTGATGAACTTCTCATTCCCCATGCAGAATGAATGGTACAATTGGTGTGTGATTGCTCCTACACAGATGTAGGGGTTCCAGAGATCGCAAGGGGGCTTCCCTTCTTGTGTGTGTGTGGTCGTAAAATACATATATAACAAAGCATTGTCCGGTTCCACATTTTTCACCTGTACAATTCAGTGATCTTGATTACATTCATCCTGCTGTACAACTATCACCACTGGCCATATCCACATTATTCTACCATCATTCACAGAAGTTCAGTGTCCCCAGAACAGTGACTACCCTTTTCCCTCTCCCTTTGGCTGTTGGTAATCACTAATAAAAATTGGTCTTTATGCATTTTCCTATTCTAGGTATTTCATATAATTAACATCATAGAATATTTGTCCTTTTGTGACTGACTTATTTCACTCAGCATAATGTTTTCAAGGTTCATCCATGTTGCACCATGTGTCAGGACTTCATTTGTCCTACTGGCTGAGTGGTATTCTATTGTATGTATATACCATATTTTGTTTATCCATTCATCTGTTGATGTACATTTAGGTTGTTTCCATCTTTTGGCTATTGTGAATATTGTTGCAATGAGCATTGGTGTACAGAACATTGGTATACTGTGTATATTTTTTTGATTCAGTAAGAATATTCATTCAGTAATTGATTTTTGGTACATCTCTGTGATATTGTGATTGCCTGCTTTCAGCATGAACAGAAACTTGAGGGGATGCCTCTTTGTCGTAAATAAAGGTATCATCACACAAGCGTTCGGCAGTGATCCTCAAGCAGGTGACTCCCTGCCTCAGTTCCCAGAGTGGTTTTTTTGAGACAGCTTTTTGCTGCTACTACCATAGGATGCTTCTCTCTGTAGACCCATGTTACCTTTGTGGCAGAAACAAACCCCAGAAATCTTATGCCACAAATAGTAATTTCTCAGTCATTTTCCAGACAACTTTTGGCTGTGGCTCTTCTCCACATATATCAATATTCCAGATATTGGGCTGAAGAATAGCCCCTATCTGAGGACTCTTCTTGTGGCAGAGGGCAGAAAGGAGGCTAAGCCAATCAGACACATTTAAAGCTTCTGCTCGGATGCGGTGTGTGTGGTGTATACTCTACTTACATTCCATTGGTCAAAGCAAGTCATGTGGCCAAGCCTGGTAGTGAGTGGGTGATATGTATAATTCACCTACAGAGGCTCGGCAAATTACATGGCATAGGTAGGTATATGTAGTTAAGAGTAAATTGTTTTGGGAGGCGGGGCAAGATGGCGGACTAGGCAGAAGGATTGCACAGACCCTCTTCAACAAAGAAAAGGGAAACCAATTAACACAGACACAGA
>NW_006921591.1:535652-541594 GCF_000298275.1 Orycteropus afer afer
AAAAAAAAAAAAAATAGTAGAGTGTATAGATCACAGAGAAGTTGCAGAAATCAGTAAAATCCAGCCAAAAATACTGTGCGTCTTTTCGGCCATATGACAGCTCTGTAGTAATATATGAAAAGAAGTCCATTATTTGCAGATTGCTCAGTGGGAAGCTCACATTTTCCCTCTAACTTGCTGGTGTGCAAATAATACCTACTTACATTTTGGTTATGCAAATACATCTGTGCCTCAAACCTGTTGATTTAAATAGGAATCTTTAATGAGACAGAATTCTCATCGCTACAATTTGATGAGAATTTTAGAATGTCAGGACCTTGGTGATGAAGTCCATGTTGCTAATTTTCAACAAGTGGAAAATACTGAGGTCTGAAGGACCATTATATTTTCCTATTGGTTCCCAAGTTAGGATGGACATAGAACCCAGGACTTCTAACCCCTGTCCCCAGCTTAATGACTCCAGTTATATTACTGTATAAGTTAGAACATTTAACACACAAAACAGTGTAGAATATTGTATATGTTGTTTAAATTGATGAACCATCTAGATAAAGAAAATTCTAACTTGCCTATGTTTTAAGCCTCAGAATTGTATTTGAGCCCCAGTTTAGCTACTGACTAGATTCATAACCCTGGGCAAATCACAGGATTTTTTTGTGAAAACCAGCTTTCTCTTTTAACCCTAAGCCCCTCACTCAATCCTTCTAACTTGTCAGATGGGAGAGATGATTCATACTCCACATGGCAGCATTCATGAAAAGTTGAAGAGAGTTGTCTATAAGCTGTAGGCAGATGCCCCAGGGACTTCATATGCATAGGACTTCAGACTCTGCTTCAGGTGAGACATGGTGAATGGCTGGTTTCTCCAGAAGTCCTGTGATGGAAGAAAATGTCATAGGATCAACTTAAGAACATTATCTTTAGTATTTTGTGTATATGTTCAGTATCATCTCTATGACATAAGGCATTTTATCCATTAGCCTATTTATGTTCAGAAGAGTTCTAGTAGAAGAGTGATATTATTATCATTCCCATTTTACATATAAGGAAACAGAGTATTGTATAGTGCTGTAATCTACCAAAAACCATGTCCTCCATGCCTTAGAACATGACATGCAGTGTTGTTTTTGTTGTTTGGTACCAAAGGGTTGCTTTTTTGACCCCTAGTGACCCTACTACAACAGAATGAAACACTGCCTGGTCCTGTGCCATCCTCAAAATTCTTGCTATGCTTGAGTCCATCATTGTAGTCACTGTGTCAATCTATCTCACTGATGGTCTTCCCCTTTTTCACTGACCCTCTGGTTTACCAAGCATAGTATCTTTCTCCAGGGACTAGTCCCTTCTGATAATATGACCAAAGTACAAGAGATGTAGTCTGGCCACACTCACATCAAAGGAACATCCCAGTGTGCTTCTTCCAAGACAGATGTGTTTGTTCTTCTTATAGTCCATACTATATTCAATATTTTTCACCAGTACAATAATTCAGAGGCATCAATTCTTCTTCACTCTTGATTATTCCTTGTTCAGCTTTCACAGGCATGTGAGGCATGTGCTTGGATTAGGTGCACCTTAGTTTTCAAAGTGACATCTTTGCTCCTTAACATGTTAAAGAAGTCTTTTACAGCAGATTTGCCCAGTGTAGTGTGTTGTTTAATTTTCTTGACTGTTGCTTCCATGGGCTTAGATTGCAGATCCAAGTAAAGTGGAATCCTTGACAACTTCAATCTTTTTGCCATTTATTGTGATGTTGCTTATTGGTCCGGTTGTGAGGATTTTTTTCTTCGTATTGATGTGTAATACATATAGAGGGAGCTCTGGAGGTATAGTGCTTCAGGCATTTGACTGCTAACCAGAAGGCTGGCAGTTCAAACCCACCAGCCACTCCTCAGGAGGAAGATTGGGCAATCCACTTCTATAGAGATACAGCCTCAGAAACCCAGGGAGGAGGGGCTGCTATGAGTTGAATTGACTTGACGGCTGTGACTTTGGTTGTGGTTAATCCATATAGAAGGCTGTGGTATGATTTTCATCAGTAAGTGCTTCAAGTCTTCTTTGTGTTCAGCAAGCAAGGTTGTGTTATCTGCATATTGAAAATTTTTAATGAGTTCCCCTCCAATCCTGATGCCATATTCTTCTTCATAGTCCAGCTTCTGGGATTATTTGCCCAGCATACAGATTGCGTAAGTGGGTGAAAGAGTACAACCCTGACACACACCTTTCCTGATTTAAACCACAGTATCCCCTTGTTCTGTTCAGATTACTGCCTCTCAGTCTGTCTACAGGTTCCTTCTGAACACAATGAATTTTCTAGAATTCCCATTTGTCTCAGTGTTACCCATGATTTGCTATGCTCCACACAGTTGAATGCCTTTGCATGTTCAATAAAACACAGGAAACATTGTTCTGGATTCTTTGCTTTCAGCCAAGATCCATCTGATATTATTAATGATATCTGTCATTCCATGTCTTCTTCTGAAACTGGCTTGAATTTATGGTAGTTCCCTGTGTATATACTGCTGGAACCATTTTCAAATTATTTTCAGTAAAATTTTACTTACGTGTGATATTAATGATGTTGTTCAATAATTTGTGCATACTTTACTTTGTCTTCTTGAGCTGCCCTTTGAAATCAAGATTTCAAAGACAGGAAAGAAAGAAAGAAAAGACCAAAATTGATGTCAGAAGAGACTCTTAACCTTGCTCTTGAATGAAGAGTAGCTATAATGAATGGAGGAAATGATGAAGTAGAAAATTACCAGGGGAAGCTAGAGGACAAAAAAAAAAAAAAAAAAAAAGTATTACAATGAAATGTGCAAAGTCCTGGCACTAGAAAGTCAAAAGGCAGTAACACACTCAGCATTTCTCAAGCTGAAAGAACTGAAGAAAAAAATCCAAGCCTCGAGTTGGAATATTGAAGGATTCTATGGGCTAATTATTGAATGAAGCAGGAAGCATCAAAAGAAGATGGAAGGATAATAGTAACATTAAACTGACCTCCCTTGTGTTTGGATATTATCCTGTCACTGACAGCATTGTACTTCAGGATAGAGCTTGAAATATTCCTTTTGACAATGAATGTAACATCATTCCTCTTCAATTTGTTACTCCTGGTGTAGTAGACCATATGATTGTCTGATTCAGAATGCCAGTACCAGTCCATTTCAGCTCAGTAATGCCTAGGGTATCAATCTTTATGCATTCCATTTCATTTTTTCCAACTTATATTTTTCCCAGATTCATACGCCACACATTCTGTGTTCTGAATACTAATGGGTGTTTGCAGCTGTTTCTTCTTACTTTGAGTTGTCTCATAAAGGAAGGCCCTGAAAGCTTAACTCCATCCATGTCATTAAGGTCACTTCTATTTTGAGGAGGTAACTCTTCCTCAGTCATATTTTGAGTACCTTCCAACTTGAGGGGCTCATCTTCCAGCATTATATTAAACAATGTTCCACTGCTGTAGTGGTGCAGTGAGTTGCTTGGTATGGCTCTTCTAGCCATGATCTTTGTGACTCCCACCAGATGACTGGATGGAACTTCGCAAATGTAAGGACTTACAGTCCACCAAGGGAATTGGATAGCTTGTTAGTATGTAAATAAGGTACGTAGTGTTCTTGTGGAAATAGGACTATGCACATAAAGTGTATGAAACACTGATGTGAGGATTGTTCAGTTTTTCCATCCCACTTGTCTTAAAATGACCCATCCCAGAGGTGGAAAGGGTATCCCACTACCATGAGGATAAAGAGACGGAGTGGGTCTTGGACCCAAGATCCCTGTGCTGAGCCATCAGAAAGTCAGGAGAGAGATCATAGAGAGATGGCAGTGAGATGGCAGCAGCAGAACTGACAGACTGCCATGAGACAGAGAGGCAGGCTTGCCGGCCCATGGAGCAAGAAAACTGAGTGCTTTTGGGGAAGAGGCTTGGTGGCAGAGTGGGGCACATCTTGGTGCAGCTATCAGCAGACCTGAAAGAATTTTGTAACACTTTCCCAAGTAGGACATAGGCCAGGTGAGAGACCAAGGGCCAAAGAGAGGCATGCCTACAGATATAGAAGAGGAGAGACTGTCCTGATCAGAGAAATGTTCATCACTTTTACTTAATCATTTCTTCCATTTGCTTTAGCTACTCTATAAGGAGCTCTGGTGGCATAATGCCAAAGGCATTTGACTGCTAACCAGAAGGCTGGTGGTTCAAACCCACCAGCCACTCCTTGGAAGGAAGATTGCACGATCTATTTCCATAGAGATAGCACCTTGGAAACCCAAGGACCGGTCTCTATGAGTTGGATCCGACTCGATGGCAATTAGTATTTTTTTTTTTTTTTTTGTACTCTCCATATAAGAGCAAGTTTCATTGTCTCTTCTGACAATTTTGGTCTTTTCTTTCTTTCCTGTCTTTTTAATTACCTTTTGGTTATTTCATGTATGATGTCTTTAATGTTATCCCACAATTCATCTAGTCTTTGGTCATTGATGTTCAGTGCCTCAAATCTATTCTTCATAAGGTCTCTAAATTCAGGTCGGATATACTCAAGGTCATATTTTGGTTTTTGTGAGCTGGTTTTAATTTTCTTCAGCTTCAGTAAACTTGCATATGAGCAAATAATGGTCTGTTCCATGGTCGGCCCCTAGCCTTGTTCTGACTGATGATATTGAGCCTCTTTCTACATATGTCAATTGGATTCCTGGTGGATTCCATCTGGTGAGTTACACCTGATTTGTATAGTGTATAGTCACTGTTTATGTTGTTGAAAAAAGGTATGTGCAATGAGTAAGTCATTGGCCTTGTAAAATTTTATCATGTGATTTCTGGCATCATTTCTACCACCAAGGCCATATTTTCCAACTACTGATGCTTCTACTTTGTCCCAACTTTCTCATTCTAATCACCCAGTAATTATCAATGCATCTTGATTATGTGTTGGATCACTTTCAGATTGCAGAAGTTGGTAAAGCAATTTCTTCATCTCTGGTTTTAGTGGTTGGTGTGTAAATTTGACTAATAGTCACATTAACTGATCTTTCTTGTAGGAGTATGGATATTATCCTATTACTGATAGCGTTGTACTTCAGGATAGATCTTGAAATCATCTTTTTGACAATGTATGTGACACCATTCTTCTTCAATTTGTCATTCCCAGCATAGTAGTCCATGTGATTGCCATATTCAAAATGGCAAATACCAGTCCATTTCAGCTCACTAATGGCTAGGATATTGATCTTTATGTGTTCCATTTCATTTTTTACAACTTCCAATTTCCTAGCTTTATACTTCATACATTCCATATGTTGTTGTTGTTAGGTGCCATCGAGTCATTTCCAACTCATAGCAACCCTATGCACAGCAGAACAAAATACCACCTGATCCTGCACCAGTTCCACAATCCTTGCTATACTTGAACCCATCGTCGCAGCCACCATGTCAATGCATTTTGTTGAAGGCCTTCCCCTCTTTTGTCTACCCTTTACCTTACCAAGCATGACATCCTTCTCCAGGGAATGGTTGCTTCTGAAAACATGACCAAAGTAGGTGAGACGAAGTCTGGTCATTCTCCCTTCCAAGAAGCATTTCGACTGTACTTCCTCCAGGATGGATCTGTTAGCTCTTTTAGCAGTCCATGGTACTTTCAGTATTCTTTGGCAGCACCAGAACTCAAAAGCATCAACTCTTCTTTGGACTTCCTTGTTCAGTGTCCAGCTCTCACACGCATATGAGGCAATTGAAAATATGGCTTGTGTCAGGCGCACCTTAGTCCTTAAGGAGACATCCTTGTTCCTCAGCACTTGAAAGAGTTCCTTTGCAGTCAACTTGCCCAGTGCTACATGTTATCTAATGTCCTGACTGCTGCTTCCATTGGCGTCAATTGTAGAACCAAGCAATGTGAATTCTTTGACAAACTCAATCTCTTCTCCATTTATTGTGATGCTGCTTA
>NW_006921591.1:566690-568324 GCF_000298275.1 Orycteropus afer afer
CACTGCTGGTGGGATTGTAAAATGGTACTACCATTGTGGCAAATGGTATGGCATTTCCTTAAAAAACTGAATATAGAAATATCATTTGACCCAGCAATTCCATTACTAGGAATATATCCTGAAGAGATGAGAGGCAGGGCACAAACAGACATATGCACATCTATGTTCATCGCAGCACAATTCACTATAGCAAAGAGATGGAAACAACCCAAATACCCATCAGCGGATGAATGAATAACCAAATTATGGTACATTCACACAGTGGAATACTATGCTACATTAAAGAATAATGAAGGATACGTGAATCATCTCACAACGTGGATGAGCCTGGAGGATATTACGCTGAGTGAAATAAGTCAATCGCAGAAGGACAAATATTGTATGAGCCCATTACTGTAAAAAAGACAAAGAAGGGTTTGTTTAAGGAAGGGAACTCACTTTGTAGGTTACCAGGGTGGGGAGGGAAAGGAAAGGATTAATTTTGCGCTACTTGGGGGCCACATGCTGACATGGGTAAGGGGAAGGATGTTATGGAAAGAGTCTGTGACCACCATGATAACATTAGGAAAAGGAAGAACACCGAATTGTACACATAATATATAGACGACAGAAGCTAATACCAATATATCCACAATACTGCATTACCTTTAACACCAAACACCAGGCTACAGATAAACACATAAACATCTGAGAAGATCAGATGGGGGTCAGTGAACAGGATTATACGCTAGACTAAGGGTAGATTCAGCTGAGGCTAATCTTGCACAGATACCAGTGATACAAAATACCTGCAATCCTTACAGAAACAACAGAAGACAGACATAGAGCAACCCCTCACAGCAAGCCAGACACTGTGGGAGAGAGATACAACAGATCTACCAACTCAGGACCATAGTATTGGGGGACACCAGACTCAATTGGCACAATAAAATACATAAAACCACAACCTACATTGGTGAATAGTGACTGGGGTCTTTTATTAAAAGCTTTCAAGCAGCCATCTAAGATGCAGCTAATGGTTTCCTATCATTGGAAGCGAAGAAGAGTGCCAAAAAAAAAAAAAAAACCAAGTACATTTGGAAGTAATCAGTCCTAGGACATGATGGACCTTGAGACCAAAAGAACTAGACGGTGCCTAGGTACCAGTGCCAACCACTTGGGAAAGGATCAAAACGGGCGATCCTGAATAGATTGGGAGGAAAAACATGGAACAAAATCCAAAAACTCAATAATAACCAGAATTACTGGTCGGATGGACTCTGGTGGGACCCCTAATACTATGGCGCTGGGATATGCTTTGGGCCTGGAATAAAACTCACTCCCAGGGGCTGGCTTTTAGTCCAATAGTAAACGTACATGCAGACCACTCAACCCAGGGTGATGCACCCACATACTCTATGGAGAGCCATCCCTTGGAGCAATTGACTATGGGACACCAGAGGGGCAACATTCACATGGAGGAAATGCAGGGCACACAGGAGTGCATAACTGTGAGGGGCATGGGGCAGGGGATACTGGGCAGGGAGGAGAGGAGAGTGGGTGTGATAGTTGGAGCTGTGTGTCAACTTGGCTGGACCCCAGTTCTGTGTGGTTGTTCCCATGATGAAATTGGATGACTGTGTTCTGAGTGGCCA
>NW_006921591.1:568649-577881 GCF_000298275.1 Orycteropus afer afer
TTGCTGTTTTTTTTTTTTTTTTTCTCTAGAGAACCCAGTCTAACACAGTGGATTAGGGTTGGGGATGGTAATTGGAAAATGAAACCAAATGTACACGAAATGTTGAATATAAAACAAACTCTGCTCTGTAAACTTGTCCCTAAAGCACAATAAGAATAATTTTAAAAAAGAGTATCTGAAAGGAAACCAGAGGCCTGTCAGTAGGCTACTGAGGGGTAAGGGCTAGATTTTACATAACATGAAGATTTCAAGAGAAGAAGCTGCTTCCTGGGGTACAAATGCTTCACTTTCCCTACTTCTAGTTTGGATGTGGATAGATTTTTTTTTTTTTTTTTTTGCCTCTGTTAGTTCATGGAGGGAAAAAAAAAAAAAAAAGAATTATAGAGTACATGGAGAGAAGCAAGCCTCTCTTCCCCATGTGTTTTCCACAAAGGCTGTTATCAATCTCTGGTTAGCTGCCTGAATATATTTTATGCATAGAACAGCTGTTTCACATTCAGTAAATATATAAGAAAAAAATCTTATATACTGAATATATAATTGACCAGACATTGAAAATATGTCAGTGGTTCACTCTGAGATACCAGTTGGCTTAAAATAGTAAGATTTCCGCATTTTCTGATTTTTTTTCCGAGAAACAGAGATATACACTGAAAGGTCTTTTAAAGTCTTTATAAAATCCACAGTCTACTTCTTACCTCATTCACTAAGTTGAATATACTGAATATCAACAAATATGCTTTGGGTTGTTGAGCGTTTTGTAGGAAACTGTAGAATTCAGAACTCAGCCTCCTCCTTACCTGCCCTTGTCTCACCTCACCTCTTGGAGTTAGCCTCCTCACTGGTCTGCTTCCTTTCCTTGCTTGTCCCTCTAGTTTGTCTCTTCAGAGCAGCCAGAGTGATCCTGTTTAAACGTGAGCAGACCATGTCATTTCTTGGCTCAACCTTTTGCTGGTATCCTGTCATACATAGGGAGCTCTGGTGGTGTAGTGCCTAAGGTATTTGACTGCTAACCAGAAGGCTGGTGGTTCAAACCCACCAGCCACTCCTCGGAAGGAAGACTAGGCAATCTATTTCCAGAGAGATACTGCCTTGGAAACCCAAGGAGGGGTTGCTATGAGTCAGAATTGACTCGATGGCAGTGAGTCTGGTGGTGTAGTGCCTAAGGCATTTGACTGCTAACCAGAACACTGGTGGTTCAAACCCACCAGTCACTCCTTGGAAGGAAGGTTGGGCATTCTATTTCTGTAGTGATACTGCCTTGGAAACCTAAGGAACGGTCGCTATGAGTCAGATCTGACTCAACGGCAGTGAGTAAAGTAGTAAACATAGACTAAAAGCTGAAATCCTTATTGTGACTCCTTTTGTGGGCTTCTATATTTTCAGCCCAGCCCATAGAGTTCCCCTGACAATATGGTAGTTACTACCTATTCTGGTTACCTAGTACTGCTCTGACAAGAATCTACCACCAGTGGGATGGCTTGAGCAAACAGGAGCTTATTCTCTTACAGTTTGGAGGCTTTAAGTCCAAGTTTAAAGTGCCAGGCTCTAGGGGCTGGGTGAAAGCCACTCACCCTATAGCTTCAGCTCTGCCTCTTGCTCCTGGCCCACTGAAGCTAGAGGCACCTCTTCACTCAGGCAGCTGCTGGCTGCTGAGGCTAACAAACCCACGGTTGACAAAAAGGCACAGTCCTGATGTTACCAAACCACACAGCAAGCCATTGATTTAAGTCCATTGAAAGTCCCAAAGTTGGCAGAGCATGGTAGGCTGCTGAAAAACGACATGGGTACATGCAGGGTCCAAGCGTGCCATAAGCTAGAGACTATTCCCAAGGCTTCTCCTTGTATACAGGAAACAGACCACATCCCTAAGGCAGCTACTCAGCTGCTCACGGTAGAGTCCACCATGGAGTTGATTACCAGTCTCATTATGGGGAATACTACATCCAGCTGCCCAGCCACTCAACCAGGCCCAGCCAAGTTGACACACAAACTTAACTATGACACTACCCAGAGGTGGCTATTTAAATTTTAATAAATTAAAATTAAGTAAAATTAAATTTTCAGTTCTTTCATTGCATTAGCCACATTTGAAGTGCTAAACAGCCATGTGTGTCAGTCTAAACTCCAAAAACTAAATTAACTGCTGTTGAGTCAGAGCCAACTCATAGCGACCCCTCCTTTGGATTCCAAGGCCGTATCACTACCGAAGTAGATTGTCCAATCTGCCTTCTGAGGAGTGGCTGGTGGGTTTGAACCACCAGTCTTCTGGTTAGCAGTCAAATGCCTTAGGCTACTATATTGGACCAGGCAGAATAGAACATTTCCTTCATTATAGAAAATTCTATTCAACTGTGCTGCTCTAGGATCTAATTCTTTAACAGATCCCTTATGTTACTTTTGTCCCTAAATTCAAAGCCAGGAATAAAATTGTATCTAAATGAAATTTCAGTTGAGGAACTCTGGTAGCATAGTGCCTAAGGCACTTGACTGCTAACCAGAAGGCTGGCGGTTCAAACCCACCAACCACTCCTCGGAAGGAAGGTTGGGCAATCCTACTTCCATAGTGATACTGCTTCGGAAACCCAAGGAGGGGTCGCTATGAGTCGGGGCCGACTTGACAGCACATAACAACAACAACAAAGGTTCTACTCACTCTGCATTTCATTACAGATATTCAGTATGATAAAGGACCATTTTGTTGAGTAAGAAGTTTTTAGTGTTTGCATGTTTGGGAGGTAGATGATTTTTACCCAGAGAGGGTATGGACCACTTGCTTGCACAGGGTATGTCCTGAGTGATTATCACTGGTCCAAGCTAACTTTCCCTCCACCATAACCTTTTCACAATGCAGCAGGTGGATGAAGTTGAAGATAGGGAAGAGATAGATGGGAACATAAGGAGAAGGAGTCAAAAACCCAGAAGAATCAAGGCAAGGAGGTAAAATGAGTAAGAAAACAAAGTGGAAGAGAGGAAGATCCTGAAGTAGGAGGGGAGGTGGGTATTGATAGTGATGGCGCGAAGAAGTGGCTGAGTCTCAAACAAAATGGGGACTGACTGTTTGGCATAGCTGTTACAGAAAATGGGAAATGGCTCATAACCATTCATTGCCACTTTCTCCTTCCCTTTATCCTGCCTCTACATGATTTTGGTTTGTGGTCTTATTTCAAATGATAGAACAGATTGAGGGAGGAAGAGCTTACTAGAATAAAACAATATTAGCAATTATGCATCCATGAATTCTGGGTGTGAGATCACCACACACATTATTTGCTTTTCCTTTGAACAAATTAGATTAAAGTGTTTTGGAGACTAGGGTGAAAGATGATAAATAAAATAATTACATGTTGAGCTGTGGCTGAATTGAATAATCGCCAAGGCTACTCTGTGTTTTGAGTCTCTCCATAAGTAAAGGATGATTAGGAGAAGCTTCTCCTGCTTGACTTTTTGAATGTAACTTTTTGGCAGTAATTTAGAAGGTGGAAGATGAGACTGAGATTTTATTTATGGGAGCCTATAATTGACAAGGGGCCAAATATGGAGGCTGACATAATTTTGGATGTGAGAGCTTCTGTCAGTAGGTTTTGCCCTTATAATTTCAGAGACAAAAATTAATAATGCCTAAGGCACTTGACTGCTAACCGGAAGGCTGGCAGTTCAAACCCACCAGCCACTCCTTGGAAGGAAGATGGGGCAATTTACTTCCGTAGTAATACTGCCTCAGAAATCCAAGGAGGCGTCGCTATGAGTCGGATCCAACTCGACAGCACATAACAACAACAGACTTGGTGGCAGTGAGTTTTTTTTTTTTTTTTGACTAGGAGATTTGGAGCTCTGTTAGCACAGTACCTAAGGCAACTGACTGCTAACCAGCAGGTTGGTGGTTCAAACCTACCAGCCACTCCACAGAAACAAGACTGGGCAATCTACTTCTGTAAAGATTTACCGCCTCGGAAGCCCAATGGCGGTCACTATAAGTCAGAATCGACTCGATGGCAGTGGGTTTGGTTTTTTTAACTAGGAGACTCAGAGATTTATGGTGTTGTGTCCAGTTAGCTATTTGCAACCTTTAGCAGAAGAAAACAAAGCTTTAACCTTTTTTTTTTTTTATTTTACTAGCTAGCTTTCAGATAGCGTTAAAGGTGTCTTTGGCAAACTAATGTAGTGGTTGTCAAACTAGAGTGAGCATCAGAATCACCTGGAAGACACACAAACCCGTAGTGTTTCTGTTTCAGTAGGCATGGATAGAGCTTTATAATTTGTGTTTCCAATAAGTTCCTAGGTAATGCTGCTGCTGGTCTGGAGACAACATTTAGACAACCACTGCTCTAGTGAAAATTTAAATTCGGCTTCAGTCTGGGATGATTGAGGTAATACAGTGAAAGGAATGGTAATTCACCTGAATTTTTCTGGCTCACAAAATTTTCCTTCTCTGAGGTTTGGGTGGTCCTTGGGAGTCCTTGAGATGCTCCTCCATTAACTGAAAAGTTGGTGGTTCACATCTACCAAGTACACTGTGGAATAAAGGCCTGGCAATCTATTTCTGTAAGATTACAGCTATTGAAAAACCTTGTGGGAATACAGTTCTACTCCAATACACATAAGGTCAACATGAGTTGGAAATAACTTGTAGGCAATGGGTTTGGTTTTGATATTTTGGTTTGGGCAAGAGGGAGGAGTCTGTGTTCATGCCAGTGATCTGCCTCCTCAATGCTGTCAGGCCCACATGTACATTGCCCTCTCCTTCACTTTCCAGCCTCTGCAGGTAAAGAACAAGGTGTGCTGATGGAGCAGTTATATACTCACACAAATACACACACACACACACACACACACCCCTACCTGGAAGCAGCAGCACTTGCAGATTCCATAACAACTGTATTTGTAGTGTTTGCTCTGACCCACATCTTCACTATATCCTGAAACTGCTGCAGTCCCAGGACAGAGATGGTGTGAGGATGTGACGTAGATGTCCTTACCTTCTAGTGGCCAAATGGTTGACCAGGGCTGGAGTCAGGAGATCAGAGTTCTATTTCTGGGTAGACTTCAAATGCCTTAGGTGGCCTTCCTTGAGCAAGCCTCCTAATTTTGATTACTCTTCATTTTGATTACTTGTGTTTATGAAACCTGCTTCTCCATATTCTCCCTACTCCCCTAAAATGTTAGAAAAACAAAATTTAGGTCTGCTGTGAGTCCTCCAGGGGATTTATGAGCTGATGTACAGAACTCTGAATGCCTGAGGAGAAAGCTGCTGGGTAAACACATATATTATTAATAAAACATTAAAAAAAATAGCATCACACCCTCTGCTAATAATAGCTACTTTCAGATGTTAGGCAAGTCTGACACACAGGCCCAGCAATACTAAAGGAAGCAGGGCCTCAAACTAGTTCTTCCTGGTTCATTTGTGGCCAACAGTCAATCGTGAGAACAGAATGGGCCTGAATTTGTAAAATGTGGGTGAACTGGAATGTAAAAATTACAGGTCAAGGCCCGGTAGAATCTTAATCTTCCACTTAGAAAACAAGGGCAGTGAGTATGTTGCATAGCAACAAAATCTCTTGATGGACAGAGTTGGTAGTAACAGTGCCCCACTCAAAGATAGTGGCCAACTGCACTGGTTTAAATGTGGGTTGCTCTCCAGAGTCTCTGCATCAGGCTCCTGAAAGGGCTCATAATGCCTCTTCTGAGTCTCCCATTGCAGGAATATGACCCGTGACTGTTCCCCTATGGGATATCATTATGCTTCACCCAAATTTTTAAAATTCAAATCTGTTCCGATTTTGCTTCAACAGCCATGACTGAACCAGTTTGAAGCCCTGGAAGGAAGGGTGACTCTTGGTTTTGAATTGCAACAACATTTAAAAGCAGGTGAAAATTGGTGTTTAAAACATTTGTTCATTAATATATATATTTTTTAAAATTCACAGATATATTTGTAAAATATGATCACAGTTCTGAAAAATTGATCTTTAATAAAACTAATCCCAAATTTCTCTTGATTTTCTTTATATTTCAGGATTGCTTTACAGTGTGGGCTATTTCATGGACATCTGAATTAAGTATTAGGAGTCTCTTTCCTCTCTTATTCCTTTGGTAACCGGTTGATGCCCTCTTAAACTCCATGGAGGGAAACACACAAATCAGTTGTTGTTTATATCTGCATTTGACTGCTAACAAGAAGGCTGGCAGTTCAAACCGACTGACCACTCCTCCGAGGGAGGACTGGGCAATCTGTTTCCATAGAGATACCACCTCGGAAACCCAAGGAGGGGTTGCTATGAGTCAGATTTGAGTCAATGGCAGTGAGTTTGGTTTTTTGGTTTTGCCATTGAGTCATCTCTGACTCATAGAGACCCCGTGCACAGTGGAATGAAATGCTTTCTAGTCCTGCACCATCCCCATAATGGGTTTTGAATCAGACCATTGTGATACATGGAGTTTCCATTGCCCGATTTTCAGAAGTAGATTGACAGGCCTTTCTTCCCAGTCTGTCTTAGTCTGGAGGTTCCACTGACACCTGTTCAGCATCATAGCAACACTCAAGCCTCCACTGACAGACTGGTTGGTAACTGCATGAGGTGCATTGACCTGGAATCCAGCCCAGATCTCTGACATGGAAGCTGAGAATTCTACCAGTGAACCACCACTGTCCCCTTCCCTCATTCAGTTACAGACTAATTATCCAGTCGATAATGCTCCCACTGTACAAATACAAATTGAGTGCCTGCTCTATCTATGGCCCAGTGATGGACACTGAGATTGAGATAGAGACCATGGTCTTGCTGTTAGGGAATTTGAAGTGTAGGTTTAAGGTTCTATAAGTGAGTAATTATGCAAAGAAGCCATGGCATCTTTTATACCTGCTTCCTTAAATAATGCCAACAAAATCCAGTTTATTTCCCCTGAATCTATGGTCCCTAGTCACCCTTCAGGCCTAGAATTTAACTCACTCCTGTGGCTTCCAACCAAACATTAGACAGGTGTATAAGGTGGACATTTACACCAGGTAGATGCACTCCTTAGAATGATCAAATCATGGGAGGTCAGAAGGGCAGTATTTGCACAGGGCGATAGCCCAGGGGGCTCAGAGAAATGCATAGGAAAGAAGAACACAGTGAAAAGGTGACCACAGGGAGGAAGTGGGAAGAGAGCTGTTATACTTTGGGAATTGTAATCACTGTCATGAAACAAATTGTGTATGAACTGTTGTATGGAAAATGAATTTGCTCTGTTAACTTTCACCCACGTCACAATTTAAAAAAATCCAAATTCCCTTTTTGGCTGTGGAGAGGCATACTGCAGTGGTTTGATGAAAGATAGATTCCTTTCTTACAGCATTTCTTGCAGTTTGCTGCCAATAAGAAGCACAGATGTTTATTCCCTTTTTTCCCCCAGGGGGAGTATGGAGATGGAGGCCTTGTGAGGGTGTAGTGACACATTGCTAGTAGGGCTATCACAGGGACAGCTGCCTTGCTCCCTTCTCAGGAGAGGAATTCTATCAGTGAATTAATATACTGCAGAGCCTCTTAGGTACCTTTGGCTGCATTACTTCTGCGCTAGCTGGGATGACTGTTACTGCCCTGCCCTCTTTTATAGAAGTTGTATGCTTTCTACCCTACATTAGAAGCTTCCTAAAGACAGTCTAGGCCAGGGGTCCTCAATCCTACTTGCACATTAGAATTTCTGGGTTATTGTTGTTAGATGTCATCAAGTAGGTTTTGACTCACAGCAATCTCATGTAAAACAGAATGATACACTGCCTGGTCCTGCGCCATCCTCACAATCATTGCTATGCTTGAGCCCACTGTTCCAGCCACTGTGTCTGTCCATCTCATTGAGGGTCTTTTTCGGCTGACCACCTACTTTACTAAGCATTATGTCCTTCTCCAGTGACTGGTCCATCCTGGTAACAAGGCCAAAGTGTGAGAGCCAAAGTCTTGCCATCCTTGTTTCTAAAGAGAATTCCAGCTGTACTTCTTCTAAGACAGGTTTGTTCATTCTTCTAGCAGTTCATGGTTTGTTCATTCAGTATTTTCTGCCAACACCACAATTCAATTGTGTCAATTGAATTGAATTGCATTTTTCCTTATTCATTGTCAAGATTTCACATGTGTATGACACTATGAAAACAACAGTGGCTTGGATCAGGCACATCTGTCTTCAAAGTGACAGACATCTTTGCCCTTTAATACTTTAAAGAAGTCTTTTGTAGCAGATTTACCTAATGCAATATGTTCTTTGATTTCTTGATTGTTGCTTCCATGGGTACTGATTGTGGATCCAAGTAAAATGAAATCATTGACAACTTCTACCTTTTCTTCATTTATCTTGATGCTTATTGGTCCAGTTATAAGGTTTTTTTTTTTTTTTTTTTTTGAGGTGCAGTTCATACTGAAAACCGCAGTGTTTGGTCTTCATAAGTGTTTCAAGTCTTCTTTACTTTCAGCAAGCAAGGTTGTATCATCTATATATTGCAGATTATTAATAAGCCTTCCTCTAATCCTGATGCTGAATTCTTCTTCATATAGCCCAGCTTCTTGAATTATTTGCTTAGCCTATAGATTGAATAAGTATGGTGAAAGGATACAGCCCTGACACACACCTTTCCTGATTTTAAACCATGGAGGATCCCCTTCTTCTGTTAAATGACTGCCTTCTTGGTCTATGTACAGGTTTTGCATGACCACGATTAAGTGTTTTGGAATTCCTATTCTTTGCAATATTATCCATAGTTTGTTGTGATCCTCATAGTCGAATGCCTTTGCATAGCCAATACAACACAAGTAAACATGTTTCTGGTATTCCTTGCTTTCAACCAACATCTGTCAGACATCAGCAATGAGCTCTGATGGCACAATGGTTCAGGCATTGGGCTGACAACCAAAAGGTCGAATCCACCAGCTGCTCCATGCAGAAAAACAAGGCAGTCTGCATCCATAAAGATTTACAGCTTTGGAAACCCTATAGGGCAATTTTACTTTGTCCTTCAGGGTCACTATAAGTCAAAATCAACCTGATGACGGTGGTGAATTTCTGGGAGAAAATATAGAGGTACTTGGGCTTTTACTCAGAGATTCTAGTAACATTGGACTGGACTTGTTTCCAAGCAACTTTTCAAAAAATCTCTAGGTTAGTGCAAGTGTCACCAGAGCTGAAAAGCACTTGGATGGTGTGTTGGATTGGGTTCTCTAGAGAAACACAAAAACCAGCAAAGTATATATATATATAT
>NW_006921591.1:578496-608099 GCF_000298275.1 Orycteropus afer afer
CGCTTAGGACGTAGTCATGTGATCCATCATGGGAAACACCACTCACAAGTGAAGTCCAGCCAAGTTGACAGATCTTCAACTATCACAGATGGGTCCTTAAGTTTGCCAGAAAGGTCAATCAAAGAATCTCTGCTAGTTACTCAGGGCTTTGTGAACAGGAAAGAATATGCCACAAAACTTACCTTAGAGTCTTAACCTTTGTTTTCTAAGATGTAAATCACTCAGAATATACAGTGTACAATTTTATCTTGGGTTTTAATTTTACAATCATTTCTCAATACGGAAGTTGTGGTCAGTTATAAATTATGCTATCTATTCTTTTGTAAAATAGTATTATTACAAAATAGTATTACTAACAAATCTGGTCTGGAAGAAGTGTAGTTGGAATGCTCCTTGGAAGAGAGAATGGCCAGGCTTCGTCTCACCTACTTTGGTCATGTTATCAGATGGGTCCATTCCCTGGAGAAGGATATCATGCTTGGTAAAGTGGAGGGTCAGTGAAAAAGGGGAAGGCCCTTAATGAGATGGTTTGGCACAGTGGCTGTAACAATGGGCTCCAATATAGCAGGGATTGTGAGGCTGGAGCAGGACCAGACATTGTTTCATTCTGTTGTATACGGGGTCACTATGAGTCGGAGCTGACTTGATGGTACCTACCAACAACATTACTTTGTAAATGGATTTAGTTTGTATATATTTTGTACATGTGACTACTATCTTAGATGTTTGGCTAATTTTAAGTGGTTTTTTTAAACAATATTAATGATGCCATCTGTCAGGATAATCAGAATTAATAAATTGATTTGGAAAACCTGGGAAGAAAACCTTATATTGGAGTCTTAGCTAACTGTAGGCTCTTGTCCTGTAATGAGACCTCACAGCATCCCATCTACTCATGGGTACCTACAAGCTTGGGGCAGCTCAGCTGACTGAAGTTGTCTTCCACATGGGCACAGCTGGTGCTCAGGGGTCAGTTGCTTTGATCCCCTCTGCCCTGGGAATTCCTGCTCTGGCTGTAATGTCTGGTTGTGCAGGGCTCTCCCAGTGAATACAGCTTGCTACTTGGTGACCATCCTCTTGGTTGCTGTCCACATTGCCCTCTAATCATGACTCAGGACTGTTGGTTACCTGCATCAGGCTCAATGCCTTATGTTCTTCGCTCATATTGATGTGTGTCTGTAGTGCTGCATTATCTTTTCTCCCCTTGAGTGTATGTTTCTTCCCCCAGGACTTATTATAAGGATGCATGACACGTGTGCGTATAAGACCTTCTCGCTGCACCCTGCACCTCATCCCTAAAGTGCTCCTGCCTCCTCCTGTGACTGATATCTTGTCTGACCCCTCCTTCTTTCCCTTCTCTCATTTCCTTTTAGAGACTCACTCTGTCTTATCATAAACAGTCTGTCTTATCTTCGCATCAAACCATTGCTCCTTTTTATCTTTGGGAAAATGTAAAGGTGCTTATTATGTCATGGGCTCCCTGAGTGGTATAAAAGGTTAATGCCCTCAGCTGCTAACTGAAAGGTTAAAGGTTTGAGTCTACCCAGTGATGCCTTGGGATAAAGTTTTACTTCCAAAAAACCAGACACTGAAACTCTATAGAGCACAGTTCCACTCTGACATACATAGGGTCACCATGAGTTGGAATCGATATGACAGTGTCTGGTTTGATTTTCTAGTTTATTACATAATATCAGAAAGAGACATGAAAGTAGATTTTTCTTTTCCGGCATTTAACATTAGTGGGTAATTTTTTGTGCTCTGTGCTCTCACCTCCTTTCATGTTCAGGTGGTAATGGTGGGATGCCTCATGGCAGAGCTTCTAAGCTGAACTTGATGCCCTCAAGCTGGAGGAGGGGTGGAACTTTGTGCTGCCAGAGAGGGGATGGATGTCAGGCAGTTGAAGACCCTTCCCGTGCCCCATTCATGTGCTGCTATGAGGTTATGTAGGCTGTTGAGACTCTTCACAGTGGGGCTGACATTGGTGATGACAGCACTGTGCTGTATTCTCCAAGAATGACTCATTATCAGTCTTAGGACTTTGGGTGGTCACTGTGGAGTGTGGCTAATTACAGTTGGATGCCAGTGCTCTGGCTGTGTTATTGTCAGTGTCATTGTGCCAAATCTTCAGCAAGGTGGAGTTCTCCCAGTTAAGATTCTCAATGTTTTGTTTCTTTGCAGAGCCTGTGTCATCTTGGGGGTGATATTTCTTCTGTCATCCATATGTATAGTTGTCAAAGCTATCCATGACCTCTCAACTAGGCTGCTTCCAGAAGTGGTAAGATCCTAAGTCTACTTTTCTAATCTCTCTTAGTGGTGCCAGCTCCTGCACTGCTTCTTGTGATGGAATTACTGTGGGGAATTGGGCAGATTGAGAGGGTATATATATTTCGTATATTTTGGGGGTTATGAAATAACTCATTTCAGGAATGTGACTGACTCAGCGGAGAAGAGCTCTAGGTAAGATGAAAAGCCTCCAAATAGTTGAGCTAGTACTAGGTTCTATGTCCCCATCCTTAGATCTTTTGACTATTTTAAAAACAAGATGTGTGTGTGTGTGTGTGTGTGAAAAGTTAAATTTGGTTATTTTTATATAGCACAGTGATCCAGTTTGTTTGTATCTGTTGATCTGTTTGCATTTGTTGATCTGCATCCATTCAATGATTGTTGTAATAACATTTTTTTTTTCCTTTGCACTTCATTTAATTCAATACAGAAATCTATTCACATTAGGTTTCCTGGCACTACTGAAATTTAGATGCAGAAACTCAAGGATGTAATTTCATAGTAAAATATGTCTAGCTGCCTTGTCCTCTTGGTGAGGGTTATTATCTGAGCTCTGATTCTTTTTCTTTTGTTTCTTCCCTTAAGAATGCCCAAGAAAATAAACATTTTAATGACTTTCTATCAGGCAGTCTTCACAAAAGGCAGCTGATTTGGTTATCAGAAGAAGATGCTGCTGCCATTACAATAATTCTTCTGTGTACAAGTTGCACAGAGATTTAAATGAAAAATATGGGCTTTTCTTATGTGATTTGATTTGAGCTTGGCTACCTGCACCACCTTATGTAGGGCTAAAATTATTAGACCTTTAATTTTATTCTAGAAAAATACATGTTAATCCTTTTTGGGATGATGCAGTGCATTCGTGTTTGTATGTGTATGTGTGTGTGTGTGTATTTTTATGAAGAAATTGAAAACAGAATAGGACATTCTGTTACATTTAATAGAAGTATTAAAGCAAATCCATTAAGTTGTTAATCCCCACTTTTTAAAACTGAGATTAGAGCTATACCTTTACTAACTTTCCAGGATCTTCACTATTGTATGTCTTTGTAGTTTATCAGAAGCTTGCTGGCTAATGTATCAGTTGCAGGAAGGACAGATGGATACCAGGTTAGGAATGTGCCTGTCTATGGCTTTTAGTCTCTTCCAGAAGCAGAGTGAGTAAGCAAACTATAACTTTTGATACACTCTTGTTCACCTCTCCTCCTAATTATTATCCTATCTCACACTAGTCTTCATGCTTGCTTGGCATCCTGGAGTTTTCCATCCTTTTTCTTTATCAGTCTTACCTGTCCAGTGTTCCAATCTATTAGAAATCCTAATCATAGGTAAGACATGAAGACAGTGCGATTATACATTAGTTACCCAGTTAGATAACATCTTTGCATTTTAAAGAGGAATGGGAACATGCTTTGCCTCCAAAGAATATTCATTGGTGGGTGTTGTTAACACTATGATAGTTAACTCATTTTATTTGTTGTTGTTGTTGTTATGTGCCACTGAGTCGGACCCGATTCATAGCAACCCCTCCTTGAATTTCTGAGGCAATATCACTACGGGAGTAGATTGCCCAACCTTCCTTCCTAGGAGTGGCTGGTGGGTTTGAACCTCCAGCCGTCTGGTTAGCAGTCAAGTGCCTTAGGCACTATGCTACCAGAGCTCCCTTCCCATCTTATTTGTTGTTGTTGTTGTTATGTGCCATCGAGTCGGACCCGACTCATAGCGACCCCTCTTCGGGTTTCTGAGGCAGTATCACTACGGAAGTAGATTGCCTCATCCTCCTTCCGAGGAGTGGCTGGTGGGTTTGAACCACCAGTCTTCTGGTTAGTAGTCAAATGCCTTAGGTGCTATTTTTGGCAGATCTAACCTGCACAGTGGATAACTGCTCAGAGTTCTTGCAGAGTCCTGCTTGTTTTTTCTCAATAGCTGAGATACTTTCAACTGGAAACAGTCACTACCAGTGTAGATAACTTTTAGGATCTCTCATGAGGCACTTGACTGCTAATCAGTGAGTTTTGTTTGCTTTTGGTTTGAGAGGGATTTAGAGAGGATGAAGAGCATTACAGTTGTGACAAGACCGGCCCAGTCTTGGGAGTGCTGGTGGTGTAGTGCCTAAGGCATTTGACTGCTAACCAGAAGGCTGGCGGTTCAAACCCACCAGCCACTCCTAGGAAGGAAGGTTGGGCAATCTACTTCCATAGTGATACCGCATCAAGAACCCAAGGAGGGGTCATTATGAGTCAGATCCCACTCGACGGCAGTGGGTTGTGTTGCGAGTTGGGACCCAGTTAGAAAACCCACACCCACTGCATCTTGTATAAGTTGTAATGTGGGATTTAAAAATCACAACACTTTCTGGTCATCTGGTCAGAACTCTAGAGAAAAGATATAGGATTGTTTTGATGCCTTCAGGATGTAAATGGTTAACAGATTTGACTACTAATCCAATGGCTGGGGGTCTAAGGCAATCCAGAGATGCCTTACAAGAAAGGCCTGGTGATCTCCTGAAAAATCAACCATTTAAAACCCTATGGAGCACAGTTCCCCTCCGACACACAGGGAGTCTCCATAAGTTAGAATTGACTTGATGAGAACTGTTGTGTTTTTCTTTTGATTATGTTTTAAAAAATATGACTTCAGAGTTATGGCAGGTTATCAAAAGAGCCTTCAAGCAGCTTGTGTTCTGGCCCTGACTTGAAGGCCCTCCAGTCACCTGATAAACAGGCCAGGGAAATGCCTCAGGCCACAGCCATCAGTGTTTTAGTCCTGGGGCTGTAAGCTTCCTCAACTGCTCCAGAGGACCCACCCCCTGGCCTACAGCAATTCAAAAAGAGCATTTTCCCACAATATTGTTGTTGATGTTAGGTGCCATCAAATCAGTTCTGACTCATAGTACACTTATGTATAACAGAACGAAACACTACTGGGTTATGCACCATCCTCACAATCCTTGCCATACTTGAGTCCATCATTGCAACCACTGTGTCAATCTATCTCATTGAAGGTCTTCCCCCTTTTTGCTGACCCTCCATCTTACCAAGCATGATACCCTGCAAGGAGTGATACCTTCTGACAACATGATCAAAGTAGGTGGGACAAAGTCTGGTCATTCTCACTTCCAAGAAGCATTTCAGCTGTACTTCTTTAGGACAGATTTGTTAGTTCTTCTGGCAGCCCATGGTACTTTCAGTATTCTTCATCAACACCACAACTCAAAAGCATCAACTCTTCTTCAGTCTTCCTTATTCTTTGTCCAGCTTTCATATGCATATGAGGTGAACGAAGATGCCATAGCTTGGGTTAGGCACACCTTAGTCTTCTTTGCTCTTTGACATTTTGAGGTCTTTTGCAACTGATTTGCCCAGAGTAATACAACATCTGATTTCTTTACTGCTGCTTCCGTAGGTGTTGGTTGTTGTACCAAGTAATATCAATTCTTTGACAGCTTTAAACTTTTCTCCATTTATTGTGATGCTACTTATTGGTCCAGTTGTGAGGATTTTTGTTTTCTTTATGTTGAGGTATAATCCATACTAAAGACTGTGGTATTTAATCTTCATCAGTAAGTGCTTCAAGTCATCTTCACTTTCAGCCAGCAAGGGTGTGTCATCTGCATATCACAGGTTGTTAATGGCTCTTCCTCCAATCCTGATGCCACATTCTCCTTCATGTAGTCCAGCTTCTCAGATTATTTGCTCAGCATAAAGACTGAATAAGTATGGTGACAGGATACAACCCTGACACATACCCTCACTGCCTTCGAGTTGAATACAACTCATGGATACCCCACTGTGGGTGTCTGAGGCTGTATGCCTATGGAAGTAGATTGCCCAATCTTCCTTCCAAGCAGTGGCTGGTGGGTTTGAGCCACCAATCTCCTGGTTAGCAGTCAAATGCCTTAGTCACTACGCTACTACAGCTTTCTACACTTACCCTGATTTTAAACCATGCTGTATCCCTTTGTTCTATTTGAATGATAGCTTCTTGGTCTATGTACAGGTTTCTCATGAGCACAATTAAGCATTCTGGAATTCCCATTCTTCTCGATGTTATGCATAATTTGTTAAGATCCACACAGTCAAATCCTTTTGCATAGTCAATAAAACACAAGTAAACATTTTTCTGGTATTCTTTGTTTTCAGCCCAGATCTATCTGACATCAGCATTCCATTTCCTCTTCTGAATCCAGCTTGCATTTCTGGAAGTTCCCTGTCAATATACTGTAACTTTTCTTGAATTGTCTTCACCAAAATTTTACTTGTGTCCAATATTAATCATATTGTTCAGTGATTTCCACATTCTGTTGGATCACTTTTCTTTGGGATACCCACTGCTGTCAAGTTGGATGGACTCATAATAACTCCTCTCTGGGTTTCTGAGGATAGGTGCAAATATTTACCTCTTCCAGTCAGTTGGCTAGATAGCTATCTTCCAGATTACTTGGCGTAGATGAGTAAGTGCCTCTAGCGTGGTAACCATTTATTGAAACATCTCAATGGTTATTCTGTCAATCCCTGGAGGCTTATTTTTCACCAGTTCCTTCAGTGGAGCTTTGACTTCTTCCTTCAGTACCATTGGTTCTTGATCGTATGTTACCACCTGAAATGGATGAACATCAACCAACTCTTTTTTGTATAGTGACTCTTTATATTCCTGCCATCTTCTTTTGATGCTGCCTGCATCATTCATTATTTTGCCCATAGAATCTTGCAGTATTGCAACTCAAGGCTGGAGTATACTTCATCTAAATTACTAGTCACCAACTGAAATAACTCTGGGAGCCAGGCCTGAACTGCCCAGGTCTATGTATCATGTGTGATTGCAAACAGGGTTGTCTGATCTTCCAAGTTCTTAAGAGAAAGTGGAAACATATATTTAAAATGAAATAAATTGGCAGCTATATAAAAATTTAAAAAAAGCTCTGATTGGGGTGGGTAGACAGTTTAAGGCATGCCAAGTAAAGCATGCCTTAGCTGCATGAGGCCTGTGGCTATAAGTTTGTGATCTCTGGTCATCAAGGCCTCCATGTCATGTAGATTTAGCTCTGAGTTTCCTTCACCCTTGCCCTCTAGAGCAGTTTCCAGTTTTCCGTGTATTTCTACTGACTTGTTACTGTGGGTTCTGTTGGGAACAGCATCTTCAGTACCCCAGCCATACCCCACCCTCCGGCAGTTTTCTTCTTAATTTCTGCTGCACAATTCTGAGAGTGCAAGGATAGGTGAGTTTGGGATAAGAAAGATGTGTAGTTAAGAATTTCCCAAGTCTGATGTTGGCGCTAACTTTAGTGGTGTTACCTGGCCCTTGGTGTTTTGCTGCAGAAATCAGACCCAATCTGACTCTTGGAGGAGCCTTAGAATATGAGTCTGCTGCCCAGGCCTCCCCCCACCCCCCAGCTTGGTAACAGTAGTCAGGTGGTCTACTTCTTTTAGATAAGAACACTCGGGTTCTGAAAGCTGACTCATTCAGAGAGGTGGTTAGCTGGCTTGTGGCAGAGTCTAGACTTGAACCTTGTCTCTAGTCCAGGGCTCTCTTGGACTCTGTGGTACTGGCCTATATAGTCTTGTGTCCATGACTTTTTAAGTCTGGCTCTCCTGTCTGCATCTCCTCCTCATCCTCTAGAAGGGCATGCTGCCACAGTCCATCCTACACCACTCCTGCCACATGGGCCCTTTGTACTCTGTGCCAGCAACCAAGATGTGCCATCCACTACTTTGTTTCTTATAAAACGCAAAAGCAGGTTAACCAGGAAGCAATGGAAAATGCAGTAGGACAGTGTGGAATAAGAGGGATCATGGGGTAGATGGGATCACTTCGATGGAAGAGTTTTAGATAACCTACTCAGCATGGTGAGAGGAATGTGGGCTTGCTACGTTAGACTAGGTTGGGGTGTGTGGGGAATCTCCTCTCTGACTCTCACCATGTGACCTTAGGCAAGTCACATAGCCACTCTGATCCTCAACCTTCTCATACATAAAATGAAGGCAATACGTCCCTCATAGGTTTATGGTAAGGATCAAGTAATCAATTTCTTTTAAATGATTGGCGTTAGAAGACCGTAACACTATGGTGGTTGCTGCTCCTGAAACTCCGATATGTTGAGGTTTCTGAATTACTAATCAGATACCCCAACTTGTGGTCTGAAGTAATTTCAGGCTGGACGATTTAGTTTTCCCTTTGGCTGTGGTCCCAGAGCTGCCCTCATGCTTCATTGTGGGGTCTTCTGGCCTATGGGGATCCTGCCCTGGCACCCTGGCTGGAGACAGTGTAGCTCTCTCATGGACTTCAGGCAGTCATCCCTAGCTTTGAGGAACTCCCTTAGAGAATCCTGTACAAGCGGTATGAAAACCCCTAAGCCTTTTAACAGAAGAAAATGGGAGTGGAGTGGGGAATGGGCAGTGAGGGCTGGGACTGAGTAAGTGACTTCACCCTGTTAGCAAGACATCTACTGAGGTAAGTGCCTCACCTATGGGTATGAATTTCTGAAGGATTCACTTTGAGTACCCTGAGGCAGTGGTGCCTTGGGGTTAAAGGTGTAGAAGCTGAAGTCAGAGAGAAACCTTCAAGCTGTGCCATTTCCTACCAGGGGGCACTTCCAAAAGCCAAACCAAACTCATTGCCATCAAGTCGATTCCGACTCATAGCGACCCCCTTTGGGGTTCTGAGGTGGTAAATCTTTACAGAAGTAGATTGCCCAGTCTTTCTTCTGTGGGGGCCCTTAGGGCAGGTTATTTCATCTTTTTTGACTCAGTTTCCTCATTTGTACAATGATATAATAATGGCACCTCCTTTGTATGATAACTAGGAAACTAGAAGGATATGGGGGATGAGCTTAGCATATAACTTATGAATGACTGATTCATAAGTTGATTCCGGGAGCCTTGGCCACAATGAGTTATTCAGGAAATACCTTCAGGGATGTTCTTCTCAGCTTGGATCCGGTAATGTGATAGACTCTTTCTTGTGCAATAACCTTTAATTCCTGGATCCATCATTAGGAATAAAGAGATTTGTCTTCTACTGTGACATGATGGCAAGCATAACTAAATTTTGGAGTTGTGTTGACTAGTGATTCTTAAAAAACAATCATGATCTTAGTCAAGATCTCCAACATCCCACCAGCTACTCTCTGTCCATCACAGCCCAGAGAAAGGCAGAATTTCATGGTGCTGGGCTGTCAATGGTGTCGCACTTCAGTTATTTCCGACAGGAAAATTCTCAGAATTACCTCAGAAAATTGGCCTCTTCATTACCTCTAGAGCCAGTGACTTACAAACTTCTAAACAGAAGAGAACTGAGCACTGAAGAAAGTGGATTATTATTGGCTGAGTACGTTCAAGGAAAATAAAACCAAGCCCACAGCCATCAAGTCTGACTCATAGTGACTCTATAGGAGAGTAGAACTGCCCCCATAGGGTTTCCAAGGCTGTATTTACGGAAGCAGAATACCTCATATTTCTCCCATGGAGCAGCTGGTAGGTTCTAACGCACTGACCTTTTGGTTAGCAATGGGATACCTTAACTACTGCACTACTAGAGCTTGTTTCAAGGAGAAGAGAGTCCAGAAATACACCTGCACACATATGGTCAATGGTTTTTCAACAACAACATCAAGAAAACTGAGCAGGAAAAAGGGAAGTCTCTCCCACAAATGGTGCTGAATCAATGGGTGGGTGTTCACTGGAAAAAATGGAAATCAACCCATATACAAAAATTAACTCAAAATGCCTCATAAACCTCAAGGTAAAACCTAAAACTATAACACTTCTAGAACAAAACATAAAAGAAAATCTTTGCAACCTTGTGCAAGATTTTCTTAGATAATGGCACCAAAAAGTATGAACGATAAAAGGAAACATTGATAAATTGGACTTCATTAAAATAAAAAATCTTAGCTCTCCCAAAGACACTATTAAGGAAATGACAAGATAGTACAGACAACACATATATCAGATGAAAGACGTGTATCCAGAATGTATAAAGAACTACTACAGCTTGACAAAAGACAAACAATGCAATACAAAAATGGGCAAAAGATTTATACATATAATTCACAAGAGAAGATAAATGGTCAATAAGCAAATGAAAAGATGCTCTGTATTATTAGTCAAGAGGGAATTACAAATTAAAACCACCATAAGATGCTACTGCATACCCATTAGAATGTCTAAAGTTAAAAATAAAACAATGTGTGAAACATTGAGAACTCTCAGACATTGATGGTGAGAGCAAAATGGTATATACCACCACTTTGAAAAGTAATTGGGAAGTTCCTTCAAAAATTAAACAAGCATTTCTATATGACCTTGTCATTCTATTCCTAGATATTTACCCAAGGGAAATGAAAAAATATATTTGTGTAAAGAGTCTTCCACAAACGTTTCTTGCAGTTTTATTTCTAACAGTCAAAAGCTGGAAACAACTCAAGTATCCTTCAGCAAGTGAATGGATAAACAAACTGATGCATATCCATTAAATGGAATACTACTCAATAATAAAAAAAGCACCACTGATCCATACAACAGCATGGATTAATCTCAAAATAATTAAGCTGGGCAAAAGAAGTAAGATCGAAAGGAGTACTATACATTGTTCCATTTAGATAAAATTTTAAATACAAACAAATCTATAGAGACAGAAAGAAAGCCAATAGTGGTTGCCTAATGGTAGGAGTAGAAGGAGGGACTATAAAGGGGCATGAGAAAACTCTTAGGGGTGATGGGAATATTATCTTATTCTTGGTGACAGTTTAATAGGTGTAAACATATGACAGAGCTGATCAATCTGCACTTGAAGTATGTGCAGTTTAAGTGCACTTGGATGCTGAGCTTGGCTACAAATGACTTCACATTGTTAGGCCAGATAGGAATCCTGCCCAGATCCATGCAGGACAAATATTTGAAGTTGCTGAGAAGTAAGCATTTATTTTCTTGCCTGTAACCACACATTTAATACCTGGGGTGTTGACAGCACCACTAAAAGTTCAATTATAAATAGAGAAATAATAAGACTCAGTGTATGATAAAAGGGAGAAAATGTAAATAGTCAGCTAAATATAACAACTGTCACCAGAGACAGAGAGTAGGAGGAGATTTGCTGAAACATGACTGTTATGCATTGCCAGAAGCAGCCAGGAAGTACCTGCTGGTGGCTCAGGTTCTTGAGAGTAGTAACCATTTCAAAACTCTAGGAGCATGGACAGTGTATTCTTTTAGTCTTTTGCATATAGTATGATTTGTTTCCCAGCTCAAGTGTTACCTAGGAAATGGCTACACAAGAGTCTCTGATTGGTTCTCTTTTCGTCACTGGGTTTTAATCAGGGTACATGTGATATGTCTGTGAGCACTCTGACACCATGGTTCTGTTTTGTCTGTCATGCGTTCCTGCAAATTCCACCTCTCAAAGCACCGTTCAACTTGATGTTTCATTAGACCGACATAGTGGTTCTAAAATAGGTAGAAGCATTAGGCTTACTGCCATTTTGTAATACAGAAATGGATCCTCAGATAAAAAAGTAAAATGACTTCCTCCAGACTATGCAGTATCAGTGTCAGAGACATATGATGAATGGAGCCAAATCTCTTGATAACTGATTGAGGGCTCTTTTTGTTCTTTGAGTTGCATCCTGGAAGACCACAGAATCTGACAGCTGAAAATCAGCCTGTAAGAAAAGTTAATACAACCCTCTCAGTTTCCTGGGAAGGAAATGAGGCCCAGAGACTTGGTCTCATAGATTTCTGAATGAACTCCAAATCTCGAACTTGTCCACATTCTACTGAATGGCAGTGGACTTACTCACACTCCTTGAAGCACCTGCCCTGTGGCCTTGAAATACCTAACAGTGACTGGTACTATGACTGTATGTTGATTGGTACTGTGAAAACCTGTCTGAGGTGGCTGCTGGGTTTGATAATGAAGAAGGAGGGAGGGGAACATGCTCATTCCTCCTCACCGCCTTTCTAGCCTACTCCAAGGTCCTCTTTGTATTTAAAGATACCACTATTCTGCATACATGGGTTTCAAGAGTCTGAATTAACTCAAAGGCAAGTAACAACAGTGTTTATTTATTTATTTTTTTTGTTTCAGTGTTTGTCAAATGTGGGTGTTGGTGGATCAAGGCTGAGTACTTTGCTATTCTACTGTATCTGTTCTTGACCTTGGGAAGGTTATTTAATCAGTTGGTGCTTGTTTTCTCCATCTGGAATATGAGAACAAACAGATTTAGTGTTTCTTTCTTGTGAGGTTTTGAGAGCACTTTCTAATCTTTGAAGAAAGAAAAAAAATTCAAAAGATGTTTATTTAATAGTTTAAGGTAATTTTTTTTTCATTTATTTCCCTAAGTATGATATGAACAATGTGATTCTTGTAACATTTCTGTTGTTTTGTTTTTAATATTTAACTAATGGAGAGAATCATACCAAATGTTTTTTATTTCCTGACTATTGACTAAAATAAACATCTCTGCTTATGTGGTGTAGTTGGGAATGGGTTCTTGCAGGACCACCACTACCATGACCAGTTGTTCTCAAATCAATTCTGACTCATGGTGACCCCATGTGTGGCAGAATACAACTGTGTTCTATATGAATTTAATGGCTGATTTTTTTTGGAAGTAGATTGCCAGGCTTTTCTTATGAGGTGCCTCTGGGTAGACTCAAATCTCCAACCTTTCAGTTAGCAGCCAAGCACATTGACCATTGGTACCGCCCAGGTGTCCAGTGATGAGTACTCCTATAATTTCTGTATGCTCCAACCTGCTATCACATGAGTAGTGCTGGTGATTTGGAATATTCCACCTATAACTGGAATATGAGTATCTGGTGACAAAGCCATAAAGCATTGTTAGAGAAACATTTGATACTTTATTAGTAAGTACTTTTGAGGCATTGGGCTAAAGTTCTTAACACCAATAATCCTATGAAAGTGAACTCTCTGATCATCCCAGCCCCCTTGGGGAGTTAAGAAGTAAATGAGACCAAGATGAACTGATATAGGATATTTACCCGAAATAATTTTCCAAAGAGGAAGAACATGGGGAAAAAACATGGCTGTGGGTACCTGTAAAGGTTACCTGTTTTAAGAGGCACTCTGAGACTTCCTCCTTTATTACCTGTACAGCTGGCCATTTTCTTTTGGAAGGGTGCATGCGTAGGAGGTTATAAGGGGAAAGAGCTGAGTTAATGTTCTCACTGTCAAGATCTATGGTCCTTGTCATTTTCCCCTTGCTGGTGATAAGATGCTTTGGTGAAAGTGTTGCCACCAGGTTCTGCCTGCTATTCATCTATTTTTCAAACAGTTTATTGTAGTCAACTATGTATCTTAAAAATATTGCCATTTTAACTACTTTTAAGTTTACAATTCATTGACATCTATTACATTGATCATGTTGTGTACTACCACTCATCTGTCAGTTTGTTGTACTGTGTGTGTTGCTGTGAGGCTAGAAGCCATGCCACCAGTATTTCAAATACCAGCAAGGTCATCCATGGTGTACAGGTTTCAGCAGAGCTTTCAGACTAAGACAGACTAGGAAGAAGAACCTGGTGATCATCATCTAAAAACTTGGCCAGTGAAAACCTTATGAATAACAGTGGGACATTGTTTGGTGTAATGCCAGACCCTCAAGTTGTGATATTGAGGGATTCTGTGGGCAAAATATTGAATGATTCAAGAAGCATCAAAAGATGGGAAGAATAGAGAGTATCAAAAAGAATAGGTCAGTGTTCAGGTCAAAGCTGCACTGAAGGCATTGGTGAAAAACAGGGTTTCCGGAATCGATGGAATACCAATTGAGATATGTCAACAAATGGATGAATCACTAGAAGTGCTCATTTGTGTAGGCCAAGAAATTTGGAAGACACCTGGCTGACTGACCAGATGAGATCCATACTTGTGTCTATTCAAAAGAAAGGTGATCCCACGGAATGTGGAAATTATCAAAGAATGTCATAAATACCACACACAAGTAAAATTTTGCTGAAAATAATTAAAAAAATGGTTGCAGCAGTACATTGACAGAAACCTGTCAGAAATTCATGCTGAATTCAGAAAATAATGTGGAATGAATGATATCATTGCTGATGTCAGATGGATCTTGGCTGAAAGCAGAGAATACCGGAAAGATGTTTGCCTGTGTTTTATTGACTATGCAAAGCCATTTGATTGTGTTGATCATTAAAAAAATTATGAATAACATTGCAAAGAAGAATTCTAGAACATTTAATTGTGCTTATGAGGAACTTGTACATAGACCAAGAGGCAGTCGTTCAAACAGAACAAAGAGTTACCACATGATTTAAAATCAGGAAAGATGTGTGTCAGGGTTGTATCCTTTTCACCATACTTACTTAATCTGTATGCTGAGCAAATAAGCTGGGAAGAATGTGGCATCAGGATTAAGGAAGACATTAACAACCTGAAATATGTAGATGACACAACCTTGCTTGCTGAAAGAGATGATGACTTGAAGCACTTACTGATGAAGATCAAAGACAGTAGTCTTCATCAGTATGGATTACACCTCAATATAAGAAAACACAATTCCTCACAACGGGACCAATAAGCAACATTATGATAAACGGAGGAAAGATTGAAGTCATCAAGGATTTCATTTTACTTGGATCCGCAATCAATGCCATGGAAGTAGCAATCAAGAAATCAAATGAAGTATTGTACCAGGCAAATCTTCTGCAAGAAACCTCTATAAAATTTTAAAAAGCAAATTTGTCACTTTGAGGACTAAGTTGCACCTGACATAAGCCATGCTATTTTCAATCATCTCGTACGCATGTGGAAGCTGAACAATGAATAGAAAGACCAAAGTAGAATTTTGATAACCTTTGAATTATGTTGTCTGTGAAGAATATTGAATATACCTTGGACTTCCAGTAGAATGAACAAATCTTTCTTGGAAGAAGTATAGCCAGAATGCTTCTTAGAAGCGAGGATGGCAAAACTTTGACTCACGGACTTTGGGCATGTTATCAGGAGGGACCAGTCCCTGGAGAATGACATCATGCTTGGTAAAGCAGAAGATCAGTGAAACCTCAATGAAATGGGTTGACACAGAGGCTGCAACAATGGGCTCAAACATAGCAATGATTATGAGAATGGCACAGTACTGGGCGGTGTTTCACTCTGTTGTACATAAGTTTGCTGTGGGTTGGAACTGACCTGATGGCACCTAACAACAGTGTTGTACAACCATCATCACTATCCATTTCATTACCTCAAATAGAAACTCATTCTCATTTCACCTTCCCTAGCCTCTTATAACCACTAATAAACTCTTATCTCTATGCATTTGCCTAGTCTTGATCTATTATACAATATTTGTCCTTTTGTATCTGGCTTATTTGACTCAGCATTGTGTTTCAGGGTTTATGCATGCTAGATGCATGCATCACAATTTCATTTCTCTGTATAGATGAGTAACACTTCATTATATGTATGTTCCACATATTTTTCACCCACTTATGTCTTGATAGACGTTTGGGTTGTTTGCACCTTTTGGCTGTTTTGAATCATGCTGTAATGAACACTGGTGTACACATATCTATTTGACTCCTTGCTTCCAATGATGCTCCAAGTAAACTGAAATCCTAGGATTGTGAATTCTGGATGATACTGTAATTATATCTTTAACTTTTTGAACAATGGTTAAACGGTTTTCACAGTGGCTGCACCATTGCACATTCCTGCCAGAAATGCACAAGGATTGCAATTTCTCGACACCCTCACCAACATCTGTTAGTACCTGCTATGCTAGTGGGTGTGAAGGCTGCTAACCAAAAGATGAGGTTGGAGTCCATCTACAGGCTCCTTGGAAGAAAGGCCTGATGATCTATTTCTGAAAACTTAGCCATTGAAAATGCTGTGGAGTTCGGTTCTATTCTGAAATACATGGGGTCTCCATGAGTCATAGTCATATTGGTAGCAACTCTTGTTTTTGTTATGTGCTGTTGAGTTAGTTCCAACTCATAGTGACCCTGTGTACAACTGAACAAAACACTGCCCAGTCCTGTGTCATCCTCACAATCATTGGTATGTTTGAGGCCATCATTGTAGCCACTGTATCAGTCCGTTCCACTAAAGATCTTCCTCTTCTTCATTGCCCCTCTACTTTACCAAGGATATGTCTTTCTCCAGGGACTGGTTCCTTCTGACATTATGACCAAAGTACATGAGTTTCACCTTCCTTGCTTCCAAGGAGCATTCTGGCTATTCTTTTTCCAAGACAGATTTGTTCATTTTTTTGGTAGTTCATGGTATATTCGATATTCTTCACCAACACCGTAATTCAAAGTCATCAGTTCTTCTTCAGTCTTCCTTATTCATTGTGCAGCTTTTGCAGCAATTGAAAATACCATGGCTTGGGTCAGGCACACCTTAGTCCTCAAAGTGGCATCTTTGCTTCTTAATGCTTTAAAGAGGTTTTTTTTTTTTCCCAGCAGATTTGCCCAATGCAATATGTTGTTTCATTTCTCTACTGTTGCTTCCATGGGCATTGATTGTGGCTCCAAGTAAACTGAAATCCTTGACAACATCAATCTTTTTTCCATTTATCATGATGTTGCTTATTGGTCCAAATGTGGGGAGTTTTGTTTTCTTAATGTTGAGGTGTAACCCATACTGAACACTGCAGTCTTCGATCTTCATCAGTAACTGCTTCAGGTTCTCTTTACTTTCAGCAAGCAAGGTTGTATCCTGTGCCTATCACAGATTGTTAACGAGTCTTCCTCCAGTCCTGATAAAGCATGCTTTTTCACATAATCTAGTTTCTCAGCTTATTTATTAGTTGTTTATTTTTTATGTAATAGATGTGGGATGTATTTTTTTTTTTTTTTTACTTTTGCTAACCCTATTCTCTTACATCTGGAATTCCCCAAACACATACCCACCCCAGTTTTGGTACCCATCCTCTATGCTTCCATGACACCTCATGGTAATCTGTATGGTAGATCCTTACACACTGCAACGTAATTTTTTATTTCTTTTCTCCACCAAAGTACACTGTGAACTGTTTGAGGACTTAACACTTGCTGTCTTCCTAGCACCTACTACTGAGCCTAGGATGAAGCAGGAATTGAATGCTTGTTGAATGGATTAATGTAGGCATGCATGAGGCCACTGCCTGTAGTAGGAAATAGGCTAGTACCTCATTTAGTGAAGGAACATAACTAAGACGAGCTTACCTGTCAAGGAGTCCCCAGATAGAGGCTACCTGTGACCTTCCTGTGGACATTTATCCCTGAGTGGTGTAAATGATTAAGCACTAGGCTACTAATCAAAAAGGTTGACAGTTCAAACCCACCCAATATGCCTCAGAAGAAAGATCTGTCTGCTTTAGAAAGATCACAGTCAGGAAAACTCTGTAGAGCACAGTTCTTCTCTGCAACATATGGGGTCACCGTGAATTAGAATCAGCTCAATGGCTACTAGTTTTTGTTGGGAGATAGACAATAAAGAAGGCTTTTTCCCATACCACTTCCCAACATTGACAGCCTTGATTTCTTTACTCATCACTATGGTACTCATGACATATATGAACAGATGATATAGGCAGGTAAGGCTAGCCCAGGTCTAGCTTGGCCAGGTTCCTACCATTTGGAAGGGTTCCAGCATCCCTTAAACCACAGCCTCATCCAACTGGCCATTAAGCTTGCCCTTGCTGGGTTTTCTTCTCTTGCTAGGCTGAGCTGAAGTGCCCTATCTTCGCAGGCACTGGAGGGAAGAAGAACAGGTGGGAGAAGGAAAGGAGGGAAGGAGGGAGGGAAGGAAGACAGTCAGCTGTGATTGGGGCTGGCTCCTCTTAGGGCATTATGCTGACGTCCTCCTACCCTCCTTCCTTGCCTGAGTGGCTGCATGCCCACAGGAACTGTCTGCTCAGCAGTTTTTCCCATTCTGATCTTTCAGCATCTTATTCTGTGTCCTAGACATGAACCAAGGAGCCCTAGTTATGCAGTGGTTAAGTGCTTGGCTGCTAACTGAAAAGTTTGCAGTTCGAAGTCACCAGCCACTCTGCAGGAAAAAAGACCTGGCAATTGGCTGTGGTAAAAATTAGAGCCTAGGAAACCCTATGGGGGCAGTTCTACTCCATTCTGTAGGTTACTGTGTGATACTAGGAGTTGGGATCGACTCAGTGGCACACAACAGTAACAACAGATGTGAACTCCCCTTTTTTTGTCTGAATTTTTTGGACCTCTTCTCTTGCCTTTCTAGATTTCCCCTCCTTCGTTTGGCCTTGGCTTCTTACAGAGTCAGTTCTGGATGAGCTTATCTATCATTTATCACTCAGATAACCTACATTAACAAGAATACTCTCTTGCAACATTTTTGCAGTCTTACTTTTTAATTTTAATTTAATTTAATTTTAGAGTAATAAAATATATCAGTCTTCTATGGGGTTGTGGTGGTTTGGTTTGGGGGCAGGAAAGGAAGGAGGGTTAAGAAAGACTTACTGTTAGACCACCATGAAATATATGCTTATATTTTCTTTTAATACATGCCTTGGGTTAAACCCTGACTGATAGCACCCAGAAATTACTATTCCCTCCCCAATTTTTCCTTATATTTAGTTTTAATTTTTATGCAAATTATAGATGTATATAGTTGAATAGTCAGTTGTTCTATATGGTTTATTATCAAAAATAACCTCCTGCCTAGAGGCAACTATTTATATAACTCCTTTCAACCTTCACATCGCTAAGTAACATGCTCATATTGCTACTGCTTGATTTTTCAGTTCTAGGCATGATTTATTGATGTCCTACTCAGGTTTGACCTTTAAGTACTTCGCATTGACTAAATATTCTATCCTCCTAGTATATTTACAGTCATTTTGCTTAGCTCTGAATCCAACATTGCTGTTATTATGGTTGTAAATGTTATACAGAGCTCAGTCCTGTATTCTCACATGATTTGTTCCTTCCTTCCTTGCACTATATTTTATGTTTCCTGGTACTAATAAATAAATATGTAATAAAAATCTCCATTTATAACTATCTATTGTATGTCTGCATCTGTGTATTTTAACTTGATTTTTGATGTACCATTAATTTAAGGCCTAATTCTGGCCCTGTTATGTAAATCTCCTCTGGATATATTTAAACACAATAGATATTCTATCGGTTTCATCTTCTGAGGCTTCGTCTGGAGCCATCAGATCTGCTTTGGTCTGGATTGAGCCTGCTGTAGGCTGTCTCCACAGCTGCCATCTTGAGATCCCTGGGTATTTCTTTTACTTCACTGTTAGGTTGGAAAGGAGCTTTGATGGCGTAGAGCCTAAGGCATTTGACCGCTAACCAGAAGGCTGGCAATTCAAACTCACCAGCCACTCTGCAGAAGGAAGACTGGGCAACCTACTTCTTACTGCCTCGGAAACCCAAAGGGGGTCACTATGAGTCAGAATCAACCTGATGGAGTGTTTTTTTTTTTTTAATTAGGTTGGATCACATTTTCCAGATCCTATGTTGTTGTCTTTCTTGGCTTACTTTATTGTTTTGTAATTGTACATTTTCCAGTCCATTAACTTCTTGAGAAAGCGGGACAGGGAAAGCAGGTTTTTTTCTTTTTTTTTTTTTGACACCTTAAATGTTTGAACAAGTTGGTATTCTATCCTCATACTTACTTGGTAGTTTGCCTGGGTCGAAATGAGTTTTCTGATAGAATGATGAAGGGAAAATTCATTGTCTTCTAATTTCTAGTGTTGCTTTAAAGAAACCTAGTGTGATATGAATATCCAATCATTTTAAACAAAACTAAAACCAAAAAAACCAAACCACTCTGTTTTTCTCTCTGGATGCTTGTAAGATCTTCTATTTATCCTCAGTGTTCTGAAGGTTTATAGTTTTTAGCCTTGGCAAGGGTGCCCCTGCCCCCCACTGCACTTAGACCCTTTCACTCTGGAATGCATGTGCTGAATTATTTTATCACCACCCCCTCCAGAGGTGTTTTATTTGTTCTCTTTTTTGGGTTCCCTGTTATTTAAATGTTGAACCTTTGTGGCTCTTATCCTTGTTTTCTTGTATTTGTGGATCCATGCCTCAAATAAAAGCCCATGCTGCCATTTAGTGGGCTTACATTACATCTGTCACCTTTATCTGGAATTTGTTTTGATTTTTAAGACATTTTCAAATATTTAAAGAAACATTCATAGTGCTGTGAACTACTTGTTCTTTTCCTTTTAGTTGGAAAAACTGAGGTTTAAGGGCATCAATCAACATTAGAGGAAGAGTGCTACATTTTTTTAGGTAGTGGAACACAATATTGACTTGATTATCAAGGTCTCTGGGTGATCCAAATGGTTTGTGCTCAGCTACTAATGAAGAAATTGACAGTTCAGATCTACCCAACAGTGTCATGGGAGAAAAGACTAGCAATCTACTTCCATAAGATTACAAACATTTAAAATCTTACGGTGTAGTTTTACTCTGTAACACATCATATCATCATTGAGTCAGAATCAACTTGATGGTAATGGGTTTGGGTTTGTTGGTTTTGTATTGTTATTACTGTTATATAAGGAACTCTCTAGTCTGATACTAGGGTGTTAATGTGGTATTCATACCAATGGAGAGAGCAAAAAGAGGTCACTGAAGACCTACTGTGGTGCAAAACAGAGCTGTTCAGAGATGACAGTACCTCTGTGTTTAAGGGTTTCGCTGAAGGGATGCTATACTTGGGCTTGGCTTTAGGAAACCCTCACCCCTTACTTTAAATGTCTCCTGGTCACTGAACCTCTGGGCTCCTTGAGGCCGCTTCGAAGGGGTTGTGAAGAAGGTGTTGGAGTTTAGCCAGTATGGCTCATATCAAATTCTGTTATTTTGTTCAGGGACTAGAGAGCTTGACCCCAGTGAGTGTTGCCCTTGGCTCCAGAGACTCTTACACTTCTTACGTTGTATCAGAAATTAAAAATCTGACTGATGCTTCATTTAACAGAAGCCAGGCTGCACCTTGATTGTTAGCTAAGAACTTCAGAGTGCCCTCCTTGTCCCTCATTGGCTGTGGCTCCGCCCTCCTCTGTCACATCCATAACCCTGCTGACCACAGCGTTCTGTTGCCTGTGGAGCCAGGCACCTGCTCCTTTCAAAAGGCTTTGCAGGGTCTCATATATCAGGCCTATCAGCCCAGCCAGGGAGTGCCAGTGACAGGGGCTCCCTGGTTGGTCTCTATGTTTCACCCGTGACCCCAATTTCCACTGTCCACGGGGCCTCCAAGGCTGCTTACCTGATGGTCTAACCACCAACTTTTGACCCTTCTAACATGGAAATGGTCTGATGGTAATTTAAAAATTAGAAAGTCATTTAATGTGAATCAACAGCAATTTGTCAATATAATTTAATAACAAGGTGGAAATTGAGGGCTCGTGTTTGGTATAATTTCCTTCACATCTGCCAGTTTTCCTCATCTGCCACGGAGGATACAAAAGATCTGAGGACAAGAGTGACTATTTTAATTTCACCTGGGACTGTAAGTCGATATATATTTATTATGCAGCCAGCACTAGCATTTCCCCGGGTAATAGTAGAACACATGTAGTGTCAGAATGGCTTGAAATTTGTCCTCATTAGGAAGGCAAAGGACGCCTTTTTGCAGGCATAAGCATGAGCCGCCATATTTCCCCATTTGCTGCCACATGTCTCATAACAAAGGATAGTGCTGGTCTTTAAGGGAAGAAGCAGGTTGAATATTCAGTAATGGCCTTTGTTTGTTATTAGTAGCCACAGTTCATTGTGGCCTGGAATTGCAGCTGCTGGTTTCATTTATAATAAGGAATAAATTCAAAACAAAGTGATGATTGTCATGGCAGAAATATATATGTATATTTCTACAAAAGATTTTCCTTTGCAAGTCCACAAATAAAAACAACACTAGATGTGGCTGTATAGGAAAGTGGGGGTGGTGACAGGGCAAACAAACTCAGGACCATAGTGTTACAGAGGCTGGCTGCTGACCAGTTAGAAAAGAAAGTTGTCCATTTTCCATGGTAACATAAATCAGTCTGAAGGTGAATTTGACTTACAGGTGCTGACTCATACTCCTGCCTCTATATTAGTGTCAGTGGTATTGGTGGGATGATGGGGAGAGAGGGTGGGGTTCACCTTTTGCCTAGCAAACTGAAGATGTTGGAAAGTTGCATTGAGACATCCTGAGAGCTGAGGTCTTGGTCAGTGATTGAAATCCTACTCCTTAGAGGCAGCTCTTAGATATTGATGGGAGACGTTGTCCTAGCAACTCCTCCAGATGCGCTCCTTTCACTCTGATATTTTTACCTGAAGGTACAGCTCTCATGAAGGCAGATGGTCTCCTAAGTAAATATAAAAAACAAACCAAACCAGTTGTCTTTGAGTTGACTGTGACTCACACAGATCCCGTGTGCATCAGAGCAGAACTGTGCTCCACAGGGCTTTCTTTGTTTCTTTCTTTTAAATTTATTTTTTGTTGTTGTTGTTGTTGAGAACATACACAATAAAATGTATACCAGTCCAACAGTTTCTACATGTACAATTCAGTGACATTGATTTTATTCTTATAATTGTGCAACTATTCTTGCTCTCTTTTTCTGAGTGCCTCATGGGTTTTCAGTGCCTGGTTTTTCAGAAGTAGAAAGACCTTTTTTTGGAGGTATCTTTGGGTGAACTTGAACCACTAAACTTTTGGTTAGCAAGCAGGTGCATTAACCATTTGTGCCACCCAGGGATTCCTAAGTAAGGGGAGATGATAAGACCCCATAAGTTTCCCTTCTATTTCTTCATCTGTTCCTTGCATCAACAACTAACTGCCCATCTCCGTTGGGGACCTAAATAAGAAAGCCTGGTGTCAGCAGGAGGCATTTAGACTGAATTATTGAAAACCTCTCACACAGACGGCTGTAAAACTAATTGCTAGAATAAGACTCACTGACAATAAAGAAGGAATTGCTGATACCTGCAACAACATGGATGAATCGCAAAACCGTTATGTTGGCAAAAGAAGCCTGACAAAAATGAACATACTGTTTGATTTCATTCTTGTAAAATTCAAGAATAGACAAAATTAATCTGTGATGATTGAAATCAGAAAGCTGTTGTAGGGAATGGGGAGAAGGTTAATTTACTGGAAAGGGCATGAGGAAACTTTTGGGGTAATGGAAATGTTAGATATTTTGTTTTGGGGTCACATTGGTAAGTTCAGTTGACAGAATCCTTCAAACTGTATATTTTTATTGTATGTAATTATATCTTAAAAAAAAGTATATAGTTTTAAAAAAATGAATCGTTAGATGCATTTTGGAGGGAAATCCACTGCCATTGAGTCGATTGTGACTCTTTACAGAAGTAGATTGCCCCATCTTCCTTTACACGGAGCAGCTGGTGGGTTTGAACCACCAACCTTCTGGTTAGCAGTCAAATGCCTTAGGCACCGCACCACCAGAGCTCCTTTTTTGGAGGAAGAGCGTTAGTTAATCATGATGAGCTTTAGCCCTTTGATTTACTAACCCAATTCAATATAAATGTCCTATTCCCTTGCCTAACTTTCTCTTTTTCACCATTTGCCAAGTCATAATCTCAAGCTGCTCCTGCCCTGCACTTATCTGCTCCACTTTCTGTCCACTTACTACATTGTCCAAAATTCAGAGGAAGTAACCAACTTGTTTCTAAATTAGCACTGTCCAGTGAAATTTTCTGTGATGATGGAAATAATCTATATGTACTCTTTACAATATATTACCCTAATATATGTGGCTACTGAGCATTTGAAATTTGTTTTGTGGATGAGAAACTGAATTTTAAACTTTATTTAAATTTAATTTAAATGGCTATATGTATATTTGAATGTGAAAAGTACTAAAGTACTTCTGAAGGAGTTGGAAAGTTGCATTGAGACATCTTGAGAACAGAGGTTAATGATTGGATTAATGATTGGATTGGTTAATGATTGGACCTTTTTCCTTAGAGGCAGCTCTTAGATCCTGTTGGAAGAAATTGGGACAAAAGAAAAAAGACAAAAAAAGATCAGGGTTAGGGGATGGGAAAGATGACATTTGGGCAGAGATAGAATGTAGGTGACAGTGAGCCTGAGTGTGTAGAGCCTCTAGGCAGAGGGAACAATTCACGAAAGGCCCTGAGCTAGGAGTGCACTTGTTATGTGTGAGGAACAGGGTAGCTGGAGCAGGGTGAGAGTGGGGAAGAGTTGTAAGAGGAAAGCGGGAACAGCTTCATCTCATTGCTTTGGTTAGGTTTGGATTTTCTAAGAAGAGCTGGATAAGGTCAGGTCTTGTCATGGGGACCCCTGTCCGTCAGGTCACCAATCTGTGTGTAGAGCAGCATGAGGGCCTTGTGTCTTCTGGAGAAAAGCTGACCAAGGCCAGCACTGGCTGAGCAAAGTCTCCTGAGCTAGAGTACAAAAACTAATATCACACATCAGCACAAGAATCCTCACCCAGATCAAGTTTGGCCAGTTCTCCTCTAATTGACTTTTGAATCCTAAAATTAGCCCTGTGACTTTTACCACACTCCAGTCATGCTGAGAAAATTAGAAGGGGATGGATGTGTCCTGGGTATTGATAGTGTTAGACTGTTAAGAAAGAGGCGGAGGAGCGCTGGGGGCCCTGAGCTTGGAAAACAGCCCTGTCTCTATCTTCCTGCTATCTTTTGGAGAGTGACTCCTCCCCTTTTTGGGAACCTCATTTTCTTCACCCACAGCATGGCAGGTGTCGAATCAGATGATCCCTAAGCTTTTTACCCAGTTCTAATGGTCTTTGATTTTAAGGTCTCTTCATATTTACTTGGGAATCCCCGAGTGGTGCTAATTGGAAGGTTGGAGGTTCAAGTCCACCCAGTGGAACCTCAGAGAAAGGCCTAGTGCTCTACTTCTGAAAAATCAGCCACTGAAAGCCCTGTGGAACACAGTTCTCTGACACATATGGGATTGTCATGAGTCGAGGTTGACTTGATGGCACCTGGTTTCATATTTATTTGTATTCTTTGGTGGTGGGCCAGATCTGGAGGGCTAGTTGTGGTGCCGCTGAAGGAGTTCAGAATGTGTGTGTCTCAGTGACTTACTCTTATAGGTAAGATAGAATTAATTTGGCACAGACCATGGGGCATGTGAAAACTGGACAAGGTATGAGGAAGACCAGAGAAGAGTTGATATCTTTGAATTTCATTAGCAAAGAATACTGAAAGTACCATGGACTGCCAGAAAAATGAACAAATCTATTCTGGAAGAAATACAGCTGGAATGCTCCTTGGAAGCAAGAATGGCCAGATTTTGTCTCACCTACTTTGGTCATGTTGTCAGAAGGGATCATTCCCAGGAGAAATGTATCATGTTTGGTAAAGTAGAGGGTCAGTGAAGAAGGGGAAGGCCCTCAATGAGATGGATTGACACAGTGGCTGCAATGATGGGCTGAAGCATAACAAAGAGTGTGAGGTTGGCACAGGACTGGGCATTGTTTCATTCTGTTGTACACAGGGTTGCTATGAGTTGGAGCTGACTCAGTGGCACCTAACAATAACAACAGCTTAGGGTTTGAGATAGAAAGTTCTTGGTGATGGGCATGGGAAGTGATGTGCAGCCAAACTTTGCATGTCCCACCCTCCTGCTGGATGTGTCCTGGGTATTGATAGTGTTAGACTGTTAAGAGGAGAAGAATTTATTCAGACCCAGCTCGTTTCTGCTGGTGTTTTAGAGGGTGAGGTTGGCCATGGGTTTCTGTTCAACTGAGGACCCTTCTGGCTTTCCCGGAGATCAGCCTAGCCCTCACCGCTGTCCTGCTTTCCTCCAAAAGTTCATGAAAACAGCTGATGCTCAAGAAGACTGTCCCTGGGATAGTTTTTCTTCCCATTTTAAACTTCATTCTAGAATCTAGTTTAATTGTTATAAAACTGGTCATCTGGACTTTATTACTTCAGTCCTTTCCTGTCCTGCCACCATACTCCTAGTAATACCTTTACTGTGCTAGGTTTTTAACCTTATGCTCCTGACTTTTCTTGAGGCCAAGATGACAAACAGCTATATGAATAAACATTTCTGCATCTTCCATACAACTGTTAGTGAAAGACTTTGTTTACTGTGATTTTGACATCCTTCTATGCAGTGCAGTAGTTTATATCACAAACATTTTTTAATAAAATGGAGATGGATAGTGAGGTGGATGAGAAAGGAAGACAAGCAAGGAAACAAGTGGAAGGACATTCACAGGACCCTTGAGAACAAGGTCCAGTGGAGGACAGAGTAGAAATGGTCACTTCTCTGGAGGAAGGATTGTCAGGAAATGCTTAAATGCTTTGAGATAAATCTAGAAAAAGAAATAATTGCCTACCCAGGCAGTGAAAATACAATAGTAGGAAGCTTGTGAGACTTGTAGTCAACCCCTCTGAATACATGTTCCACCACTGACCTTTCTATGCCTCTGTACATTTTAGTCTTTATAGTGGCTGTCCTCTGCCTCATATTATAACATACATAATGTAAATTAAGGTAATGTATCATGTACATAAGATAATGTACATAAGATGAATTATGAAAATAATAGTAATTATTACTTAAGGATCCCTGAGATAGATGGCTTTAAAAAAATATTTTATTGAGATATAATGTATATATGTAATAAAATTCACCATTTTTAAGCATACAGTTTGATGGGTTTTGATAGATGTAAACAGTCATGGAAAAACTACCGCAATGAAATTTAGAATATTTTCATCATTTCCACGATCACTTTCAGTCATGAAAAAGGTTCAAACATTTTTAAATGTTTGAAAAAAAGATTAAAGATGTTAAATTAAAGAGGTTCAAACCCACCAGATGCTCAACGGAGAAAGATGTGGCAGTCTCATTGTGTAAAAATTACACCTTCGAAACCCTATGGGGCAGTTCTACCCTGTTCTGTTGGGTTGCTATGAGTCAGGATCAATTTGACAGCAACAGGATTTTTTAATGTTAATAGAAGTAGATTGCCAGTCTGTTTCTTCTGCTGTAACACTTGGTGGGTTCAAACTACCAACCTTTAGGTTAGCAGTTGAGCACAGTTTGTGCCACCTAACGAGTCTAAGACAGACTCAGAAGAAGGGGCCGTCCACTTCTCAAAGCATTGACTAGTGCAAAACTTATGAATAGCAGTGAAACACTGTCTGATTGGAAGCAAGAATGGCCAGACTTTGTCTCTCCTACTTCGATCATATTGTCAGAAGGGACCAATCCCTGGAGAAGGATATCATGCTTGGTAAAGTGGAGGAGGGTCAGTGAAAAAAGGGAAGACCCTCAGGAGATGCATTGACACAGTGGCTGCAACGACAGGCTCAGGTAGAGTGAAGATTGTGATGATGGTGCATGACTGGGCAGTGTTTCATTCTGCTGTGCATAGGGTCTCTATGAGTCAGAGATGACTCCACATCATCTAACAACAGGAAGTCTCTATTTTATTTTATAGAAGTGGCCTATTTTCCAAAGTGGCTATACTATGTATATTCCCACCAGAAGTACGTGAGAGTTCCAGTTGCTCCACATCCTCACTACATTTGGTGTTATTTACCCTTTTTATTTAGTGATTCTAATGAGTATATAAGGAGCTCTGCTGGTGTAGTGTAGCCAAGGCATTTGGCTACTAACCAAAAGATCAGTGATTTGAACCCACCAAGTGCTCCACAGAAGAAAGATGAGGCAGTCTGCTTCCATAAAGATTTACAGCCTTGGGAACCTAGTAGGGGTCATGATGAGTCAGAATTGATTCCATGGCAGTGGAAATAGGTATGTAGTGGCATCTTATGGTAGTTTTAATTTGTATTTCCCTGATGATTAATGATGAATTTTTTTCATATGTGTATTTGCTCTTCGTAGATTTTCTTTGATGAATTATCTATTTAAATCTTTTGCTCATTTATTTAGTTGAGTCACATGTGACTTCTTATTGAGCTGTAGAAATTCTTAAAGTATTCTGGATAAGAGTCCTTTCTCTGATATGTTTTACAAATATTTTCTCCCAGTCTGTTCTTTGTCTTTATTTTCATAGCAGTGTCTTTCAAGGAGCAAAAGTTTTAAATTTTGATGAAGTCCAGTTTATCAATTTTTTGCTTTAATGATTAGGTTTTTGTTTGTTCTGTTTTAAGAAATCTTTGCCTAACAGAAAGGTCATAAAGATTTTCTGTTATATTTTTTTCTAGACATTTTATAGTATTAGCTCACTTGGAGATCTATAATCCATCTCAAATTAAAGTATCCTTAAAGTGTGAGAAAAGGATCAGGGTTCATTTCTTTCCACACACCTATTGAGTTGCTTCAGCACCATTAGTCAAAAAATTCTTCGTTCTCCATTGGTCCGCTTCTGTGTCTGGTTGAAAACCAAAGGACTGTGTATACAAGTGGCTCTATTTCTGAGCTCCCTCTTTTGTCCTGTTGATCTATAAATCTGTCCTTATGGCAACATCACACTGTCTTGATTATAGTAGCTTTAGAGTAAACCCTGAAATCAAGTAGTGCAAGTCAACAGACTGTTCTCCTTGCCCACATTTGCGTTGCCTAGAACACCCTTCAAGCCTGGAACTGAACCCAACACCCAGGGATCAACTTTCAGCCAAACAATAGACAGGCCTGTAATGCCTAAGGCATTTGACTGCTAACCAGAAGGCTGGCGGATCAAACCCACCAGCCACTCAGAAGGAAGATTGGGTGATCTACTTCTGTAGTGATACCTCCTCGGAAACCCAAGGAGGGGTTGCTATGCGTCAGATCTGACTCAATGGCAGTGATTTTGGTTTCTTTTGGAAGGAATGTACCCCTCAGTATAATCAACTATGTGAAACCAAAAGGGCAGCATTTGCCAAAAACAAAGCTCAGAAGGCAGGAAGGGACAGGAAAGAAGGGAGAATGGAAATAGGGTACTCAGGGAAGAGTGGGAAGAGTGCTGTTCCATTGAAGGATTTGTAGCCAATGTCACAAAACAAAATGTGTATAAAATTTTTGAATGGGAAACTAATTTGTTGTATAAACTTTCACCCAAACTACAATTAAAGAAGCAAAAACAAACAAAAATTGCTTTGCCTATATATCCTGAGTTCTTTATATTTACATGTACATTTTAGATTTAGCTTACCCATTTCTTACTAACAACAAAAACTTCTGCTGGGATTTGGTTGGGATGACTTTGTATCAAGATCAACTTTGGGAGAGCTAATATCTTAGCATAGTGGCTAAGACACTTGCCTGCTAACCAGACGGCTGGCAGTTCAAACCCACCAGCCACTTCTCGGAAGGAAGGTTGGGCAATCCTACTTCCGTAGTGATACTGCCTCGGAAACCCAAGGAGGGGTCGCTATGAGTCGGGTTTGACTCGACGG
>NW_006921591.1:615264-620735 GCF_000298275.1 Orycteropus afer afer
AATCCTACTTCCGTAGTGATACTGCCTCAGAAACCCAAGGAGGGGTCGCTATGAGTCGGGGCCGACTCGACGGCAAATAACAACAACAACAACATAGTATCTGTTATCCCAGGTAAAAGGCCAGTGGTTACTGCACTGCTGTTCCAGAGAGTACATGGTGGTTGGTAGAAATTGCTATGGACAAGAACTTGGGTTTTGCATATTGGTTTCTCCATATTTTTAAAATTTTCTTTTCATATACTCATATGTTTACTCTGTGCTAGGCACTGTTCACATGCCTTGAAACATCCTTGTGAACTAGTATAGCAGGATTGAATCAGAGAAGCAGAATCAGGATAAGAGAGAATAAGGGGTTTGTTATAGAGATTTGACCTTACATAATGGTGGGAGTTGGTTCAAAAGTATGTGTAAGGCTGTTGCTTCAAAGGCTGGTGTTGGGACTAGAGTAGCAAGGCTGGTAGTCAGGAGGGAAAACTGTGGATAAACAATAAAGAAAAATCAGTGGAACCAAAACTGGGTTTGGCACAGTCCTTACTGTTGGAAGATGTGAAACTTCAGTGTGGTGATTATTTGAAAACACTTTTTAAGTTTGAATAATTTCATTTATATAAGAGCTGCAAAAATAGTACAGAGAGTACCCCAATACTTTTCATCCAACTTCTCCTCATGTTAACACCTCACATAACTACAGTATATTTTTCAAAACCATGAGATTAATACTGATGCAACAAGCTTTGTCACTAATGTTCTTTTCCATTCCAGGACCCAGTCTGAGGCACCATGTTGCATTTAATTGCCATGTCTTGTTAGTCTTCAGTCTCTCACAATTTCTCAGTCATTCTTTGTCTCTCATGACCTGGACAATGGGTGAAGATAGTGATCAGGTATTTTGTAAACTGTCTTTTCATATAGGGTTTTTCTGATGTTCTTTCATGATTAAATTGAGGTTATGGATTTGGAGGTAGAACATTGCAGAGGTGATGTACCCTCCTCATCATATCCTATCAGGGAGTGTGGGAGAACAGTGTAATGGTGATGTTGACCTTGATCACTGGTTAAAGGAGTGTCTTCTGGGCCTCTACACTGCCATCTTACTCTTTTTCCTTTACATTCTCTCTTTGTTAGATGCGAGTGTCCCATACTCAAGAGGAAGAGAATTAAGTTTGGTTTTTGGTTTTCCTGGAAGAAGAAGGAGCATATAGAATTTGTGCACATCAGTCAAAACTGATGCAGAACATTGCTATTCTTACCACCTGTCACAAGGAGAGCCAATCATCACAACAGGTTGAAGTGGAACATCAAAAGATGTATTAAGTATCAGTACCAAAGGAGACAGACAGAATCACTTCTTTGAAAAGTCTGTCTCCCTGAAACCAAACCCACTGCCGTAGAGCCGATTCTGACTCATAGCGACCCCCATTGGGTTTCCAAGGCAGTAAATCTTTATAGAAGTAGATTGCCCAGTCTTCCTTCCATGGAGTGGCTGGTGGGATTGAACTGCCAACCTTCTGGTTAGCAGTCAAATGCCTTAGGCACTGCACCACCATAGCTCCTTAAGTAAAGGTTAGGGTTTTTTAAAGGGAGTTGGGCTAAGGGGTGGGGGCAATATGTAGAGTTTCTACAGGTATCTTTTTTCTAGTGAGGTGATGTTTCAAAAAACATTGTTCAGTTTCAAACCCAGTGGTTTGGTTACCTCTGGTGCCACTCTAACAGAAGATATCACAGGAAGATGTCTTCAACAAACAAGACTTTATTCTGTTACAGTTTGGGAGGCTAGAAGTGCCAAGCTCTAGGGGCTGGGTGAAAACCCTTTGAACTTGGGCTTCAACTCTGCCTGTTGCTTCTGGCCCACTGGAGCTAGAGGTGTCTCTTCACTCAGGCATCTGCTGGCTGCTGAGGTTAACAAGCCCAAGGTCGAAAAATAAACTCCTATTGTTACCAAGGAACACAGCATTCAAGTCCAGAGACAGTCCCAAGATCAGCAGGAAACAAGGCAGGCTGCTAAATGAAGACTCAGCTACATGCAGGGTCCAAACAAGCCAAGAAGCTGAAGAGACCTTTTTCAAAACTTTTCCTTATACACTGGGAGCAGCCCACATCCCAAAGGCAGCTACTCAGCTGCTCCAATAGATTGCATCATGGAGCTGACTACCAGTCTCACCATGCGGAATAACTACAATCTGGTGCCTAGCCACTCACTCAACCAGGCCTAGTCAAGTTAACCTTAACTACTACACCCAAGAAACCAGGCTGTCTTTGTTCCTAATGCTGCTATAACAGAAATACTACAAGCCAGTGGCTTTAACAAACAAATTTATTTTCTCACAGTTTGTTGTTGCTGCTAGTTGCTATGGAGTTCATTCAGATTCATAGCAACCCCATGTGGCAGAGTAAAACCGCCCTATAAGGTTTTCTTAGCTGTAACCTTGTATAAGCTGATAACCATGTCTTTCTCCCACAGAGCCGCTGGATGGGTTCAAACCGCTAACCTTCAGGTTTGCAGCCAAGCCCTTAACTTTTGCAGTACCAAGGCTACTTTCTAGGAAGCTTGAAGTCCGCATTCAGGGTGCCAGCTCTAGTGGAAACTTTCTGTCTCTTAGCTTCTCTTCCCGCCCCACCTATCTCAAAGGTGATTGGTTAAAGGCACATGCAACACTAACATGGTTTCATTAACATAAAAGAGAAAGCCCTATTCCCAAATGAGATTACTTCCACAGGTATAGAGGCTTAGGATTTGGAATACATATTTTTGGGGACATAATTCAATGCATAACACAGGCTCTCTGTCGTTCTTCCCAGTTTTCCATCACTACGTTAGTCAATTTGAATGATAAATGTAATGTATTCCTGTTTCTTTGCATATACATGATGTCTTGTCAGATTTCTGCTGGCAGTTGCATTTTAATATTAGAGAATGAAGAGGGTGTGTCTCATAGAAGTAGCACATGAGAGCTCTAAAAGGAAGAATTGCTTCCTTAAGTTTAGAGTCCTGGGCCCTAATGTATGCAGATACTGTGACTTGCTTTTGCAAAGGCAAGGTAACAACTTATAGAAAGTGTTAAGATAACGTCAATAGCAGGCTATATTTTTAGATATTTCTTCCCCACTTTGAAAGCTATGTTGAAACTCTCAGTTGTCTTGTGTGAGTTTAAGAAATAGTATGATTGTAATAGCTCTGGTCATAATTGACCCCTGGCAAATTCACTTGGCTGTGGGTTGAAGGATGCTTGGGCCAGTGGTTTACTTCTGTGTTTCAAAATTCTCAACCAAATGTTTGTGAATTAAATGTGGGAAACTGCATAGAAGACAGTTTGCTCTTAGTATTCTGACCAACTTTGTTATCAATGATTTCCCATCAACTAGCAAAAGAGTTGAATCTCCTACAGGAAAATAAATACATAATGGGTTTCTAAGTAAATATACATCTGGATTATCTGTTTGTTATCATCTTTTCTAATCTTCAGTGGCACAAGTAATTTAGGTATGAAAGCAGGCAATACACCCCCACCTGGTGGCAGCATGCCCAACTGATTATTTGCATTTGGAACAAAGCTGGACTTTAAGGAAAGTGGCTTGCAAATGATGTGCTCTAGCAGAAGATTAATTGTTGAAATCTGGAACTTTCTTTTACAGGATGACTTCCTCTTCAGTGTCTCCATTTTAAGTGGGATCCTCTGCAGCATCCTGGCTGTGTTGAAGTTTATGCTGGGGAAGGTTCTGACCAGCAGAGCACTCATAACAGACGGTGAGTAAGATCAGCATGCCTGATCTCTGGGGCTTGGGCTTACAGTGAAAGGAGATGCTATTTGGGTCATTTTCAGTTGCTTATCTGGTGGCATAGTGCCTAAGGCATTTGACTGCTAACCAGAAGGCTAGTGGTTCAAACCCACCAGCCACTCCTTGGAAGGAAGTTTGGGCAATCTACTTCTGTATTGATACCACCTCAGAAACCCAAGGAGGGGTGGCTATGGGTCAGATCTGACTTGATGGCAGTGAGTTCAGTTTTAATTTGTCTTACAGGAGACCTAATATTTTGGAATCCTGTTTCTTATCACCCTCCTCCCTCAAGCTGTTTAATGAGTCTCAGGGTCCCCATATCAGGCATGTCTTAGTCCCTGGGATTTTAACTCTTTGTGGATCACCTCCTGCCTGACCTCCTAACAGGCAGGCTCAGGGCTTCGCAGCTCTTAATCACGAAGCAAAAGAGCTCTTAGGAGTCTGAGATTTTAGGTGTATTGCTCTGGATAAAAATTTAGTATCTCTTCTGGATTCTGTAAAAGTTTTCTTAGTGAATTCTTCATGCTTGTTTTCACATCAGCCAATAAGATACTCACCTGGGAGATCAAGCTGCAATTAGCAGAATGCCTTAGCTAGGAAAATGATCTTTGAGTTCTCTGCTCAAAACCCAGATTGGCTCAAAGTGTCCCTTCGGGTCAGGGGAAGCTTCCTACATGGGCCTTTGGAATGAGAGAGAGCAGCTGTAGGCAAGTAGGAAAAACGTTTCAAGCCCCAAACTAGCATCATCATATAAACAAGAAATCTGAGAAATAGAATACTGCCTACCATTTTGTTTTTCTAAATTCTTGAACTCATGTAGTTCTCAGGTGGTCCAGTGTAAAGTGGCAAGCCCCTGTGTCCAGGAGTGGGAGGTCAAAGACTAAAAGCTTGTGGGTTGGTGGCACAAAATAGAAAGAGTTGATTTTTTTTTTTTTTTAAGAAAAGAAAGGAAACACAATGGTTTTATTTTCCCCCAAACTGTCAAGGTTCTCTCATGTAACATATGTGAATGTAGACATGGGTGGGTGGCTATTGTTTTATGTTGTAGATGGGGAGAAAGGCGGTGCAGAGTGCCCTCACCGAACCAAGTCGAGGAGCACAGTGACTATGTCGGCTCCGTCTGATGCTGATGTCTTGCTGTGTAAGGGGATTGGACTTTTTCACACACTGGTACAGGTGGGCAGGAAATGAAAGTAATCTTTCCACCCTGGGACTAATCTCAGGTCCAAGAATCCACAGAAGTGGGCAGAATTCTTGGCAGATATGCTGGCCAGTCTGGGGGCATGGAGGGGTCTTAATTCCCCTTGATGGGTGTGGGTTGGCTGTCTTTGCCCAGGAATCAGTTATCCCATAGCCACCCACCCTCTCCCTGCTCTTCACTCTTGAGTCTGTAGCACTTTCTTTCAGGAAGACATGAGGAGACCCTCCAGATTTTTAATCTCTGCTACTCTGGGAATTAAAAAATATATCTAGTTGGCCATCTTGTTCATTCCAACTCATGGCAGCACCATGGGAATGAAGTCCCTCAGTGATGCAAGCAGTTAATATACTTGACTGCTAACCAAAAGGTTGGAGGTTTGAATCTACTTGTAGGTACCTCAGAAGAAAGGCCTGGTGAAAATGAGCTCTCGAATAACCTATGGACCACAGATTGACTCTGACACACATGGGGTCAATGTGAGTTGGAGTCAACA
>NW_006921591.1:620835-627374 GCF_000298275.1 Orycteropus afer afer
CTACTTCCGTAGTGATACTGCCTCGGAAACCCAAGGAGGGGTCGCTATGAGTCGGGTTTGACTCGACGGCACATAACAACAACAACAACAATATCTTTATAATAATGAACATGGTGCATATTTCCATGTATTTAAATTTTTAGTTTGTCTTAGAAATATTTTATAGTTTTCAGTGTATATATAAAAAAACATATATTTTGTTAAATTTATTCCTCAATATTTTAAAACACTATTATCAATAGAATTTTAAGAAACTTTCAGTTGTTTCTAGCTGGTGCAGAAGAAAGATCTGGCAGACTGCTTCTATAAAGATTACAGCCAAGAAAACTTTATGGAGCAGTTCTACTCTGTAACATGGGTTCGCCATGAGTCAGAATGAACTCATTGGCAATGGGTTTTAGTGTCTGGAAATATAATTGATTTTTACAGATTACAGATTAATCTTGTATCCTGTGGTCTTGCCAAACTCAGTTACTAGTAAATATTTACACACAGACACACACATTTTTGGAGGGATAGATAACTGAGATTTTCTAAACACAAAATCGTGTAGTCTGCAAACAAAGACAGTTTTATCTTTTCCTTTCCTAGCTCTTTCTATGCTGGCTACTGTTTGACGTTGAATGTTGAATAGAAGTGATGAAAGCTGACAACCTTGCCTGCCTTTTCCCCCTGATCTTAGGAGGAATCTATTCAGTCTCTCATATTGATTGATATTAGCTGTAAGTTTTTCATAGATAACCTTTATCAGATTGAGGAAGTTCCTTTGTATTTCTACATTGCTGAGAGGTTGTTTTGTTTTTTAAATGAGTATACAATTGTGGCAGATGCTTGTTCTCAGTCTGTTGCAATGATCATATGTGTTTCTTTTTTGTTAATATGGTGAATTACTCTGATTGATATTCAAATGTTAAGCCAATGTGGCATTCCCAGGTTAAACCCCACTTAGTCATAATGTATATATATGCTTCTCATATATTGCAGTATTCAATTTGCTAGTACTTTAAGAATTTTTGTGTCTGTGTTGATGAGAGAGATTGGCCTATAATTTTCTTACAATGTCTTTGTTTTTAGTGTCATGATAATGCTAACCTCAGAAAATGAGTTGGGAATTGTTCCTTCTTCATCTGCTTTCTGGAAGAGTTTGTTTTAGAATTGATGTTTCTCTTCAAATGGTTAAGTGTTTGGTCGAATTTACCAGTAAAGCCACTGGGTCAGAAATTTTTTTGTGTGGCAAAGTTTTAACTACAAATTCAATTTCTATAAGGCTATTCAGCTTATCTATGTTGTAGTGAAGGAAAAAAAAATTCAGTCCTTAAAATTAGATTTAAGAGGATTTATTCTGGGAAAAAGAGAAAAATGCATGCAAATGCAGGGAGACACCAGTCCACATGAATGAGAACTGATGACTTCAACTAAAGCACTTCTAACAGAGACAAATATAGTACAAGGAACAAAGAAATTACAATACAGTTATTTGATGGGTTAGTCTTTGTTTGAGGTCAGAGGAGAATGGGTTAGGGATAGGTAATAGGCTTCTATTGGATAAATGACTATAGACTCTTATAGTGATTGATTTCGAGAAGTAATTACAGACATTTTCAATCATAGTCACATATTCTTCAGGTGGAATCATAAAACATCACTGGTGGATGTTTAAACAGCTTTAACCAGATGTTTCAGGAATTTGGAAAACCATCTTGGTGCCAGGACCTCATTTCCCTGAAACAGCTTGTTAAACAAAAACTCTTTAAATTGTCTGGAAAATTTTAGATAAGGCTGACCCAAGTTCCTTTCAAACAGTTTACTATATTCTTGTGATGAAGAAATATTTCTTGGGAGCACATTATACAAAAAACAGCTATGTCAACATTCCCTTCCTTAGAGTGTATTTCTTTCACATCCTGGCTTGACCATAGAGAGAAATTATTTTTTAGTTTTTATAGCTTCTAGCAGTTAATATAGCCAGATAACAGGACCTTGTGAGGGGTTTGCATTGAGTGCAACTAAGCAGGCATTAAGTCCTAGGCAGACAGGCAAGTAAAAGACCAGTTTAATTCAGCAATAACTGAATATAATCCAATCATTTAGTTTTTTTAGGGGGGGAAGCCTTCATGAATTTCGCCTTTACATCTATTTCTTGAGTGAACTTTGATTTGCCCATTTCATCTAAATTGTCAAAATTATTTGCATGAAAGTTGGTCATGTTATTTCTGTGTTTAATATTTGTTGGATCTGTAAGCATGTTCTCTGTCATCTCATTTCTGATATTTGTAACTTGTGTCCACTTTCTTTTTTTTCCAGATAAGTCTTAGAAATTTATCAATGTTACTGATATTTACAAAGAACTGGTTTTGGTTCCACTGATTTTTCTTTATTGTTTATCCACTTAGTTTCATTGATTTTTTGCTCTTATCTTTATTATTTCCTTTCTGCTGTTTGCTTGGAGTTTAGTTGTTAAAGGGGGAAACTTAGACCATTCATTTGAAACCTTCTAAAACTTTTCTTAAACAAGGATCAGTGCTATCAATTTCCCTCCAAGTACTGCTACATCCTGTGACTTTGAATTTTATTTAGTTTTTATTTTCTTTCACATCAGAATATGTTCCAATTTCCCTTGTGATTTCTTGATTTATAAGTTTTTTTTTAAAGAAGTATGCTGTTTAATTTCAAAGTAGGAGAATATTCTAGATCTCATTATTTTGTTACTGATTTTGAGTTTAATTGATTCCATTATTATTAAAGAATATATTTTGTATGATTTTATTTTTTTAATTGGTTGGAATGTGTTTTATAGTTCAGAATGTAGCCTACATTAATGAATGTATCCATGTGCACTTGAAAAGAATGTGTATTCAGCTCTTGTAGGGTATATATTCCATGTCATTAGGTCAAATTGGTTGATTGTCTATTTTTTTTTTCAATTATTGAAATAGGAATGTTATAATCTTCATCTATAATGTTAAATTTGCCTGGATTCTATCAGAGATAGATACCACTATCTGTTACATTATTTTCCAACACATACAGGTATAGCTGTAGGATAAATTCACTCAAATGGATGGCTTGTTTAAAGAATGGATGTACTTTCACTTTTCAAAGAAATTGCCAAATTATTCTCTAAATAGACTGTTTTGCACTACCACCAGAGTTGTTTGAGAGCCTGTTTTCTTATGACCTTGTAATAATTTTGGTTAGGTGAAATATGATATCTTAGTGTTGTTTTGGTTTTTATTACTTCTGTAAATGAGTTTTAGCATCTTTCATATGTTTAAAATTAATTTTTATTTGCTTCATAACTCTCTTTTGCCCCTGTTCTTTGCCCATTCTCTATTAGTTTTTTGGTCTTTTCCTTATAGATTTCTAGGAACCCTTTATATATTAAGGAGATTAATCTTTTGTGATAATGGTTATCATAGGCTGTGTTTACATATGACCTTTCCCTGGCGTATGTTTTAATTTCTCTGTAGTCAGATGTTTCAAACTTTATTGCTTTGAGGTGGTTATAGTAGGCCTCAGCGCTGCGTCATGATAGAAGAGATTGCCAGCATGGACATAATTTATTTAGTGATTACCTTTAATGTACATTTATCCTTGTTTCTGAGTGAGTAGCTACTTTACTAAAGCTTTTTGCCCTGATCTTCCACCCATTAAGTGAAAACTCAATGGTGAGACTGGACTTGAGGTAAGATGGATGAATAGGCAGTCAAGTGACACAGACCCTCTTCAACAAAGAAAAGAAAAACCAGTTGACAGAGATACAGAAGATAATCCTGGAGCCCTGAGCTTTGAAAGGGACTACACAGAAGTGGATTAGGTACCAACTAGTGGAAACACCTGAATGAAAACAGTGAGTACAGAGACGGTTGGAGCTGCGGACTGTCAGCTACTCTGACAGGACCAACAGCCTAAATATTTCCAAGTGGTATTGGGACCTGAGAATTGACCTAAAGATCAGCCCTGGTTACCAAAGGCTGCAGGGATGACTGTGCTTGTTACCTGTGACTAGGAAGGGAAACAACAAGGAGGGAGACAACCTGAGCTGTTGACTTTCCACTGTCAGGAGGGTGCAGCCATTTTGATTGTTTATATGCAGCAGCCATTTTGGATATTTAAAGTGACCAAGGGGCAGCCATTTTGAATCTTTACAAGTGGCAGCCTTTTTGAATTTTAATTCAGATTCTCATTCAGATTCTGGGACCTAAGAATAGGCTCTGTTTGCCAAGGTTGGCAGGGACATACGAGAGGCTGACAACAGGAAAGGAGACAGGTGGTGAGTGTATAAGTGCTGTCAACTAGTGAATAGAGGAGCACAGCACAGTACCCTGCTTGTGTAGATAACACATAAAGAAAATGAAAATTGTGGGCAAGTCACTCCAACATACAATCACCAATTAAATATAAACACAAAAACGTCACAATGCTTCAGAGACAACAGAGCATCAGAGTCCAGACAAAGAAGCAAATTAAAGCAGGAGAAACAAGGAACCAGGAAACACATCCCTGAGGAAGACACAGCATTGGAACTCTCTGATAAGGAAATAAAAAGAATTATATTTAGCTGTCTTCAAAGGATTGAAAGACAGATCAAGCGAAACACAGACAAAACCCTAGAAGAATTTTGGAAGAAAATATAAGAACAAAATGAAAAATAAATGAAAAATTAGGAATGATACAAAATCTACATACCAAAATCCAGAAGATTAATACTAAATTGTCAGAAATAGATAAAACATTAAAAGGGCAAAGGAGTAAAATTGATGCAATGGAAGACAGAATTAAGTAGATTGATGACAAATTCCTTCTTTGGAAAGGGATCAGTCAGAAAAAAGATCAAAACAAAATGGAGAAAGCCTAAGGTTCATGTGAGATACCATCAAAAGGAACAACCACCTGTCATTGGAATTCCAGAACAGGAAGAGAAAAATAAAACCACTCAGAAAATTGTCCAAGATTTGTTGGAAGAGAACTTCCCTAATAAAATGAAAGATGAGAATGTATCCATTCAGGAAGTCCAATGAACCCCAAACAGGATAGAACCCAAAAGAAAATCATCAAGAGATATCATCATCAAACTCATGAAAACCAAAGACAAAGAAAGAATCATGAGAGCAGCATGAGTAAAACGAAAAGTTACCTACAGGGGCAGCCAATAAGACTAAGCTCAGATTTCTGGACAGCAGGCAGGAAGACAATGGGATAGTACGTATAAAACCCTGAAAGAGAAAAATTTCCAACCAAGAATTATGTACCCAGCAAATTGTCCCTCAAATATGATGGTGAAATTAGGACATTTCCAGATAAGCAGAAATTAAGGGAATTTGTTTAAACCAGACCAACCTTACAAGAGATGCTAAAGGGAGTCCTTTGGTCAGAGAAGCAACAACAGCCAACAACAACTGACCATTAACACACATGATGACATAACCCAGAAACCAACCCAGCCATGGAAGTATCAAAAGTAAATAAGCCTACAAGATTGTAAAGAGGAAACCAGAGACATCAATTGACAAATGAGGACAACTACAAACCAAAAAGAGGGAAAGAAAACTGTGTCGTTATAGAACTTCTAGATGGTAGGGATGTTAACACAACTACAAGATAGAATGGACTATTCTAAACTTGGGAAGAAAACTATAAATCACAAGGTAACCTCAAAGAAAAATAATAAACCTTCACATCAAAATAAAAATGAGGATCAGCACAAATATTTAGCAAGTACTAAAACAATAGCAACAAAGGAAGTGATAACACAATTCATAAACAAAATGAGATCAGCATAGAAAATTACATGGACCAAAGAAATTGACACCATGAGAAAGCACAGAACAAAAATGCCATTCAGCAAATTCATATTTGCCCAAAATTACATATCCGGCAAGGGACTTATCTGTAAGATTTATAGAAAACTCCAATGCTTCAACACCAAAGGAATTAACAATCCAATTGAGAAATGGGCAGAAGATATGAATAGACACTTCACCAAGGAGGATATTCTGGTGGCCAACTAATACATGAAGAGATGCTCACAATCATTGGCCATCAAGAGAGATGCAAATCAAAACAACAATGAGATATACCATCTCACCCCAGCACTGATGGCAAGGTTCAACAAAATAGAATGCTGGTGGGGGTGTGGAGACATTGGAACTCTCATACACTGCTGGTGGGACTGTAAAATGATACAACCACTGTGGAAAGCAATATGGAGATTCCTTGGAAAGCTGGAATTGGAGATACCATTTGACCCAGCAATCCCATTACTAGGTATATATCCTAGAGAGGTGAGAGCCAGAACAGGAACAGATACATACACACTCATGTTCATCACAGCACTATTTACAATAGCAAAAAGAGTGAAAAAACCTACGTGCCCACCAGTGGAAGAGTGGATGACCAAACTGTGGTACATAAACATAATGGAATGTTATGCAGCACTAAAGAATAATGTTGTTGTTGTTTGCCGTCGAGTCAGCCCCGACTCATAGCGACCCCTCCTTGGGTTTCCGAGGCAGTATCACTACGGAAGTAGGATTGCC
>NW_006921591.1:634169-661197 GCF_000298275.1 Orycteropus afer afer
GAGTGGGGGCTCCACTGAACAGCACTGAAGAAGCTGGGGGCTATGCCATCTGACATCCTAACTGTGAAACTAAGTGATCACAGATGTTATTCAGTTGACCACTACCAGGCTGGCAGCATCAGAGTTGCTCCGGGTGTTTATTAAAAACAGATTCCTACACCTCACCCCTGAGGATTCTGATTCTGAGGGTTGAGCTGGGGTTCAGGAGGTAATATTTTAAACCAGTGCCTCAGTCCATGAGGTTTGGGCACCAATACGCCAGGCATATTACTCCATGCCCACCCTAAGGGGCCCAGATACAGTGTCACACAGGTGAGGGCAGGCTCGGTAGGGTCCAGTATGCCTATACACCTTTGCAGCCAGCAGCTCCCAGAATCCTCCCTCAAGGGACCACTTCAGGCAATACCTGGTATTTGCTTCTGCTCTTCAGGATGCCTTCGTACTAGATGGGTTTGCTCCTCCTTGGGCTGAGGAACTTCTTTCCTAGTTCTGAGGGAAGAGATTAATCTACAACACCTTTCTGGCTTTAGCGGCTTCACATTTTCATCCATTCAGTTGACTTAAGAGGAAAGAAGCAAGCTTCCTTCCAGGCAGGGGGCCCTGGCTCCAACACCCCCACCCCCATAGACCATGGGGCAGGACCCTTATCTTCTCAGAACTATGGTCCCTCTGCCTTGGTTGGTGATTTTCACTTAATGTTACAGACCTTCCAGGTACTAATTTTCTATGTGTGAGACATTGGTGGTTCAATGTAGAATTCTCCCCTTCTGTTCAGGAACACAGGTTTGATTCCCAGCCGATACACCTCATGTGCAGCCACCACCCACCTGTCAGTGGAGGCTTGTGTATTGCTATGATGCTGAACAGGGTTCACCAGCGCTGACACTAGGATGAAAGGCCTGGCAGTCTTCTTCTGAAAAATCAGCCGGTGAGAACCCTGTGCATCACAATGGGCCTGGGGTCTCCTTGAGTTGGGGGTGACTTGACAGTGGCTAGCAAAAGCAGTAAGTCTCTATTTGGATTTCACTTTTCTGATTTTCCATCATTTTATAGGGCTTACAAAGGAGAACCCTATTGATAAATATGCTTTTTCCTAATGAAATAACTTCTGATGTGGTATTTTTTGCACGTAAAACCATCAACATACATAAGCAATGCTTCCTTATATTCTTGAAACTGGGAGGAGTCATTTTAAAGAGAAGTAGATGATTTAAGTCAAAACTGTCCCACAGCCAGATAAAAAATAGGGAGAATTGCCACAGGCAGAGAAAATCCTGTGCTTTGAAAGCCTGGGGCATCAAAGGGCCCCAGTGTACGTGGAGGGCAGGAGTGAGGAAGGGGGAAGAGGGAGGAGGGGACAGCTAGCAGTAGCACAGGGCCAGATCTTGCCATACTTCGGGTCAAGGTTAGAATTTAGATTGTTTTGCAGATGGCCATAAGATGAGTGATGCTTTCTAAAGAGCCAAAGGTGAAGAACAGATTGTAAGGGGGCAAAAGCTGAGGCAGAGGGAGGTCTCTGCAAAGCTTCAGACATGGTAGTGGCTTGGACTAAGATGGGGGCAGAGGAGTGGGGGAAGTGGTGGGATTTGAGGATATTTATAAAGTGGTTGAACAATGTTTCACTGCTCAATATAAAGTTTTCCAGTAATATATCAGACAGTGTTTCACTGCTATTCATAAGGTTTTCACTAGCCAATACTTTGAGGAGTGGATGGCACCATCCTTCTTCCCAGTCTATCTCAGCCTGGAATCTTTGCTGAAACCTATCCACCATAGGTGACCCTGCTTGTATTCTAAATATAAGTGGCATATAGGTAGCATATACAGGAAAATTGGGGAGCTCTGGTAGCATAGTGCCTAAGGCATTTGACTGCTAACTAGAAAGCGGGCGGTTCAAACCCACCAGCCACTCCTTAGAAGGAAGCAATCAACTTCCGTAGTGATACTGCCTCGGAAATCCAAGGAAAGGTTGTCAGAAATGAAATGGAACATGTAAAGATTGATATCCTAGGCATTAGTGAGCTGAAATGGACTGGTTTTGGCTATTTTGAATCAGATAACCATATCATTTACAATGCCGGAAATGACAAATTGAAGGGGAACGGTGTGGCATTCATCATCACAAAGAATGTTTCAAAATCTATCCATATACCTACAAGAAAAGCCAGTTACTACTACTATTATTCAAATTTATACACCAACCATCAAAGCCAAAGATAAGGAAACTGAAGATTTTTACCAACTTCTGCAGTCTGAGACTGACCAAACATGGAATGAATGTGCTTATCATTGGTGACTGGAATGCAAAAGTTGGAAACAAAGAAGAATCACTGGTATTGGAAAATTTGGCCTTGGAGATTGTTCTGGTTACCTAGTGCTGCTCTGACAAGAATATACCACAAATGGGATGGCCTTAACAAACAGGAGTTTATTCTTACAATTTGGAGGTTTTAAGTCCAAGTTCAAAGTGCCAGTCTCTAGGGGCTGGGTGAAAGCCCCTCAACCTTGGGGTCCAGCTCTGCCTCCTGCTCCCCGCCCACTGGACCTAGAGGCATTTCTTCACTCAGACAGCTGTTGGCTGCTGAGGCTGAGAAGCCCCAAGGTTGACAAGTCAAAAGGCATAGTCCTGATTAACCAAACCACATGGCAGGCCATTAACTTAAGTCCATTGTAAGTCCCAAGGTTGGCAGAGCATAGCAGGCTGCTGAGTAACAACATGGCTACATGCAGGGTCCAAGCATGCCATAGGCTAGAGACCATTCCCAAAGGCTTCTCCTTAAATACAGGAAGCAGACCACATTCCCAAAGTCAGCTGCTCAGCTGCTTGTGGCAGATCCCGCCATGGAGCTGATTGCCAGTCTCCTCATGGGGATTAACTACTACCAGCTGCCCAGCCACTCAACCAGGCCCAGCCAAGTTGACACACAAACATAACTACCACAGAGGTAAAAATAATGCTGGAGATTGCATGATAGAAATTTGCAAGAGCAACAACTTATTCACTGCAAATACCTTTTTCAACAACACAAACAATGGCTATACATGTGGACTTCACCAGATGGAGTACACAGGAATCAGACTGACTACATCTATGGCAAGAGGCGATGGAGAAGCTCAATATCTTCAGCCAAAACAACGCCAGGAGCTGATTGTGGAACAGACCCATCAGCTGCTCATATGCAAGTTCAACTTGAAGCTGAAGACAATTAAAACAAGTCCATGAGAGCCAAAATATGACCTTGATTATATCCCTCCTGAATTTAGAGACTATTTAAAGAATAGATTTGATGCATTGAACACCAATGACTGAAAACCAGAGGAATTGTGGGATGACATCAAGAACATCATCCATGAAGAAAATAAAAGGTCATTAAAAAGATAGGAAAGGAAGAAAAGACCAAAATGGATGTCAGAAGTGACTCTGAAACTTGCCCTTGAATGGAGAGTAGCTAAAGTGGATGGAAGAAACAACAGGATAAGAGAGCTGAACAGAAGATTTCAAGAGCAGCTCAAGAAGACAAAGTCAATTATTATAATAAAATGTGCAAAGACCTGGAGTTAGAAAACCAAAAGGGAAGAACACATTCAGCATTTCTTAAGCTGAAAGAACTGAGGAAAACATTTAAGTCTAGAATTGCAATATTGAAAGATTCCATGGACCAATATGTTGAATGATGCAGGAAACATTAAAAGAAGATGGATGGAGTACACAGAATCACTATACCAAAAAGAATTGGTAGATGATCATCCATTTCAGGAGGTGGCATATGATTAAGAACCAATGATAATGAAGGAAGAAGTCAAAGCAGCACTGAAGGAATTGACAAAGAACAAGGTGTCAGGAATTGATGAAATACCCATTGAGATGTTTCAACAAATGGATGCTGCACTGGAGGCACTCACTCAGCTATGCCAAGAGATTTGGAAGACAGCTACCTGGCAACTGCCTGGAGAAGAGGTCCATATTTGTACTGATTCCAAAAAAAGGTGATCTCAGAGAATGTGGAAATTATTGAATAAATTGTTAATATTGCATGCATGCAAAATCTTACTGAAGATAATTTAAAAAAAATGGTTGCAACAGTATATTGGCAGAGAACTTCCAGAAATTCAAGCTGGATTCAGAAGGGGATGTGGAGTGAGGGATATCATAGCTGATGTCAGATGGATCTTGACTGAAAGTAAAGAATACCAGAAAGGTGTTTACCTGTATTTTATTGACTGTGCAAAAGCATTGGATTGTGTGAATCATAACAAATTATGAATAACATTGAGAGGAATGGGAATTCCAGAATACTTAATTGCTTAATTCCAGAACACTCATGAAGAACTTATACATAGGACAGGAGGCTGTCGTTTGAACAAAACAAGGGGGCACTGCATTGTTTAAAATCAAGAAGAGAGTGCATCAGGGCTGTATCCTTTCACCATACTTATTCAATCTGTATGCTGAGCAAATAATCTGAGAATCTGGACTATATAAAGAAGAACATGGCATCAGGATTGGCGGAAGACTCATTAACAACCTACATTATGCAGATGACACAACTTTGCTTGCTGAAAGTGAGGATGACTTGAAGTACTTCCTGATGAAGATTGAAGACTACAGTCTGAAGTATGGATTACACCTCAATATAAAGAAAACAAAAATCCTCACAACAGGACCAATAAGCAGCATCATGATAAATGGAGAAAAGATTGAAGTTCTCAAAGACTTCATATTAGTTGGTTCTACAGTCAACACCAATGGAAGCAGCAGTCAAGATACCAGATGTCGTATAGCATTGGGCAAATCTGTGAAGGACCTCTTTCAAGTGCTGAAGAGCAAGATGTTTCCTTGAAGACTGAGGTGCACTTGATACAAGCCATGGTATTTTCAATCACCTCATATGCAGGTGAGAGCTGGACAATGAAAAAGGAAGACCGAAGAAGAGTTGATGCTTCTGAGTTGTGGTGTTGGTGAATAATGCTGAAAGTACCATCAACTGCTAAAAGAACTAACAAATCTGTCCTGAAAGAAGTGCAGCCAGAATGCTCCTTGGAAGCAAGAATGGCCAAACTTTGTCTCACCTACTTTGGTCATGTTGTAAGAAGGGACCATTCCCTGGGGAAGGATATCATGCTTGGCAAAGTGGGGTTGGTTGGTTTGTATGTGCCGTTGAGTCGGACCCAACTCATAGCAACCCCTCCTTGGGTTTCTGAAGCAGTATCACTACGGAAGTAGATTGTCCAACCTTCCTTGCGAGGAGTGGCTGGTGGGTTTGAACCGCCAGCCTCTGGTTAGCAGTCAAGTGCCTTAGGCACTACAACAAAAAAGGGGAAAGCACTCAATGAGATGGATTGATGCAGTGGTTGCTCAGGTATAGCAAGGATTATGGGGCTGGCACAGGTCCGGGTAGTGTTTCGTTCTGCTGTACATGAAGTCTCTATGAGTCGGAGACAACTCGATGGCACCTAACAACAGTCTCCGGCCTCACATGTTACCACAGTATGACAGACCGACACATGAGTGGACTAGTCCCTGGAGAAAAACATCTTGGTAAAGTGGAGGGTCAGAGAAAAATGGGAAGACGCTTAAGAGATGCATTGACACAGTGGCTGCAACAATGGGTTAAAGCATAGTAAGGATTGTGAGGATGGTGTAAGACCAGGCAGTGTTTTGTTCTGTTGTACATAGGGTCACTATGACTTGGAGCTGACTCAAGGGCACCTAAAACAACATAAAGTGGTTGGGCTGAGGTTGGCCCTGAGAGTTGTGTGTCTGGTGGGGGAGCAGATTGAGAGTTGGTGTGGATGCAAGTGAGTGTGAGAGGAGGAGTCAAGGACCAAGAGAGATTGAGACAAAGATTGGTTGACTGAGAGACTGAGAGTTCAGATGGGGTTACAAAGAGCAAGACTCCGAAGTCTCCCCTATCCTGCAGGCCTTTTGTGCACAAACTCCCCCACTGCCTGCAGTGTGTGTGTTCTGCCACCCCTGCTTGGTGGGAGTGTTAGCAAAATATGCAGCAGTAATTATAGCCTCTACTAATTGTATTGTCTAGGTTCTGGGTTTCCTCATTCATTGATTAGCAGAATTAGAGAACAGTCTGTAATTAGCTCCTCTTTTCTTCCCGCACTGTTGGAGGCTGCCAGAGACAGGATTGGGGGGGGGGCCCTGATGACCTTGTCATCAAGGTTGGGGGTTCTCCTAGTGAGTAGTTCTGGAGTACAGTGCGTCCCTTGTGGCTGAGAAGGTAAGACTGCACCTCTGGGGTCAGGGATGGGGGCTTTGAGCCAGACATTTCCTCTTCAATAAGGAAGCAAATTCAGCAAACTGCTTCTCCTGCAGGGAAGGAGGAGGGTAATATCTGTGACCTAGCAGGGTGTCTCTTTCACCAGCTGAAATAGTGTAAATGGAGTGTGTCCCTATAGCAAGAAGCAGATCTACTGGGAAAGGGGCCCAGTAGGTTGTGGCTAAGGGAGACCAGGAGTACATTCTAGATGCCTCACTTTTTTTTTAAATTTTTTTTTTATTAGGATTTGGGTGAAGATTTACAGAGTAAATTCACTTTTCATACAGCAGTTCACATATACTTTGTCTCATGTCATTGACCAAAATTTACAATGCAGCAGCTCCCCTCCCACTTCCTCCCCATAGTTACCTCCTCCCAGTGTCCATCCCTTCATACTCTTCTGCACCCTGAGCTATCTCCCTGTGCATAAGCAGCCCTTCCTTCTCCCATGATTGTTCTCTCCAGGGCGTGTGTCTACTTGAGGTAAATGTTTAACTCACATGCCTGTACTTTGTTTGGCTGGAAACCACAGTTGTGGGTTCAATTCCAGACCTGAAGGGCAGCTAGGGGCCATAGTCTCAGTGGTTACACCAGGCTCTATTGGACCAGCAAACCTGATCGCCACCTTCTTTTTTTTTTTTTGCCTCCAAATGATTTTGAGTTTTGTTCCACATTGTTCTCCCTCTCTATGCAGGATCTCCTACATCCCTTCCAAGTGGATGTAGATGCCTCACTTTTTGCAGTATAGTAAATCTTGGCTAATTTGATTTTGTTGCTTTGGGTATTTAGTTAACATATGTTTATTGCTTTCAGGACTTGGCTAAAGCATGCCTTGTATTGTTACTAAGGTGCAATGATTTTGTGTATAGTAAGCGAATAGTATAAATCAGAGGAAGATCATGAGGGCACGTGGGGGAGAAGTTCTGAACTACGGGCCAGAAGAATGGGCGTCCAGTCCTGGAGTAAGGCCAGAAACTTCTGAAATGAGCTAACTGTTCTCCAGCACCCTTCCAGTTCTGAAGTACCAAGACTGTATGATGATTTTCAAGCACATAAAATAATCTTTCTTTTTTTAAATCAGAATTTTCTACATAAAAATAATGGGTTTTATTACTTAGATTCTGATCTAGTCATTAAAGCCTGCCTGGTAGAGCCTCTAATCTAGATAATCTCAGCCATGATTTTGTACTGTTATATGTTCTTAAACAAGTAACAACACTTGTTGTTTAGAACAGCTCGTGGGCCTGGCATGGGGATGGGACCATGGAGGTGAGTGATGGATGTAGGAGCTGGTGTGCTGCTGTTGATAAGTGGCCAGGTTGGATGAATGGGGACTCCTAGCTGAGGGTTCTTCCTATGGAATAACCAAGGTTAGGAAGTTTCTAAAATTCTGAAAGCTGGCAGGGCAGACACAGAATTGTTCCAACAGTCATGGTATTCTCCTTCACTCAGACTTTAAGAACTGAAGCTGAGGTGAGTCAGGCTCTGTTGTGACAAAAGGCAAACTGAGCTGAGCAGGTAAAAGGCCCTCCTAGAAGATGCAGGGAGCTCTGGTAGCGTAGTGCCTAAGGCACTTGACTGCTAACCAGAAGGCTGGTGGTTCACACCCACTATCCACTCCTCGGAAGAAAGGTTGGGCAATCTACTTCCATAGTGATACTGCCTTGGCAATCCAAGGAGGGGTCGCCATGAGTCAGGTCTGACTCGATGGCACATAACAACAACAGCAACAGAAGATGCAGGTGAACAACGTGGGCCATCACGGATACCCCAGCTGCACATTATTCGGGAAGCATTATTCAGGGTGGAGGGTCCCTTGGCTGAGCTGCCCTTGACACCTGCTGGTCTTTCTTCCCTTGTCAGGTGCAGGCAGAGTGGAGTGACTTGGTGGAGCTGAGTGGACATCTAGTGGCCGTCTAGGGTAACCTCATGTTCTCTGCATCCTTTCTAAGCTTCACCAGGCTTCTCTGAGAGCTACAGCGGGCCATTTGTGCCACAGCTCTGGTGGTATAGTGCCTAAGGCATTTGGCTGCCAACTGGAAGGCTGGTGGTTCAAACCCACTAGCCACTCCTTGGAAGGAAGATTGGGCAATCTACTTCTGTAGAGATGCTGCCTTGGAAACCCAAGGAGGGGTCACTGTGAGTTGGATCCTACTCTACAGCAGTGAGTTTGGTTTGGTTTTATGGAAAGATGGAGAAAGGGGAGGGAAGGATTCGAGTCTACCCTCGGTTGGTGGTTAGCTGCTCCTTGGCTCTCCCTTTCCTTAAACCACTTACTAGTTTTATAAGGTTGACTCCCACTCATGTGATCCCACGTGTGTCAGAGTGGAATAGGGCTGTTTTTTTTTTTTTCTTCCAAGGTGCCTCTGCGTGGACTCAAGCCTCCAGTCTTTCGGTTAGCAGCCGTGTGTGTTAACTGTTTGCCCCACCCAGTGGCTCCTTCCCTTTCTTCGAGGAGCTCTGGTGGCATAGTACCTAAAGCATTTGACTGCTAACCAGAAGGCTGGCGGTTCAGCCCCACCAGCCACTCCTCGGAAGGAAGGTTGGGCAATCTACTTTGTAGTGATACTGCCTCTGAAACCCAAGGACAAAGCTCCCTTAATGCTGAGAATATTGAGAGGTAATCCCCAGCCTAGGTGGCCTGTGACCTTTTTGTTTCCTTTCGGTATCCTTCTAAGGAGATGCCGGCTGCAAAGATTTTTTTTTTTTTTTTTAAGAGGACTGGTCTGATCCCACCTGTTGAAAAGAATAGGAACATTCAAGGGATAGCTGGAGAAAATAGGGCAAACTCCAGCCAATCCTAATGTGAGAGGAAAAGTATATTCTTGATGTGTCCAAAGACAGAAGGGAAATATGGCTCCCACTTCTCAGAGGGGACCCCTGCCCCTATTTTGGGAGGATGGAAGCAGAATTGAAGGCATGGTATACAGAAGCCACAACTGAAGGATGGGTGGAGAGACAGGTAGTTACAATGTTGCAGAGGCTGGGGAGGATGTGGTAGGAACAGTGCCTTCCAATGTAGTAACAAAATGATGCAGTTGGGCAGTTGAGTTTATAAAATATATAAGGACTTGGAGAGTCTTGCTACATGAACTACCTGGCAACAGAAAGGCTTCTGGGCCCATTTCTTCCTTGTCTAGAGGTGAGTGAGCCTGGAGGAGCCACAGAAACATGTCCTGTAGTCCCGTGGTGGGCTGTGGCAGCACCCTTGGCCCAGAGCACCTGAGTAGGGGTAGCTGGGGTAGCCTCAGGGTGGGAGTTGGCCTGAGCTCACCTCCATGTTGAGAGGGGAAGACTAGGACATTTGGTCTCAGGACTGGTGGGAACATCTCAAAGCTGAATAACTAGCTAGCCACTGCTTGTCCTGCTCTCCCTGAGACACCTAAAGCAAGCTCTTTGTCAGGCTGTTCTGAAAAGGAGGAGTGATCAGAGGCCCAGAGGTGAGGGAAGGTGGGCTGTTGGAGGTGGCCAGCGTGGCTGGAGCCCAGTGACTGAGGAGGAAGGAGGTGGGTGTGGTGTGTGAGCAGTGGAGCCACTAGGATTGGTGGAACACAGCGTATGGTTGGTCACTCATGGTGTGACCCCCACCCCATTCCCCCGCCATGGACTTCCTATCAGATGGTAAAGATTCTTTAGTAATGTTTATTATTAATTTAAATAGTGGAATAATATGTGATATAGTTATAAATTGCTTAAATGTATTTTTTTATATTATATGAATACTAACAAGAAAATTCTTTAGTAAAATCTTTCTACATTGAATTACAGCATTATAAGTAACTGAGCAGAAGCCTGTTTTCTAGATTTGTCCTTTTTTCCCTTTAATTACTACTTCATTCTCAATTTACTGATATCCATTTACAATAATAATGACCACAATATTGTAACTAAAACACCAGAAAATGTGACAATATCAGCGACTATGAAAACACCATAAGCAATGAAAACACCAGTGTTTTGCTTATAGCACGTGCATATGAAACCACATGATTTGAAGCATTACCGTAAATGGGTAATAATAACTCTGACTTGAGCTTATCGAAAAAAATACAAAACCAAATTCATTGCTGTCGAGTTGGATCCAACTCATAGCGACCCTTCATTGGGTTTTCAAGGTTTCATCAGTACGGAAATAGATTGCCTAGTCTTCCTTCCAAGGAGTGGCTGGTGGATTTGAACTTCCAGCCTTCTAGTGAGCAGTTAAATGTCCTAGGCACTACACCACCAGAGCTCCTAGCTCCTATCTCATTAGAAGGGTCAAAAATTAAATTAGCATAGAGTTTTGGCCTTGTAGGTAGGTTGATACATGTAACCTGGGCTTATGAAAAATGTTTTTGTTGTTATAACTAACTCAAAACCAAAACCAAACTCACTGCCATCAAGTCAATTCTGACTCATAGAGATCCCCATTGGGTTTCCAAGGCTGTCAATCTTTATGGAAGCGGACTGCCTCATCTTTCTTTGTGGAGTGGCTGGTGGGTTCTAACCGACCTTTCCGTTTTATAACTAACTACAGGGATATATTTTTTAAAAATAATAAATTTCTGCTGAAATCATGCACAAATTGTTATAGGCAGTCATTTATCGACACCCCTTCTGACAATGTCATCTGGTCAGTCTGAACCCCCCCACACATACTTCCCTAGTGATGCACTGTGTGGGAAAGACATGAGGAGCGGGCTCACTCAGGTCTCATCAGCTGTGAAGTTTGGTTAGTATTCAAATGAAGAACGGGTAGCTTTTCCAGTAGAGGGTATTTGAGTGCAGGTCAGTCTGGTTCTGGCTGCTGTGAGGTGAATAGATATTGGTTTGAGGGAGATGGTGAGCAGGAGGGAAAGCAAGAAAAGTGGTGGAGAGGCTGTTTCAGGTATAGGCACGGGATGATGGTGGCTTGGTTCAGGGCTGGAGCAGTAGGTGTTAAAGAGGTTGGATTTTCCAGGGAACAGTTGGCAAGAATCACTGGATGATTAAATCTGGGGTATGAGAGAAGTCAAGAATGGGCTCTGTCTTAGTTTCTTAGTGCTGCTTTAAGAGAAATACCACAAGTAGGTGACAGTAAATAACAGAAATTTATTTTCTCACAGTTCAGGAAGCTAGAGGTCTGAATGCAGGGCACTCACCGAGGAGAAGTCTTTCTCTCTGTCAGCTCTGGATGAAGATCCTTGTCTCAGCTTTTGTAGTCCCAGCACTCTTTGGTTCCTTGGTGGTCTTCACGTGACATCTACTTCCACTGACCCTGTTGTTGTTTGCTGGTCTCTGTGTCTTTGCTGATCCTCATAACTCAGAAGTGATTAGGCTTAGGACACTTCCTACACAGACTGGGCCTCATTAATATAACAGAGGAAACCTTATTTCCAGACAGGATTACACCCACAGGTAAAGAGGTCAGAACTCGAGTATATATTTTGTGAAGACACGATTCAATTCATAACAGGCTCCTAGAGTTTTGGTTTTATCAGCTAGGCAATCATGGCACCATTTATAGAGAAGGTGGCTAGACCTGCTGTACATAGAGTCTCTATGAGTTGAAGCTGACTCAGTGGCACCTAACATCATCAATAAAATGGGGATAATAATCTGTCTTCTTCGGATTCAGAAGATTTATATGCCATAACTCTTAGCATATAGCGCAGTACTTGACCCAGTAGACAGTCAACAGATTTGAGTCAACAAGTATTTGAATTCCTACAATGTGCCAGACATTGTCCTGGGAACTACAAATGCAACAGAAAGCAAATCTCCTGCCCCTCATGAGGCCTACATTCTAATGGGTATGGGAGGAAGACAAACAGTAAACATACATTATTTTATCATATGATCATAAATGCTTGGAAGAAAATAAAGCAAGGTAGTAAGAGGCATTGATGGTGGTTCAGTGGTAGAATTCTTGCCTTCCATGCAGGAAATCCAAATTCAAGTACTGGCCAATGCACCTCATACACAGCTACCTCCTATCCATCAAGGGGGGGCTTATGTGTTATTATGATACTGGAGAGGTTTCAGTGGCGCTTCCTGACTAAGATGGACTAGGAAGAAAGGCCTGGTGATTTACTTCTAAAAATTAGCCAATGTAAATCCCACGGATCACAGTGGTCCAATGGGGATGGCCAAGATTGGGCAGCATTTTTTTTTTTTTTGGTCCATGGGATCACCATGAGTCAGGGGCCAATTTGATGGCAGCTAACAACAACAACCAAGAGTAGAGACTGGCAGTAGGGTCGAGGGCTCTATCCAAAGAGATGTCTGGTAACATTTGGGCCAAGGCCTGACAAGTCACAAGGGCATCTTGAGGTGGTGTGTGTCATGTGTGAGAGCTTGCAGGCAGTGTTCCTTCCTAGCACACACTGCAGGATATGGAGGTCCGCCTGGCATTTCAGCCATTTTCTTGGTGGTTAACAAAGTTTGCTTGGCTCTGAGTGCCACTTTTCTTTGCTGCTTTTCCAGGGTTTAATTCCCTCGTGGGCGGCGTGATGGGCTTCTCCATTCTCCTGAGTGCAGAGGTGTTTAAGCATAACGCGGCGGTCTGGTACCTGGACGGCAGCATAGGAGTGCTCATTGGCCTCACCATATTTGCCTACGGGGTCAAGTGAGTGTCTGCTTCCTTCTTCACTTTCTCCTTGGCCAGGAGAGCTGCTTTTCCCACCTCAACCTCTTTTCCCACCGGGAGATGACACCGAAGGATGCTGAAAGTCACATCTTATACCGTGACCTCTTGATCTGCGTGATGTCCAGTGACTTGGAGAAGACCCGATCAGAGATCATAGTGACAGAAAATAGATTAGTGGTTGCCAGGACCTGGGGATGGGGGTGGGGGATGGAGAGTGACTACTATTGATGGGGTCCTGAGTTTCTTTTGGGGGTGATAAGAATATTCTGACATTAGATAGTGATAATTTTTGTACAGTCTTGTGAATATACTAAATACCAATGAATTGTACATGTTAGAAAGGTGAATTTTATGGTATGTGAATTATGTCTGAAAAAATAAGTTTCCTTCTGCTTCCCCAACCACTCCAGCACAAGGGCTGTGGAGGGCCAGGTGTTGAGGTGATCTGTCTGTTTTCCACTTTGCAGACTCCTCATCGACATGGTGCCAAGGGTGAGGCAGACCCGCCACTATGAGATGTTTGAGTGAAAGTGGCCACAGGGCCTGAGCTGGCTGCCCCATCAGCATGAAGACTGTCAAGACGACAAGAGGTTTCCACATAGGCAGATGGTGCCAACATTTAACTGAACATCGTTTCTTTTTTGGAAGTCTTCTTTCATAAAATTTGTCCTCCTGGGACGAGGTCAGCCCAGCAGGTCAGTCTGCACTGCTTCCCCCTACACCACTGCCTGTCAGAAACATCAGGACAATGTGACCAGGAGGGGACTGTCCAGCCAGAACGGACATTTTCTATTTTCTGGAGTAAAAATGTTCTTGCTGGTAGGATAAGATCTTGGCTTGGAAGAAAGTTCTTCTGTGGTGCCCTAAGCCTGAAATGGATAGCAACTCACCAGGTCCCCACCGTATCCTACTTCCAAGGTCTCATCTCTGGGCGGATTTTAAGGGAAGACCATACCCTCTTGTCTCCCCACCCCTTTACATACCCTGAACCATCAGTATATCATGTCCTAATTTCTATTGATGTATTTCATTAGTTTCATACGGTCTTACTAATCCTAAATCTGTAACAGATTTGTTCAAAGGAGACCATTCTATTTTTAAAGTACTTAGTGATTGATGTATGAGCTTTGCATGGACGAACCAAGCATATGACCCCTTCTTGTATTCAGAACCTGAACATAAATGTAAAAACAGATCCATTTTTTGAGAGATGTGAAACTACAGTTTATTTGTAATAAATAATGATATAATCTATCCATATATGCATATATCTATATGCTGTGTGAAGTGGTAATGGTACATTACAGTTCGTTAGAGATGGCTGCTTACTCTGTAAGGAACAAGATGTTCAATATATGTAACATTAGATATAGATTCCATAAAAATGTTTCCCCAACACGCAAAGTTCTGTACCTCCGGGACTGCTGTTTCTCCAGGCAGCAGTGTCTGACCAATAAAGACTTGACCTGTTTTGTATGGTATGAGGAGGTGATCTGTGTGAGTTGTTATCGTGCGGCACTAGCATGCAAGGAACTCTGTCATGGGCAGGTTTCCCATGTGGCTGAACAACTCATTGAGGAAGGCATGGAAGGCGGTAATTGTGAATGGAGGGAGGTTTGAGTAGAGACGTGGAAGGGCTGCTATAATAGGCTTTGTGACCAGTCAGGCAGCCACCAGACACTCGGGTAACTTCATTTGGTGGTGCTGGAACCTCCTGGAGGTGGATCTTAGTGGCTGCTCCCAGCCTTCCACACCCCATCTCCCATTGGGCTGCTGTAGGCTGGTTAAGGGAAGGGTGTTTGTTCTGTGGGTCCACTAAACCTTGGTTTGAGCTGATGCTTTCACTGTGGCTTCCCCAATGGCATTTTAAGTGTCCAAGGGATGTTAGTATCTTCTATGATAAAATGGATCGAGTGGTCCAGTAAGTGTGGGAAATGAAGATTCAACATGCTGTTTTTCTGCATCATTTCTCATTTGAATGTAATACATGCTGTGAAAGCTCAAGGAGGGAAAATGTAGCATGCCCCTAGCTGAAACGCTCTGTTTCTTCTTGGTACATATTTTTGGATTTCTGTTCTACCAAACAACACATATGGAAGGAGCGCTGATGGTGTAGTGGTTAAGGCATTTATTTGACTGTTAACCAAAAAGTCAGTAGTTTGAACCCACCAGCTGCTCTGTGGAAGGAAGATGGGGCAGTCTGCCTCCATAAAGATGTGTAACCTTGGAAACTCAGTGGGGATCATTATGAGTTGGAATTGACTTGATGGTAGTGAGTTGGGTTTGAGTTTAAATGCATATGGAAACTTGGTGTGGCGTCTCCATTCCAGGCAGCAGCCAGGCCTGACAACTCCAGGGTGGCCCTATGACAGAAGGCCAACCTGTGCAGCCACACCACCATCTGCAGACAGGCTCCTCAGGGTGGTCATTAACCTGATCTTACTAATGTTTCCAGGGCATTTGCTTAACTAAGTGCTCACGGACTACCGGAGTCCCTGGGTGGTGCAAATGGTTAAGATGTTCAGCTTTAAATTGAAAAGTAGGAGGTTCGTGTACATCCAGGGGCGACTTGGAAGAAAGTCCTGGCAACCTGCTGCCAAAAAATCAATTGAAAATCCTATGGAGCATAGCTCTACTCTGATACACATGTGATTGGCATGAGTTGGAGTCAACTTGGTGGCAACTAGTGACATGGAGCACTGAGCCCTGGTTCAGAAGTTATTGAGGGGGGAGAAACATAGTCAAGGGCTAGCCCTCAGATACTTTTTAGGTCTATCTCATTAGCCCACCTTAAAAGATTTTTAAATGTTATAGTATATTGTTGTTTTTAGGTGCCGTTGAGTAGTCTCTGACTCATTGCGACTCTGTGTACAACAGAATGAACACTGCCCAGTCCTGCACCAGCCTCACAATCCTTGCTATATCTGAGTCCATCGTGGCAGCCACTTGTTAATCCAACTTGTTGAGGGCTTTCCCCTTTTTTGCCAACCCTCCATTTTACCAAGCATGATATCCTTTTCCAGGGAATGGTCCCTTCTGACAGACAACATGACCAAAGTAGTTAAGATGAAGTCTCACGTCCAAGGAGCATGCCAGCTGTACTTCTTCCTGGACAGATTAGTTAGTTCTGGCAGTCCATGATACTTGCGGTAGTCTGAAAGCTTAAACTCTTCTTCAGTCTTCCTTATTAGCTGCCCAGTTTTCACACGCATATGATGCAATTCAAAACACATGGCTTGGGTTAGATGTACCTTAGTTTTCAAAAAGACATCTTGTGGGGGGTGATGGTGGTGGTGGTGGTGGTGGTGGTGCACTAGCATTGTTTCGAATTCAGTGCCTTTGTAGGAGAACACAGGGCGTTCTGAAGTTAGTATTGGTGGATGTGTCATAAGGGAAAGAATACTCAGTAGTAAAATATCTCCCCCCTCCACTCATTTTCAACAATGTGTTTGTAAAATGTGAATGTTGTCAGTGGGAGTAGTGTAGGGCTGCAGTTGGACAGTGGTTGCTTTTCGTGGGACCCTGTGCCCACCCACCTGCTCCCCAAAAAACTACTTCCACCTGTCACACAAGAAAAGTTTATTGAAAAATAAAGTTCTTCCTATTTTTTCTACAACAGTGGAAAACAAAGCAGTGCTCTCTATGCCAGTACAGTACATTTGGACAGCGACATCTTATTTGCAGAATCCTGCACTACTTAACCCCAGAAGTGAACAGTAGAACATGGTTGTACCCAGGAGTCGTTTGAAGACAGATGAGAACTGCCACTAGCTGAAAGACACCAGGGTTGTGATAGCAACTACAGAAGGGAGCCACCATCTCCTTTGGCATCGATTGTGACACTATTGTCTCAGTAATATACTTGGATGGGGCAGTGAGAAAAAGACTTCTCAAGTTTGTTCCATCTCTGCCTTTGAGGAGGTGATAGATTACGCTAAGGTTCCTGGCCTGCTGTCCCTTTGCCCTCCAGCACCCCAAATGCTGAATACCCACCTCTCATCCTTCAGACATAGACAGACTGTAGAAGTATGTGGCTCCCCTTTTGTTGCTATTTCCCTTTGCTGTGCCTTACAAGCTACAGTAGTGGGGATGGGGGGGGGGAGGAAATAGTGTTAAGACGCCACAAATTCTGGGATACAGGAGTGGTGCTTTGAAGAAGGTCAATTCCAATCTTAAGACTGTGTATTCAGCAGAAGAGAATCCAAAGTAATTTGAAGACAACACTGGATTCCAGCAAACTCCCTCATATTCCATAACTAAACTCATTATCTACAGTCATATCGATAGGAAAGGAGATACAGCTTTAAATTTGCCAAGGTAAAAAGAGGCCGAAGCCTCAACAGAACAAAAGGGTAAATGATAATCAGATGATCTGGGAGACATCATTCAACTATAGGCAGTCTCTTTAGGAGCTCTTCTGAAGAGACTAGGAGCCACCTCAGGACAGTGCCACCTGAGTGGTCATATGTGGGCCTGGCGTCCCAGGTGATGGGTCCTTTGGGAGTGGGGCTATGGAATTGACCTTTAGTTTGATGGAAATGAGAGAGTTAACTGGCCTGGGAGATAGCAGGGGGCAAAGGGATTTCCTGGGAAATGAGCAAGTTCCATGGGTCATTACTGTAATTATTTTCCCCCACACATAACAAACAGAAAACCTCCATTACTGCATTGCCAAAGACTATGATTTAAGGGATTCAATCTGCCATGTAACTAATTTTAATTTTTGGATCAAAACGTCCCTCAAAGAAAATCCCTTGAATGGTCAGTCCAGAGGACGTGAAAGGGGATGGGGAAGTCCAAGTATGTGGCGAAAGGCCACATCTCCAGTTTAGACGTCCTCACAGCTTTGCTTGCTTTGGGGCTGAATCATGATGTGTTTTCAAATCACTTAGTGAATTTAGGGATATAGAAAATTGCAACTAGTAGGTGAAGTATGAAGGTTGGACCTTCTAGATTGGTAATTCCTACAACATTTAATCCACATGGAGTAACATTTTCATGTAGGTATGACTTTTTAATCAACAGATAGGGATTGACGTCAGCTCTTTATTTCTCAAATGTCATGGAATGCTAGTAACAATAATATTCAATATTTACTAGGGTTACTATGTGCCAGTCACTGTGCTAAACATGAATCCTCACAAAAACCCTAAGCACTAAGAAAGCCAGGGTAATTATTTTTCTGCACCCAACTATACAGCTAATTTGGCCTTTTGCTAGAAAAAACTTGGTGTTCCACTTTTTGTTGAAGCAACAAGAATGAAAGGAATGTGCCCTCAGCTTGAGGGAATTCCTACCTTCCTAAATGAGCAGGAACCTATTTCTGTCCACCCATCTACTCACATGACGATGCTTCACAGCCTCTTAACAATGGATGGGATTAGAATGAAGCTGATACGGGAATTAAAATATTTTAAATAAATAAAACATCCAGGCTTGGGACAGTAACACATACAACAGAGCCTGTCGTTAACAAAATAGACTTTCTTTAAATCAAGAATTTCTGGGTCTGGGGGAGAAGGGAAGTCTCCCAATTATATATACAATCTAGGTAAACCAACTCAGAGAAATGGGGTGGCCTGTCTTAGTATGGTCCAAAAAGCACACACTTGCCTCTAAACAAAACAGTTTCAGTCCAACTTGAAGCATTTATGCCTCACTATCAGTAAGCCATGTCCTCTGGGGGCTCTACTCCCAAAGGGGAGAAATGCATTACCCCCCTTCATGATGCCTGCCAGTTGATGTGTTTCTGGGATGGTGGGTCTGATGAGATCAATGAGGCCCTGCTCCCCTTCAGTGCTGCCCTGACAGGGTTTGTGTTTTGCCTTGGCCACATTCAGCAACACTTGGACAGCAGGAAACACAGCCCCATCAGCACATCTTCAGGCAGCCATCCCAACACAGATGCAAGGATCGGGCCCAGCAGACCCGGAGGGCACGGGCTGGTCTGGCAGAATCTGAGATGCCTATAATGGACTTGGGTGCAGTGGCCTTGTGGGGCTGGAGGACATTTCTGGCGCCTAGTCCAGGCATCTGCACTGACCCCAGGATAAGCTCTAGTCTCCAAGCTGGAGTCAGCTAAATCCTTTAAATAGCACCCAGATCCTGAAAGTCAACCCCAAAGAAAAGTGAAAATGCACATCAGAGAAACAATAAACATCACCGAAGAAACAGACTCTAACATTTCTAAACATGGCATATGCTAAAAGAGCAAGTTACAAGAAGCAGTGACAAAAACCTGGTCTAAGTAAAGATGCAAAGAGTATCTCCATTTGTACACGTGCAAATCAAACTGCATATGCAAAAGAAATGAGGTGTTTACTGGCATTAAAAGAAGTGTGTTTCTCCCCTTTACCTTTCAAAGGAAACCTTCCTCTTTTTAAATAAATTAGATAAATTTTTTTCCTCATGATAATTTTAAAGAACTTAGGATCACAATGGGGAAAAAAAAATCCAAATTTCATTTGTTGTTGTGGCTGTTATGTGCCCTTGAGTCAGCCCTGACTCATGGTGACCCCTCTTGGGTTTCCAAGGCGGTAACACTACAGAAGTAGATTGCCCAACCTTCCTTCCTCCAAGTGGCTTGAACTGCCAGCCTTCTGGTTAGCAGTCAAGTGCCTTAGGCATTATGCTACTAGAGCTCCTAAATTTCATTTAGGAAACAAAATATACAAAAACTTAAAAACAAAAAAACCAGGAAAGACAGGCTTAGGAAAACATTGATCTGACTGAAAACTTCTCGTGGAATTGTCATCAGTTTGGGATTCTGTTAAGATGGGCACTTGTAAAATCCCTGTAGTCTCCCAGTTCACACAGTCAGAGGCCCTTTGCTCTGCACAGGTGGGGAGCCTGTCTTCCAGATGGAGCACCCCTCCCCCACCTCACAGAACACTGAGTACATCTAGCCAGCTCTGAGGCAGCCTGAGAGCCAGGATTCATCCTGGTACCACAACTCTATTGATAATGCCCTCAACAACTGGAGTGTGAGTTGGTTTGCCCCATGAGCGGCAGGCCGTGTCAGACCTCTGGCTTATCCAACACCAGGTGGAGGGAGAGGAGTCTCTTGGGACACCTGTTCCTGACTTGGAGAAGAATGGGAGAGCTGAGGGGTCATTAAGATAGCCTGGTAGCCTCTGAGCTCAGGGACAGCCCACAAACAATTCTGGCAGCTTCTAGAACCTAAGGCAGGCACATCCTCTTTTCAGAGAATTGGCTTTCCACCTTCCTTTCCTTAAGTTTCCCTGCAAAGAGATGGATTAACCCAGCCGAGCCTGGGAACTCACTTTTGGCTCACAGGCTCCCCGTGCTGGTCGCATTCTAACACTGACTTCCTCAGCTTTTGAAGTTCCAAGATGAGTCCAGTAGAGGGCAGCTCAGGATAGGTATGTACTGCCATGGAACTCAAGCCTGGGAGAACTCAAGCCACATATTCCCACACCCAGGGCCCAGCCAAGAGGCCCATTCACAGGGAAAAGCTATGCCTGATAGCAAGGATGCCAGCTGTTTCTCCTCCTTCAAGAAAGTGCCCTTGTGATGCTTCGGGGAATACACATGCATTCTTACCCTATCAACAACAAGGCTTCCTTTGGACTTCTGCCCTTCTCTCATTGCTGGGCCCAGGCAAAGGCTGTCCTCAGTTGGTTCTTGAAGTGTCCCTGCAATTGCTCAGAGCAGAGGTCACCATCAGCACTCTCCCGGCAGATGTGTTCAGGTGTCACCTAAGGGTGGAAGAGGTCCCTTCCTTGTACTCTAGGATTGGAGGTACAATTCAGACCCACTGAGCAGGGGTCTGGCTGTGCATTTAGTGTGATTTATATATGAGGGTACAAATGGGGAAGCAGGCAGACTCCAACTTTCCAGACTCAAAGGCTCCACACTCCTGCAGAGTCCTTCTCTTCCTTCACTTCTCTAGGCCCCCAGGGTGTCAGCCATGTCACTAACACAGTCAAGTGCTCCCAGGGAAACGGAGGCCTTGCTCAGCTGCTCCATCCAGCAGATACCCCTCCTGTCTGGCACCCTGACAACACTCTGGGCTGTCTAGGGAGGGGGCCTGGTTCTGAGCAGTAAAAGCATTCAAAACCAGCAGCGAGGGCTGTGTGGGTCCCACTGACGCTCATAACAGGATGGTCAGCAAGAGCGAGGAGGGGGGTCACACCCACCAGCTGGAGATGTTAGGGGTTCAGAGGAAACTCACAAATTTGTACATGGTCCATTGAAGCAGTGCCCAAAGGCAGGGGGACTTCCACAAAGGAAGAATGCAGGATGACAGTGTCTGGAAGGTGGGGTCCAGAATGTCTGACCAGGCCAGCCTGCCACTGGCTTTGGGCTTATCCCTGCTGCTGTTTATTCCCCTCATAATATTATGCCTGGAGTAAAAGCTGTGGCACACTCTCATTCCCTGCCAGTCACTCTCACACCACAAGTGAGCATCAAGACAGGAGTCATTGTAATTGCTCAAGAGACTGCCCATGATAAGCACCAAGTTCACAAAGAGCCCTATTCCCTGGAATGTGGTGATGTTAGACACACTGTCAGATTACCCAATAAGCAAAGTAAGCATAGGCTTACTTGTGCTTACTCATCTGTAGTGAACGATTTCACATTTTTTTCACCACATGAAAGACTGTTTCTAGGTATGGCTGGTATCTGTCTCTCTCCCAACTCCACAGCACCTTCCTACTGAATCAAAGCCTCTTTTCAAATTTGCAGTCTCCGACAGGCACAGAATACCAAGTAAGCAATGTATCATGATGTGAAACTGTTTGCTACAGATAAGTAAGTAAGCACAAGTAAGCCTGTGCTTACCTTACATATTAGGTAATTCGTACCTGGTCAGACATCAGAATGGAACACAACACTGCCCACCCACCTGGACCTTGCTCAGGTCATGCCGCTAGTTGTTAGGGGCTGAGGACTATCTGAATCCCAGCTCCCAGGCAGCCCTCTGCAGGAGCTAGTGAGTCAGACCTCCAAGGCAGCCAGAAGCTCTGTAAGTGCTCAGAGAACTTTTCTACCTTCTGCCTTCCAGTGACGTTCAAGGAGAGTGAATTTAGCACAAACTACCTACCAAGTGTAAATCTCCAAATCCTGCATTTCCTTTCCCAAGGGATTCTAATGAGGCATTCTGGCTGGGAGAGGGTTAGTGGGGCAGGCAGCCCTGTGTTGTGTCCCTGGCTGGGCTCTATGGACAACACACAGGATCAGTTATACCCACAATCCCCTGGAGTGTTTGGCTTTGTTTTAAAAGCAAGATATCCTTTTGTTCTGTCACCATTTGCTTGGAGGAACTAGGTTTTCAGGAGTGAGCGTGTCACCAGCCCCAAACCTCACCCTGTTCCTTCTTTCCCTTCCATACTCTGCCCACAGCAGAAAGGAACAATATCAGAAAGAAGGCAGATGATTAGCAATGGGAAATCAAAGAAGAAACAAGACATGTGATTGGTCCCTCTTCTCCCTCCCTCATCTCCCCCTCCCTCCCACCCAAATAAATAAATTAATGGGTTTAGGAATTTTCCCATACAATGTTCTTTCCAATCAGCTCAATTCCTCTTCTTGTTTTTTGTTCTTTTCTTTTCAATGGATCTTGAGATTTTCTTTTTACCCTGGAGCAGCTACATCGACAAAATCTCTCCACAGTTGCTCCTCAAAAATAACAACGCAGCTGTGGCCAAGGAGGGGCCAGGCTCCTGGCCTGACATCCACTCCCATTTTGTTTCTGTGGAAACTCCTCTGCTGTGATGCTCTGACTGCAGCAGAAGCTAAGCCCAACAGAGACCTTCCTACCAAACAGGTCAGGGCTGGCAAGTGACCCTGAAGGGCGTTTTCCCCTTGGCCCTGCCTTACTGGGCTGGGGCCACTGTCCTTCCCAGCAGCATTGGTCCGGGCCGAGAGGGTGGCCGCTATAGACAGTCTTTGCAGAGAGCCACCTGGCCCTTGATGAAGTCCCGGCAAGGGCAGATCCTCTGGTGCCTGGGGTGGGCACCTGCACAGCTGAAGAGCAGCAGGTCCCCTTGAAATACACAGTGCTTGTTCTTGGGGTCAAAGGAGGGCACTAGGATGTCCTTGGCCAGCTCAGAGCTTTGGCAGATCACCTCATACCTGGAGAGGAAGAGAAAGGCATGGGGGTTAAAGACACTTGTCCTTGTCACTGGTACCTTTAGGTGCCTCCTGGGTACAGGGGAGCACATTGAGTCCTCTGGCTTGAGGAATGGAATGGAATCCACCATCAGACCCAGCAGTTCCCCACATCTTGGAATTTAGCCCACAGAAGGTGGACGGGTGCAAGGCGTGTGTGTAGGAGGGTACGTCTGAGGTTGCTCAGTGAGGCAATAATGGTGAGAAATTGGAAACAAGCTGGATACTCAGCTTTTGGAGTTCTCTGCAGTCAATGAAAAAGAAAGAATGTGGTAGAAAAGCATGTAGCAGTTGGGAGAGATGTCTCTGAGGGAGACAAGTTGCAGAACAGGAAGGTCAGTGTGTGTGTGTGTGTGTGTGTGTGTGTGTGTGAAGTCAAGAAGGCTGCACACTAAAATGTTAGCATTGGTTACTTCTGAAAAGTGAGGTTAGGGCAAAGGTATATTATTTAAATATTTAAAAAGTATGTTTGGCTTTTTAATGAGTGGCATAAAAATAATATTGTATGGGCCTTTCTTTCCCTGTAGAAGTATCAGTCTCCTGGGGGAAGGCATTGCTCAGGGCACGGGCTGACTGGGCCTATGCAGCCTCCTTTAGGCCACAGCCATAGAGATGAGCTAGCTCGGCTGAAGGATCCATAGAGCAAGGGTTTGAGTCAAGGCCCTAATGACCCCAAGCCTGGGCTCTTGCTCCTCTGCTTTCTTCCTTCCCAACAATGGAACTGTCTGTGGGCTGATGGCCATGTAACTGTGCTTTATCAGCTGGGACCACTGCTTGGGAAGTTGCAGATATTCCAGATGGTTCTGTTCACAACAGTGTCAGCTTCTTCCATGTCCCACACACATCCCACAAGGGTGCCAGGTGGAATCAGGAAGAGGGTGTAGGGGCCAGGCAGACCTCGGTTTGAATCCTTGACTTCATCTCTTATGAGCTGACTCTGGACAAAGGACTAACATTCTCTGTGACTCAGTTTCTTCTTCTGTAGAATGGGGTTAAATATTCCATATCTTACAGCAGGAATTAAATTAGTGCTTATATAGCACTTGGCAGAGTTAAACTCTGGTAAACACTGAATAAATGGTAACTATTATTATTATAGGAGTTCTGGTGGTACAGTGGTTAAAGCATTTAGCTACTAACTAAAAGGTTGGTGGTTGGAACCCATGAGCCGCTCCACAGGATAAAGATGAGGCAGTCTGCCTCTGTAAAGATTTACAGCCTTGGAAACCCTATGGGGCAGTTCTACTCTGTCCTATAGGATTGCTATGAGATGGAATTGACTCAATGGCAGTGGGTTTTTTAAACATTATTATGTTTATTATAATACATTATTATTAAAAAAATCTCAAACGAGTTTTTTTAATAATAATAATTATGCATAATAATATTTACCATTACACACAGTAATAATAATTGTAATAATAAGAATACAACAATAACCAGGCATTGGATGGACTGTATCACTCTCTTCTCTTGCCCCTACTGTAATCATTTACACACATACCAACTGTTTCTGTTTTGCTTTGTTCAGGAAGTCTTGCCTCTCGCTGACAGGATGGAGATCAGGAGGGGGACTATTAAGTTTCCTGCTGCTTCTGGAAAGTTTCCAAACATTGGAGGGAAAACATCATTCTCCCTCTTACTCCTGCCCCTCCTCCCTTCCTCTAGCCAACGCAAGCTGCCTGGGCACACCTCACCCTGCCGATGTTAATCCGGCTATTTCCAGTACATCTGCCGAGGCTTCTGGTGAGCTCTCTGATGCTGCCAGCCTGGCTCCTGCACAATTGGATCTGAAGTGCCAACTGTTTTTTGGAGCTCAGGATGTCACCAGCTCCCATGGCTATACCTGCCAGAGCCAGCCTCTCCTCTCAGGAGTGCTAATTAGTCCCCAGCCCCAGAGGCCTGCACAGGGGGCAGCTGTGCCTTTTATCTGGCTTCCTCAAATGTTCTGACACCTCTGGGCTTGGCCTGACAGCTGAGAAATGGCACAGAAAGGGTTAAGGCCATGAGCCATGAAGGGAGTGGGTAGGAAGTGGATTTTACGGTTTTCTTAAAAGGAAAAATGAGTCATGGACGTGGGTAGCCAGGTAGTTCACAGGATGCCCCTACCTGGAGAAAATGTCAGTTTTAATTTAAAAGTCTGCACATGGAACGTGGCCTTGGGATGCAGATTTATACATAGGCTATTTATTTGTTTAGGTGAACTGTAGCAGCTGCTATGTCTTAACTTAAGCCATCTGCCTGGCCACTGTTAAGCAGGAATGTAGAATGCACTACAACTCATCTTGGACACCATGGCCAAATACCAGTTGCCACTGGGTCAGTTCTGACTCACAGTGATCCCAAGTGTGCAGAGAACTGCTCCGTAAGCTTTTCCTGGCTGTTACCTTTCAGAAGCAGATCTCTAGGGTCTGTCTTCGGAGGCAACTCTGGGTGGGTTTGAACACCAACCTTTTGGTTAACAGCTAAGAGCTTGAACTGTTTGTGCCACCCAGGGGTGTAATTGTTGTTGTTGTTAGGTGCCGTCAAGTCGTCTCTGACTCCCAGCAACCCTATGTACAACAGAATGAAATACTACTTGGTCCTGTGCCATCCTCATGATCCCTGCTATACCCAAGCTCATCGCTGCAGCCACTGTGTCAATCCATCTTGTTGGGGGCCTTCCCCTTTTTCGCTGACTGTCCACTTTACCTAGCATGATATCCTTCTCCAGGGAATGAATGGTCCCTTCTGACAACATGACCAAAACAGGTGAGATGAAGTCTGGCCATTCTTGCTTCCAAGGAGCAATCTGGCTATACTTCCCAATTGTTAAAAAACTCACTCAAACATATTGCCGTTGAGTCGAATCGGACTCATAGCAACCCCTCCTTGGGTTTCTGAGGCAGTATCTCTACAGAACTAGATTGCCCAGTCTTCCTTTCAAGGAGTGTGGCTGGTGGGTTTGAACCACCAGCCTTCTGGTTAGCAGTCAAATGCCTTAGGCACTATGCCACCTACTCATACTATTCCATCCCCAAGGAGCTCTGGTGACACAGTGGTTAAAGTGCTTGGCTGCCAACCAAAAGGTAAGCAGTTTGGATACACCAGCTGCTCCATAGGGGAAAGATGAGGCAGTCTGCTTCCATAAAGATTTACAGGCTTGGAAACCGTATGGGGCCGAACCACGCTGGCCTACAGGGTTGCTGTGAGTCAGAACAGACTCAGTGGCAATGAGTTTAGTTTTAGGGTACTCGTTCCTGGATCATGTGGACTCAGATCCAGGGCACACAGTCTATTGGGCTGCATGCACACACACACGTACAGGTCTATATGTGTGTCTCAACTGAGGCCACAGGAGAAAAAACCTATCCAGCATTGCTGGACAAAGACCATCACAAAGTAGCAGCTGTCTCCAGGAATAATGGGTAAGGCCTGCTGCACAGCAGGTCCCAGAAGTCTGGTTGATGTGAAGCTGTGAGCATAGCCAACATCCCCCACTTCTGCTGGCCCTCCATCCCCTGGGGGCCAAGTATCTTCTGGGCCCCCTGGAGGTCTCTTATTAGCATACAGATATCTGTTACCAGGGCCACACAGTCATCTTCCTCACTTAACTGATGAGGAAAAAGTTCCAGAGAAGTAAAGTGACTTTCACCAATTCCTAGAGCAAAAGCAAAACAAAATGGCCTCCTCATCCCTCCAGGGAACTTCTGCCTTTTCAAGGTGTGCACAACTCTGCTTCTGTCTTTCTTTGTCATGTCTGTCTGCACTCGTTCACTCAGAGATTCTACCACAGTGCTGACTTCTCTGGCAGGCCTAAACAGCTTTTCTTCTTTCATTTTTTTTTTCCCAATGACTTTTATGGTAATTTTATTTGGATTTCTCCAAATCATGATTTGCAGGACATATTTGTTTAAAAATAAAACAAAAACTCAAAAATGGTATCAATTCAATTTGAATTTCCACTGTATTTTTTTTTCAATTCTTAAAATTGTACTTCAGTGAAATAATATGAATTCAGCATTTTCTACTGTTT
>NW_006921591.1:661297-671147 GCF_000298275.1 Orycteropus afer afer
TTGAATTTCCACTGTATTTTTTTTTCAATTCTTAAAAATCCGCTTAATGGCAATAGTTTTATTTAGGAATATCTGTAGTTTTTTTTTTTTTTTTTTTTTTTAATGTTTGATTCCTTCCTTTGACTGGTTTTCCAAACAATGAGGTATGTCTCTACTAAACAGCATTTCTAAAAGGCTGGTAATTGGCGATGCCAGTGCCTACCAGCCCTCAGTTCACACTGTACAGCTCTTGACAAATGACAAAAGGGCAACTCTCCACTTACCCATGGGGGTGCAACTCTCCACTTACCCATGGGGGTGCTCACTGCTTCCCCCGCAGTCCCAGGTACTGGGCTGGTGAGCAGCCAAGGGCACTGTAAGAAGTTCAGGCCCCACAGGAGAGACAGAAGCCCCCATCCCACCCTACACACACCCATTCCAGATGCTGGGAAGGAGGCAGGGCCACACCGCCTCCAGGTCCTGCCCTTCACACTAGCCCACCGCTGGAGTTTCTTCTCCTTTTCATCCCTCTCTAGTCTTCTTATTCCCATCCTGCATGCACTAAGTTCCCTCTCAGCTGGTCACTCAACCAAGACTTCTTCACGAGCACGCTGACTCCAGGCCCTCTCTGCTCTCACTCACAGTCCAGACTTCAGAGTTTTGAATTCTCTTCTTAAAAAAGAAACCCCACAAACTCAAATATTGCAAGAGATAAGAAGATACAGCTTTGAAATGCAGCAAAATTGGAAACTAATTTTCACATTAGGAGCTCTGGTAGCCTAAGGCACTTGACTGCTAACCAGAAGGCTGGTGGTTCAAATCCACCAGCCACTCCTCGGAAGGAAGGTTGGGCAATCTACTTCTGTAGTGGTACCACCTCGGAAACCCAAGGAGGGGTCGCTATGAGTTGGGTCCGACTCAATGGCACATAACAACAACAACAACAACAGTTTTCACATTAACAGTGCTTCTATAAAGCTTGAGAACCTCCCCTCTGTACCACACTGGAGTGGGGTCTGTCATGTCCCATGGCCCTCTGTCTTCTGGTCTGGGTGGCATGCTTTGTGGGCAGGGCTTGTAGTGTGCTCGGTGCCTGATTCTGATCAGGTTACAATGATCATTACACTGATGGGGTGCCTGATTCTCCCCAATTAAGAATACAGCCCAGGATGCATGCAAATGGCTCATTTTATGCTATATAGTAACTTCATATTCTACAGTGAAGACAGAGGTTCTTAAAAGTCATGGATACCCAAAGACTGAAAGGAGCTTAAGGTTGGCTCAGAACCAGGTCCTGAGTCAGAGAAGAAAAAGAAGGGCTGGCTTGTAGGAACCCCTAACTGCTAATTGGCCATGAATATGCTTGTGCTAGGATTACCTCCATACTGAGGAGGCACTCAATAGACTACCAGATAGCGGAGGTTTTACAACATTATCAGTATTTACAACCACATGAACAAGTTATTCAGTAGGGTGCTTATGCTCAGAGAATTAATTTCAGGTGGCTTTATTGCAAAATTAGCATTCATTTCAGTCTTCTTGTAGGAAAACACACATGTCTACATGGGGGTAGGGGTTGTTAGGAACACTAGGTACAGAGATCAGGCAGGCAGAGTAGACCCACAGTGGGTCCTTTTGCTCTCTGGTCTCAGGTAGTCTGGAAGATGCATGGAGGGGGAGATGGAGGCCAGGGTTGGGGCCTGGTTTGTTAAGAGTCAGCGATGTGGCTGAAAGACTTGGCCTGTTTCATTGTCCCAGATTTTCTGGAACAGGGGCTGTTCTGCTCTGACCTTAGCATGGGCTGGACATTATCTCACCATTACCTAGGATGTGCCCATTTTACAGATGAGAAAACTGATAGAATGGAGGGAACTTGCCACTGGCAGATATTTTGAATTCCTTGTCCCCTGTTGGACCTAGACAATGAAAAGGAAGCCCTTGCCTTTGAGGCAGACCAGCTGTGTAAAGGCCTGTGCTAGCTCTGTGCTCTGTTCTGGTCAACATATTCCAGCCAAGAACTCTGGGTGCTGACTGGGCAGAAAGGAAGGGTGCTAGTCAGGGGTCACACATGGGTTCTATTTCTAGGATGGACTGTTCCCAGAGCAGGGAAAGGGGGTGCATACCAACAGCACTGCCTCCTGTCCCTTGCCCAAACCAAGTGAATTCAGATTTTTGATGCAAATATAGAAATAATCAGGGTTCCCAAAAAGCCACCTGCTATTGGAGCTGTTTACAAAGGAAACACTTGAAAGCCCCTCCTGGAACCCTACAATTCAGAATCTGTACTGGGGAGATGGAAACTTCCAATACTGTTATATGCTTTCCATAAATATCAGACTCCTCCCTCACCCCAAAGTTTTGCCGGTCACAGAGCAGGGCATCAGCTGAACTCTCTCCTCTGATCTGTGCTTCCGTTTTGATAGTAGAATCAAGATAGCTTGGTCTTTACTTAAAAGGAATATGAAAAATCACATGCTCTACAATGCTACTCAGGAATGAAATGCTAGAGGATATGCACTCCCTACGAAAGGGTTTTATATAACACTTGAGAGTATTAAAATTTACAAGAGGGCCCAGGCTAGGTAAGACTCTGGTGCACAGAGAGCTACTGTGGCCAAGAGCTCTTTCTAACAGAGCATGAAGCCTAGTGAGAGCAGGTAGGCTGGGAGCCCTCAGTCCATTCTATTCTTTAAACATTCCAAGACCATCTAGGACAGTATGACCTCTCAACTGAGTATCTAGAGTTGGAATTGTTTTGTTGTCTTTGTTAGCTGCAGTGGAGTTGGTCCCCAACTCATGCTGACTCCATGCACAACAGGATTGGACTGCTGTGATCCATGGGGTTTTCACTGGCTGATCAGTCTGTCACTAGTCCATCAGTTTGGAAGCCCTGTTGAAACGTGTTCAATATCATAGCACACATAAGCCTCCACTGATGGATGGATGGTGGCTGTACTTGAGGTGCACTGGCTGGGAATTGAACCTGGGTTGCCCATATGAAAGGCAAGAATTCTATCACTAAACCACCACTTCCTTAGAGTTGGGATAAAAAACCAAGCCTAACTCAATGTCGTTGAGTCAATTCTGACTCTTAGTAACCCCCTTTGTGTTTACAAGGCTGTAAATCTTTAAGGAAGCAGATTGCCTCATCTTCTTCCCATGGAGTAGCTGGTGGGTTTGAACTACTAATCTTCTGATTAGCAGTCAAATGCCTTAGCCACTATGCCACCATAGCTCCTCTCCAGAATTGGGATCACTCATACATACTCACTGCTGTCAAGTCATTTCTAACTCATAGTGACCCCTCCTTGGGTTTTCAAGGTGGTATCTCTATGGAAGTAGATTGCCCAGTCTTTCTTCCTAGGAGTGACTGGTGGGTTTGAACCCTCAGTCTTCTGGTTAGCAGTCAAATGCCTTAGGCACTACGCTACCAGAGCTTCAGTGTCTTATTTATAGGCAAGTCTCTTTCAAGGAAAACACTTAATTAGTTGTATTGAGTGAGGGGAGGCTATTTAATTAAACAATATATGGGCTAGGGTAGGATGTAGCAAAAATTGGGAGAACGGATTTAGCACTGACAGGAGTTACGACCCAGAGACTAGAAGAAACCTTGCCCAGAAATTTGGAAACTGCAGATGCCAAGCTCAAAATGGTAATGCAAAGGGAAATGAGTGATACTAGAACTAACAGGTGTTAAAGGGGCTGTGGTTGCCAGGACAGGGCAGTAGTGGCATGCAGAATTTATGGTGGGCAGTTTTGTACTGGCTCCTTGCCCATATTCTTCATTCCTCTCTGATTCCAGGGTGAAGGCTGTCACCCACCCCCTGCACTGCTCAGGCTCTGATGGGGGCCACTGTATGCTGCTTACAAGGGCCTCAGGAGGGTATCTTAGTCCTAGTGCTGCTGAAACACAAATACCATAAATGGGTGGTTTCAATGAACAGAAACTTATTTTCTCACAGTTTAGGAAGCTAGAAGTCTGAAACAGTGGCTGTTTGTGCACCAGGGTCTTATCTAGCCTGTCCCTCCTGTAAATCTTAATACTGTCAAATCTTATATACAACCCTTTTACAGGTAGAGCATGGCTTCTAACTTTTCATTCCTGAGTGGTGTTGTAGAGATGCGATTTTTCTAGGGTGCTGGCTCTAGGGGAAGGTTCTCTGTCCACTCTGGGGCAAAACCCTTGTCTCAGCTTCTCTAATGTTCTTCTTGATGTTCCTTGGAGATCTATCTCCATGGGACCTCTATCTTTCCTCCATTGTGCTGTCTTCTCTGTGGCTAATCTACTTTTTTTTTTGGTTTAAGACATCCTATGCGTCCTAATGTGATCTTGTTAACATAATAAGGAAAATCCTATTCCTAGATTGGATTACATCTACATGTAGAGGGTTAAAATTCCAACACATATTTTGGGGGATACAATGCAATCCATACCAGCTACAGTCTGTGCCTGTAGCTCTGTGCACATCTTGACTCCCAGAGTCCTTGAATGTAATATTAGTAAATTCATCATCTCCCATGATCTCTAAGCCCAGACATGACAGTATTTCTGCAAATCCAACCCCTCTCCCCCTTCTAATTCTAAACTATATCATCATGCTGGGTGATCTCATCTACCTGACAATAAAAATGAGGGGCTAACTCTCTCCGAGGGCGCTCTGGTAGCATAGTGGCTAAGGCACCTGACTGCTAACCCAGAAGGCTGGCGGTTCAAACCCACCAGCTGCTCCTCAGAAGGAAGATGGGGCAATCTACTTCCGTAGTGATACTGCCTCGGAAACGCAAGGAGGGGTCGCTATGAGTCCGGTCCGACTTGACGGCACATAACAACAACAACAACAACTCTCTCCGAGAGGAATCATGCTGTAAATTGCTGTACTCCTTGCTTCTTTTCCCCTACAAGCCTGGAAAACTAAAAACCTTGTGCCTCTCCACCCAACCTTAATTGGGAAGCAGAGGCAGATTCTGTGGATGGTGAACTGGCCCTTCCCGCTCGTGGGCACTTACTTCAGTATGTCCTTGTCCTTGTTGAGGTGCTGGAAGAAGGACGGCTCACAAATGAGCTGGCTCTCCTGGCACACCTGCTTGCAGGACTTTCCAGGCTCAGCAAGTTTGACCTGCAGGGCACTGAGTGGTGGCCACATCACCTGCCCATGACAGAAGTCCTAGAATGACAAGGAAGCCATCAGCCAAGAAACCAAGGATGCAACTAGAATTCCCAGTCCCGTTTGTTAAGCAGTCCTAAGAATGGAAGGCACCATGCTGTGAGTCAGCAGTGAAGGTAGAGCCTGGGGTCAGACAAAACTGGGCTGCAATCCAGGCTCAGCTAGAATATACCCTTGGGCTAGTTCTTGACCTTTCTAACCATCAGTTTCTTCAATTACAAAGTTGGGACTTTAGTACTCCTGTTTTGGGCTCCAGGATGAGAGAAAATACATGGTGCTTTCCAGTAACACCAAAAAGAGCATTTGCCACAGAGTTGATTCTGACTCATGGTGAGCTCATGTGTGTCAGAATCCAACTGTGCTCCATAGGGCTTTCAAGGGTTGTGACCTTTTGGAAGTAGATCATCCGGGCTTTCTTCCAAGGTGCCCCTGGGTGGATTAGAACCTTCAATCTTTTGGTTAAGTTAGCCAAGCACTTAACCATTTGGGCCACCCAGAGACTCCTGTGCCTGCCAGTAAAGGGTGGCTATTCATTATCATCATCATCAGCAGCAGCAATTATACAATCTGGCTATTTAAAACCTCTTGCCCTTGAAGGCCCATCTCCAGGCCTACTTTCACCGGCTGTTCTGGTTTCCCTCCTCTCTAATTCCAAAGATATTTTCAGCACCTACTGAATTTGGCAGTTACCCAATATGACAATGCTTCAAGAGTGCTAGTTTTATCTCAATGTTAGAATTGTGACTTTATGAGGCTAAGGATCATACAGAGGCATCTGTAGGCCTCTCCAATATGACCTAATATGGTGTCACAGCACTTGTCGGTTGATTAATACTCACAATACTCCATTAACATGACTAGAAAAACAGTCTGAACAATGTGTGATAAGACATAAAGTGACATGGCAGCTACTGCAAAGAGGAGTGTTCCCACAGCACAGAAGGGGACTCAGAATGGGCAGGGCTGATCGTTTCTAGGACCTAGAGGGAGTGGAGGGGCCTACAAAGTCTAAGGAAGATGCACATGTGAGTAGAGTGGGCTGAGGCCAGGAAGTAACCTGTGAAGCATGAAGAATAATCAGCCTGGTTAGAAAGAGAAGCTGCGTGGTGAGAACAAAGAGTGGAGTGGGGACGAGGAAGATGGCAAGAGAGCAGAGGGAAATTTTCTTTCTGCCCTAGGACCCTGTTTTATTTTAGCTGTGCCCAAAGCAACCCTGAGGAAGGGAAGAGAACTCATGCACACTGGGCACCTAGAGTTGGGCCTGCCTGTGCCTTTGTCAAGGAGCTCTGGTGGCGTAGTGCCTAAGCCATTTGACTGCTAACCAGAAGGCTGGTGGTTCAAACCCACCAGCAACTCCTTGGAAGGAGTCTACTTCTGTAGTGATACTACCTTGGAAACCCAAGGAGGGGTCGCTATGAGTCAGATCTGACTCGATGCCAGTGCGTGTGTTTGCATGCCTTTGTCAATGGAGTCCTAGCCAACTCTTCAGTATCTCTAGGCTATCAAACCTGTTTGTAACTCCTGTGGGATGGGCAAACCCTCAGTAGTGTCCCATGGTGGTGGACCTAGGACTCTGAATTCTGCTTCTAGGAATTCATCCCACAACATACAGGGACATATGTGCAGAGAAGCCAACTCAAGGATGTTCACAGCAGTATTGTTACAGGGGAAGGAAATGACTTTCCAACAACTTGAAGGTCTATCCACAGGAAGTTGACTACTTGAGGCTGAGCAAAGTTGGAAGTTAACAAACAGAAATCTTTCACTGCATGGTGGGCAGGAAACTTAGAACATGGATTTATATAAACTGAAAAAAGAAGAAGATTCTAGAAGGAACTAACAGGTTACAAATGATAGAAGTATGCTGGATTATTCAGGAATATTATAATCCAGTTTAATCTTCTGAAAGTGACCCACAGTGGGAAGGTAAATAGATTGTCCTACCACACAGTCTTGGGCACTACCAGAGGCAGATCAATGGGTAGAAGGACCCTTATCTGACTCCTTGTATTTGTGATTATCTTCAGCAAAATTCATGCCTGTGCTAAGTCACAGATAGTATAGTAAATTTGGTCTGGAATAGAGTGTTGGTTGGTGATGTCATTCTCTTACATAACGGTATATGAGCAATTCCTGGCTGGCCTTAGATACGCTGCCATTCCACCAGGACCAAAATCCAAAAAAAATCAAACCCACTGCCATCAAGTTCATTCACAACCCTATATGACAGAGTAGAATTGCCCCATAGGGTTTACAAGGCTGTAAATCTTTACAGAAGCAGACTGCCCCATCTTTCTCCTACTGAGCAGCTGGTGGGTTTGAACCAATGACCTTCTGGTTAGCAGACCAATGCTTTAACCACTAAGTCACCAGAGCTCCTTCCCATCAGGACAGTGGCCACCAAACAGGAAAAATGAAAACACACAGTGATCAATGCTAATTATTATTGATCAGACTTGAATAGGCATGTGGACATTTGGAATAGCTTAAGCATTGTTTTTGTTTTTTTGGGATGTCTAATGTAAACCACTTTGCTTATTCTTTATTTATTTTCTTTATTTGCACTTTATTTATTCTTTAGGAGCAATCTGACAATTAATACAGGCTTTAAATATTAAAATAAAGAGATTTAAAATCCAATGTATACCAAAGTCTACTAAGTGATTCTATTGAACAAGAAAATATCCAGGAAATATGGATCAGATCATGTTGCCAATATCACTAGAAGCCAAGTGAGAACTACTCTCTCTGCTTCCTGGACTTAGCTTGGCCCAAACATGGAATAGCCTAGAAACTGGAAATCCACAAAGGCTCAAGGCTCAAATTCTGGTTTTTACAGCTTGTTAAGAGTCCTTGCGTGAAGTAAGTTAACGTGGCTGGCTGCTGACTGACAAGTTGGGGGTTCCAGTACACCCAGAGGTGCCTTGGAAAAAAAGGTCACAGTCACTGAAAACCCTGTGAAGCACAGTTACACTCTGACGCACACGGGGCTGAGGTGAGTCAGATTCAACTGGATAGCAACTTTTTTTTTTTTTAAGTAAACCATGGAACACCTCTCCTTACATGACACCTACAAACAGAGCTGCAAATGATATCTCTGTACCTCTTGAGTTTGGAGGACTCTTAAACTTTGCTCCTTCTTTATTCTCAGCCTGGTGTGGTATGGGAAGCAGTGGTGGTGTTTTTGTTGAGTGCTGTTGTTTTCAACTCACAGTGACCCCAACTGACAGAATAGGACTGCTTCATAGGACTTTCTTGGCTCCGATCTTTACGAAAGCAGATCAACAGATCACTCTCCCATGGATCTACCGGGTGGGTCCAAATTGCCAACTTTTCCATTAGCAGTCAAGTGCTTAACTGTTTGTATCATAAGCAGGTACTCCATAAATGCTTATTTTATTCTTCTTCCCCTCCTCAGAAGGGTTACCTGTGCTCTATACAGCTTTGAGAGACACATCACTAGAGGTAAGTGGAGAAGCTGGGACAGCCCTAGAGAAACGGAAGTCCTTTACCACATCCCAAGGAGGGCAAGATGGCCCTGCAAAGTCAGGACCAATGTCCTTGAAGTTATGCTGCATAGCTGACCTGCCCAATATGTTTATTTCTTAGTGAACAATAGCAGTCAACCTTTCCATGGTTACTTTCAACCAAGCATGCTTAGCTCAGATATACACAATGAGTCAGGTACTGTCACTCTTGTTCATGGCTCATCAGGGGCTGGTTTGGGACCCTCTCAGGAATCTGTATGCTTTTGGGGAGTTGGATCAGTAAGAATAAAAAATAGCATCTCAAAATAAATAATAAATAAAACCCCTTACTGTCGTCAAGTCGATTTGACTCATAGCAACCCCTCCTTAGGTTTCCAAGGTGTTATCTCTACAGAAGTAGGTTGCCCAATCTTCCTTCTAAGGAGTGGCTGGTGGGTTTGAACCCACCAGCCTTCTTGTTAGCAGTCAAATGCCTTAGGCACTACACCACCAGAGCTCCCAAAAATAGCATCAGGATATTCTTAAAGCTTGAAAAACATGAAGGAGATAAAATGTGAATAGAAGGTAGCCCTTGACTCCCTGGCCCATATATATTTCCTTGGAAGGCCAGAAGGTGTCATGAATGAGCATGACGTGACAAATGTCAGGAGGAAGTATGAAGATCTGAGTAAAGTTCCTGGCCCCAGCCATTTGATAAGAAAGAAAAAAAGCTGAGGAAGTAAAAGAGTGAGTCATGCAAATATCTGGGAAGAACATTCCAGGCAGATGGAAAATCAAGATCCTACAAAGGAGTGTGTTAGTACGTTCCAGGAAGAACAGGGAGTTCTTTTTGTCTTGAGCAGAGAGTGTGTGTTGGGGGTAGAAGTAGGTAGATATGAGCTCAGGGAGGTCACAGGGAATCAGGACACATAGGGCTGAACAGGTTAACACAGAAGCTTTGGCTTTTATCTGGAGTTAGATGGAAACCACAAGAAATTCTAGGCAAAGGAACAACAGGGTCTGTTATGTTGGGAATAGACTGCAGGGGCAACACCAGAGGCAGAGACAGTTAGGAAGCTACTGGAACAATTCAGATAACAGGAGCAATCTGACAACTGATACAGGCTAATTCTCCTAATTCCTCTCTCCTAAGGGAGCTCTGGTAGCATAGTGGCTAAAGCACTTGACTGCTAACCAGAAGGCTGGCGGTTCAAACCCACCAGCCACTCCTCGGAAGGA
>NW_006921591.1:671247-727346 GCF_000298275.1 Orycteropus afer afer
CTCTGGTAGCATAGTGCCTAAGGCACTTGACTGCTAACCAGAAGGCTGGCGGTTCAAACCCACCAGCTACTCCTCGGAAGGAAGGTTGGGCAGTCCTACTTCCGTAGTGATACTGCCTCGGAAACCCAAGGAAGGGTCGCTATGAGTCGGGGCCGACTCAACGGCAAATAACAACAACAACAACAACAACAAGGGGGCAGCCTAGACTCAGACTGGACTCAAGCATCATCGTTCAACAACTCTCCATGAAACACTGGTATATTGGCTTTAAAGGTTCTGTCTTAAACATTCATTCAAAAATTCCCAAATAATATTAAGTTTAATGGTGGGTGCTGGGAATATAAATATGAATGAGACACATTCTCTGGGCTGAAAGAATTTGCTTACAGTCTAGTAAGTGAAGCAGATACTTAAAAACAATACCAAGCAGTAAAAACAAACAACAACAACAACAACAAAAAACAGATGTCCAAGTAAGATAGAAAGGTCACTTACAGAAGGGAAATGATTAGCTTTGTGGGAAAGGGAGGAGTTTTGGTGCTGGTGGTAAGAGAAGGCTCCAGAAGAGGAGGACTGAGTAGGAGTTAGTGGCTTTGCAAATGATTGGTGTTCAATAAAGAGCTACTGAACTGGACTGAACTGAATGGGTTTAGTATTCTGGAGCTTTGGTAGTACTAGAAAAGGAGGGCATTTCAACTTAGCAATGCAACTATGCTGCCAGAATGAGCTGTAACAAGTAATTTCCAATCTTGTTAACAAGTCTATTTAGATGACAGAACATGTGCATTGCTCTCTCAGAATTATTTCAACCAGTCACCAAATTTCTCTAAATTTATTTGATTATCCTGAAATTTCCATGTAGTAACTGCAGCAAAAAAGGTTTATTAATCAGCAAATTAATTAGAACAAGTGATGTGCTGAACAAATGAACACAACTCAATGTGAAGAAGAGATAAGGGCAGCGGCTTTGTAATGAAGGCTAAGTAACAGCATGGAGAAAACATTATTCACAAAAATACCAAGAGAAGTGAAGGAAACTTAGAGGTATGTGCAAGGGAATGGGGCTGCTCCCTAGGAAAGAGGAATTGGGGGAGCACGTGGTGATTCTATGCACAAGAGAATGAAACATGGTATGGTCCTGCGCCATCTTGATGATGGGTTGTGGATCAAACCATTGTGATCCATTGGGGTTTTCACTGGCTGATATTCAGAGTAGATCACCAGGCCTTTCTTCCTAGTTTATCTTAGTGTAGAAGCTCTGCTGAAACCAGTTCAGCTTTACAGCAATGCATAAGCCTCATCGTCAGGAGGATGGCGGCTGTGCATGAAGTGCACTGGCTGAGAATCAAATCCAAATCTGAAGGGGAGAATCGACCACTGAACTAACACTGTCCTTCATCAGAATCACTAAGTCCATGATCTATTAAGTACAAGTGAATTTCTGTGGAGATCCACACTGTTTGGACCAAGATGTTAGGTCTGGGGACAGGATCAAGAGGAACAAAGGTCAGGAATTTGGCGGGGGGTGGGAAAGGAGGGTGAGGAGTTCCCAGGTCAAGAAAAGGGGTCTGGGACAAGTTCAACCAGTTATTTCAAGGGTCAGAGACATTTGCTATTTTGGGTCTGGTACAGAAAAAGTGCTAATAAATATTGGCTAATTGAATGAATTAAACACACTTTAGTTGCCTGTTGGTGCCCACAGTTCTCAGCCTGTGGGCTCAAAAAGAAGCAGACTTTGTCCACAGATGGCCCTGGGGTTGTTTTGTAGCCAGTGAGTGTGAATTTGTGTCCACAATGGCAAGAGAGAAGGTGGCTGTGAAGCAGAGCAATAAGGACTAATCTCCAAGGATGATCTCTACACACTCAAATCAACTGAGTCAATGAGCTCACTCTCAAAAGTGTTAGACATACACCTTCTATTCCTGGGAAACCATATGAGGGAGTCCCTACGTGGTACAAGCAGTTAAGTTTGACTGTTAGCCAAAAAAGCTAGTGGTTTGAACCCACCCAGCGACTCCTTGGAAGGCAGTCCTGGCAACCTGCTTCCGAATGTCAGCCCTGAAAAGTCCATGGAACAGTTCTACTCTGCAACACGAGTCAATTGACCTGCTGGCAAAAAGAACAAGAATCCAAGAAAAAGGAAAACATATGTCTGTACAACGACTTACACGTTGATAGGAGCAAAAACGAGAAACCACACAAATGCCCATCAACTGGATGATGGCATATGCACACTATGGAATACTGTTCAGAAATAAAAAGGACCAAAGTACTGATACATGCTACTACATGGGTGAACCTCAAAAACATTATAGGAAGTGCAAGAGGCCAGAAAATCTCCAAGAGGTAAATCTATAGAGACAGAAAACAGATGAATGGCTTCCTGGGTCTGGGGGAGGGAACACCAACCATAAACAAGTGAGCTTTTGGGGGTGATGAAAATTTTGTAAAACAAGATTGTGGTGGTAGTTACAGACCTCTATAAAATTACTAAAGTCACCCTTACATTTGGTGGATTTCAAAGTATGTAAATTATACTCAATGAAGCTGTCTGAAACTTTGTTTCTGGAGCTCCTACAGCAGCAGTAGCTCAGACTTTGAGAGCACCTACTATGTGGGAAATATGATTCTTTGCTCTCAACATATGTTAACCTTGATTTCTTCACAACCCAATGGGATGTTGTTGTTGTTATGTGCCATCAAGTTGGACCCGACTCATAGCAACCCCTCCTTGGGTTTCCAAGGCAGTATCTCTACAGAAGTAGATTGCCCCATCTTCCTTCTGAGGAGTGGCTGGTAGATAACCCAATGGGATAGGAATTATTATCTCCATTCCACAGAAAAGAAACAACACAAAGAAGTTAGGCAATTTGCCCAAGGTGCCAGAGCTGGAATGTGAACCCAGGTAGCACAGTTTCAGGGCCCAGGGCTTTAATCACTACCAACTCAGTGTCTCTGAGATAAGTTGTTGTTGTTAGATGCTGTCTAGTTGATTCTGACTCATGGCAACCCCATGAGTTACAGAGTAACCCCACGTGTTAGAGTAGAACCGCTCCACAGGTTTTCTTGACTGTTATCTTAAGCAGATCATCAGGCCTCTTTTTCTGTGGTACTGCTGGGTGGGTTTGAACCACTAATCTTTAGGTTTCCAGTTGAGTACAAACCATTCACACCACACAGGAATCTCCAGGATCAGTCAGGCCATGTAAACGCAGTAGCTGATGTTTCAAGAGTAAGCATTCATAAAAAGGGGAAGCCCTCAACAAGATAGATTGGCACAGTAGCTGCAACAGTGGGCCCAAGCATAGCAGGATTCTGAAGAAGGCACAGTGTGTCATTCTGTTGTACACAGGGTGGCTATGAGTTGGAGCCAACTCAACTGCCTCTGACAACAACACACAATCTAAACTGGGGCCAACTTTCTCCCCTGTTCATTTCTTTTCCTCTTTTCTGGCAACCTCCGTGGCCTCCACCAACTCTGTAGCCTTTGACTATCTAGATTCACTAACAGGCTTGCTCTTGCATCTAGAATAGTCTTAATGAGTACAAGATGGGCTCTCATGAGCCAGATGCCCCAGGAGTTTAAGTTGGTTCCACAGCAGTTCTTAGGATTGTTAACTCTCATTTCTCTTCATATTTGCTGGAGGAGTTGTTAGTACCATCAAGTCAGCTCTGACTCATGGTGACCTTATGTATAACAGAATAAAATGGATAAGGAGAACCTTCACAGACTAGGACACACTCAGGCTAGGGAATAATAGTGCTCTTAATTTCAGATTACAAGGGACTTTTTCACCTTGGCACTAACTCCCCCACTTGGCTGCTAACCAGAAGTCTGGCTGTTCAAACCCACTAGCCACTCCTCGGAAGGAAGGTTGGGCAATCTACTTCCGTAGTGATGTTGTTGTTGTTGTTGTGTGCCATAGAGTCGGCCCCGACTCATAGCGACCCCTCCTTGGGCTGCCGAGGCAGTATCACTATGGAAGTAGATTGCCCCATCTTCCTTCTGAGGAGTGGTTGGTGGGTCTGAACCACCAGCCTTCTGGTTAGCAGTCAAGTGCCTTAGGCACTATGCTACCAGAGCTCCTAGTGATACCGCCTCGGAAACTCAAGGAGGGGTCGCAATGAGTCAGGTCTGACTCCATGACACATAGTAACAACACAATACTAACTCCCCTGCTGCTGGAGACAGTTATCTCTTTAACAGAGTTGATTTTAAATGAGCATGCAATCCAAATCAATATTGTTAGTATAATGAAGGGCAGGGGAGGGAGGCCAGGAGTCTTTCCCACTGGGTGGCATGCCCAGGTTGGCAGTTATGAGTCAGGCCTCCTGCTATCTGCTGCCCAGGTGTGCGTTCAGCCTGTTGCTTCCAAAATGGCTGTCAATTGGCTTCCTCTGGCTCCTGTGGGCTTGAGTGATGGACAACCTTAAAAGGTTTCTTGGAGAAAAGCTTTCCAGTTTTCCTTGCAGATGACAGGAGAGTTCTGAGGGCACTGATCAGCCAGATTAGAACTACAGAGCTCCTACAAGTTCCAAGGAAAGGCAGCTGGGCTGACCACCTCCTTGGAGCGTGAGGCTTTCCTGTTCATATTAGAAACACCCCTTCTCCCCGCTGGCGGCTCTTAGAAGACAGACTTCTAGCTGCAAAAATAATGAACACTACTGAGACCTTGGGCTAACAGTTAGAGGTAGAAGGCCTAATCTGTGAACTAATGGGGTCTTTACTGCCAGTTTTCCCCTGGAGCACTGGGGGAACATTCTGGGGTCCAAAAACATTTATTCTCAGTCCCTGGGATAAACTCAAAATAGGTTCCTTTATTATTCATTTTGAGTCCTTGGGTGGCACAGACAGTTAAGGTTGGCAGTTCAGACCTACCCACAGGCGCCTCAGGAAGACAGACATGGTGATCTGTTTCTAGAAGGTCACAGCCTTGAAAACCCTACAAAGCACTTCTACTCTACACACACAGGCTCACCATGAGTCGAAGTGACTTGTCAGCAACTGGTTTTAACTACTTGTTTAGTAGCACTGGGAGAAGGTTTGATAAGAATTGCCCCCAACACAAGTTTCCTAGAATGATTTTCCTAAAACATAAATCCGATAGCATCACTGGCCCTCACCCACATTAAAACCCTTCTTTATCACTGTCCCAGCATTGAGACTTCCAATCTGAGTCTCTTCATGATCCACTACTTCTCCAGCCTTTTCTCCCATCTCACCTCTCCTCAATCGCACCTAAATGTGTATAATTCACCTCAATTTCTCTTTTTCCCCACCTTTGCATCTTGACTTGTATAGCCTTCCTTGAACCACCAGTTTGCCTTCAGGATGCACCTTTTGCAAGAGGACTCTGATGCACTCTCCTCTCCTGGGGCAGTGAATGTATGTGCCAACTTAGATAGCCCATGCTGCCCAGTTGTTTGGTCAAATGCTACTCTAAAAGTTGTTAGACAGTAATTATGTGTGATTAAGTCACTGGGCCCTAAGCAAAGCAGCTTATTCACAAAAATGTAGGTGGGCCTCATCCACTGAGGTGAAGGTCTTAAGAGCAAAAAGGAGTCTCCCCAGGGTGTATTCTGCCTCCAGACTTTGAAAAGACATTTTGCTTGAACTGACTCTTTCCATTGCCTGACCTACAGATTTTGGACTTGCCAGCCCCTCACAATTGTGTGTGACAGTTCTTCAGATTGATTCAGTAAATCAATTTCTGTCTCTCTATGTTGTTGGCTGCTGTTGAGCTGCCTCCTGACATTTGGCAACTCCATGCACAAAGAAATGAAGTGCTGCCTGGTCCTGTGCCATCTCCAAGATTAGTTGTAGATCAGACCACTGTGACCCACAGGGTTTTATTTATTGACTTTTGGAAGCAGTTAGCCAGATCTTTCTTCCTAGTCTATCTTAGTCTGGAAGCTTTACTGAAAAGTGTTCAGTATCATGGTAATACTGAAGCCTCCGCTGACAGATGGGTGATGACTGCACATGAGGTGCATTGATCTCCTGCGTGGTAGGAGACCATGAACCACCAATGTCCACCCCTTCCCCGTTTTTCTATAGAGCTCTGACTAAGATACCATCCCTTTCTCCCTCCCTGCATGCTGGGTTATATGATCCCAAAGCATCTGGCTACATCACTATTATAGCAGTGGCATTGTTTGTGGACTTGACCACCTTCTCCAAGAAACTTGAAGCAGTCCAAGGGCAGGGACTGAGCCTCTGACTTCTTTGCTTTCCTATCTCTCAGCACAGTACATGACCATGGAGTGAATGAATGAATCAACAAACAGGCAAAAAAGAGATCTCTGGGTTGATGTGAACTGCAGATCACAGCATAAAAGTTGATACCTACAAGACAGTATAAACCAAAAAACAAAAACAAAAAACAGAAAAAAAACAAACTCACTGCTGTCAAGTCAGATCTGACTCACAGCCTCACAGTGACCCTTCCGTGGGTTTCTGAGACAGTATCATTATGGAAGTAGAACACCCAATCTTCCTTCCAAGGAGTGGCTGGTGGGTTTGAATCCCTAATTCTCTGATTAGCAGTCAAATGCCTTAGGTCCTACACCACCATAAAGGGCAGTTTTATTAGCATATTTTCTAGGAGACAATTTTAGTAACATTTCCCCAATTATCAAGTTCGAGATGAGCTTCCTGGTTCCCAGTGTGAATAAATAGCACACTCACTCACTTACTTTTTCATTCACTTAGTCATCATTAAATTGGCAGTTACTGTACACCTACCATGTGCCAGACACTTTGGGATATAGACAGGAACAAGCCAGGCATGGGCGCTGCACTAGGAAGCATTTTGCAAGGTCTATTTTGGGAATGAGACCTTCCTGTTTGAAAGGAAACTCAGCAATAGAGAACAGGCCCCAGAGGACATGAGAACTTATATGGACTGACTGCAGAGGCCTGAGTTTCATAAGCTCAGAGAAGACTTAAAGACAGCCTGCAAAAGCGTGAGAAAGAGTTGTTAGAGTGGTGGTGAGTACCCATTTTCCCTTAGAGAGTGAAGGAAAAAAGAGGAGGTGGGTTTCAGAAGCAGCTTCAGGGATCTAGTTAGATCTCAGGTAGCCTCCTGAGATGACAGGGCTGAGATGGCTTTGTTAAGGATTAAATTGTGTCCCCTAAAATATGTATTAGGATCCCAACCCCTATAACTGTAAATATAATCTCATTTTGTTATGTTAATGAGGCATATCAGTGTAGGGTGTGTCTTAAACCTAATCACTTTTATAATAAAGAAAGAGCACAAGAGAAACAAAGTCAAGTAGGCACAAATGGGGAAGAGACAGATGGGGATCATCAAGGAATGCCAGAGAGAGAGAGAGATAGAGAAGCCAACAGAAGGGTTTTCCCTCAGAGCAGACACACAGAGTACCTTCCCTTAGAGATGGGTGCCCAGAACTTGAACTTCTGGCCTCCAGAACTGTGAGAAAATAAATTTCTGTTTGTTAAAGTCACTCATGTGTGGTGTTTATGTTGTAGCACTACTAGGAAACTAACAGCGACTCACAGCGACCCCCTTTGGGTTTCCTAGGTGGTAAATCTTTAAGGAAGTAGATTGCTCAGCCTTCCTTCCATGGAGTGGCTCATTGATTTGAACTGCCAACCTTCTGGTTAGCAGTTAGATGCCTTAGGCACTATGCAACCAGAGCTTCTTAAGGAAACTAAGATAGTCTTAAAATCCATGGCTGAAGATGGCCATAGAAGTCCCTCTCTTAGATCAGAGAGATGGAAGGGCAGCTGGTGGACACCTGCCAGCTCCCAACAGCCCAACCAGGCTGCTGGTGTAGCTGTGGCCACAGATGGAACCAATATCAAATCTTAATCCCACCATTTAGGAGTCCCATGACTATGAGGCTCAGTTTCCATACTGAGAGAATGGGATTAATAAACTTATACATAGGATAACTGGGAGAATTAAATGAGAATTAAATGTTTAGAGAGTGCTTCATACCACGTTTGTATATATATGGCTACCAGAGTTATGATGATGAGGGTAAAATAAGTAAAGCATTCTTAGGCATCCTATGAAGATTAAATGAGATCATGATTCAAATGCTTTGCCCTCATGGCAAGTCTGCTGAGTGACCAATAGGACTAATTTGCATTTCTTGAAACCGTGTGCCAGACCCTGTTTTAGCACTTCACATGTGATCCTCACATGAGGCAAGTCCTTTTATTATCCTTATTTTACAAAGGAGGACATTAAGGTACAGAGAAGTTGAGTAATGTTGCCAGAATCACACAATCAGAAATGCTTAGTCCTGGACTCCCATGTATGCCCTTTCCTCAATTTCTGCTAAGGAGAACTCCGGATACCAGAAATGTCACCCTGGAGACCCTGTCCCACAGCCTCCACTCTTCAACAGCAGCACCAAGAGCTATTGGTGGCTTGTCAAACTTTAAATCTCCTCCAATCTCCAACTCTTCCCTTGTAACCTACTTTGGGACTACAGTCTGTGTCTACTTATACTTTCACCACACTATTTCTATTTTCAGCCATACAATCCTTACCTCCTATGGTGTAAGATCTCTTGATCACCCTGATACACTGTACTTTACACTTTAAGGGAGCCCCCTATTTCTGGAATCTGGTCAAGGAGTTCATATTCCCCTACCCATGGGGGTTCTCAATTTATTTCCAGCTCTGTGTTGCTTTTTGAAGCTTGAAGGAATTAAAATATCATAAAAGCGATGGCCAATGACACTCTTGGCCTTTATTTCCAAGAACACAATTTGTAGTTTCCAAACTCTGTTGGGGGTGGTGGGGCTTCTGGAACTCTCTCTTGCTTCAGAACTGAAGTTCTGCTTTTATCTGTTTTACGCTTAGGATTCACATAAGGTTTTATTTGAAAAGGGGTCTTGTTTTTAAAGATGTGTGAAAACCAAGAAGAGTTCTAACATTTTTAGAATTACCGAACTTTTGTTATTAAAGGACCTTTGGAAACTATTAGTCCTTGACTTTCTTAGAAAGAGAAATGAAGATCAGGAAGAACCAGAGAGTTGTCTCTGTTTCCCGAAAAGTTTATGTGACGTCCCTCAGCATTCACTCAAGGGCATAGATCCTGATAGTTGAAGAGGACGTCAACTGTTACAGTGTCTTCTGGTATCCATTTGACCTTCTTTTACCTCAGAAGGACGATGGGGCAATCTACTTCCGTAGTGATACTGTCTTGGAAACCCAAGGAGGTGTCGCTATGTCAGATCTGACTCAACGGCAGTGAGTTTGTTTTTTTGGTTTTGACCTTTCACATAAAGATCATACTAAAGAACTAAATTTTTAAGTTACTTCAGGAAACTCGGAAGGAAAGTTGGGCAATCTACTTCCGTAGTGATACTGCCTCGGAAACCCAAGGAGGGATTGCTATGAGTAGGGTCTGACTCCACGGCATATGACAACAACCATCACCATCCCAGGAAAAGACTGATGCCTTTGTGCAATCAGAAAAGGGCAGGCTTAATAGTCCACAAGCCATTAGTTGGCTTTGTAGTTTCCAAAGCTGGAAAATAACTGTGAAATCACGGTGAGCTCCAAATTGTTCTTGAGAACTTTCTAGGGGTAACAGGAAGCAGGATAGGGCAAAGGCAGATTTGCTTTCAAAAAGCCTTACCTGTTTTTCAATGAAAGCATTGATTCTCTGCAGCATCCCCTCACATGTGAATTCATATGGCATATACGGCTCAATCTATGGAAACAAAACATAGAAAACATAGAACCATGAGAAAGGAAGACACAGAGGGCACTCAGCATTTTCCCAGTCATCCACTGATTCACTCAACATACAGGTGTCCACACACAGCGGGACTATACTATGGACTTTGAGGTCAATGGACCTGGGTTCACAATCTCATCCTGCTCCTTATTACCTGTGGGACCCTGAGCAAACTACCATCTTGAGCCTCAGGTGCCTTATGTAAAATGGTGATAAGAAAAGTCCATCTCTTTCAAGCTATAGGAAGACTATATATATGTATATGTTGTTGTTATGTGCCGTCGAGTCGGACCAACTCATAGTGACCTCTCCTTGGGTTTCTGAGGCAGTATCACTACGGAAGTAGATTGCCCCATCTTCCTATATATAGGAGCTGTATATATATATATATATATAGGAGCTCTGGTAGCATAGTGCCTAAGGCACTTGACTGCTAACCAGAAGGCTGACAGTTCAAACCCACCAGCCACTCTTCGGAAGGAAGGTTGGGCAATCTACTTCTGTAGTGATACCGCCTCAGCAACCCAAGGAGGGGTCACTATGAGTTGGAGCCGACTTGATGGCAAACAACAACAATATATATATATATATATATATATATATATATATATATATGATTGAAATATAATTTATGTACAGGGAAATGCACCAAACTAAAGTGACATGGGTCAATGCTTTTTTTTTTTGCAGTGTTCCTTCCCTGCCCCTCCCACTCCTGGTAACCAACATACAAAGTTTCCTTCCATATATAAATGTTTCCTTGACTTTTTACAATAATGAACTAATACTATATTTGTCCTTCTGTGATTGACTTATTTCACTCAGCATAATGTCCTCCAGTTCATCCATGTTATGCACTGTTTTTCAGATTCTACATTATTCTTCAGTGTTGCATAGTATTCCATTGTGTGTATGTACCATAGTTTGGTTATCCATTTTTCTGTTGATGGGTACCTAGGTTGTTTCCATCTTTTTGCTATTGTAAACAGTGTTGCAATGAACATGGGTGTGCATATATCTGTCCTTGTCCTGGCTCTCATCTCTTTAGGATATTTACCTAGTAATGGGATTGCTGGGTCAAATGGTATTTCTAATTCCAGCTTTCTAAGGAATCGCCATACTGCTTTCCACAGTGGTTGTATCATTTTCCAGTGCCACCAGCAGTGTATGAGAGTCTCAATCTTTCCACATGGTCATCAGCATTTGTTATTTTCTGTCTTGTTGAACTTTGCCATTAGTGCTGGGGTGAAATGGTATCTCATTGTTGTTTTGATTTGTGTCTCTCTGACGGCTAATGATTGTGAGCACTTCTTCATGTATTTGCTGGCCACCTGAATATCCTCTTGTGAAGTGTCTCTTCATGTCTTCTGCCCACTTTTTAATTGGATTGTTAATCTTTTTTTGTTGTCGAGGTGCTGGAGTTTTCTATAAATTTTAGAGATAAGTCCTATAGGAAGACTATATATTTTTAAAAAGTGAAGTGCCTAGTTCAGTGTCTAGTACATAGTAGGCATCGACAAAAGTTGTGATTATAACTTGCTAGAAGGTAAAGCTCCATGGGGAAGGGCCTTTTTGTATCCTGGTGCTGAGCTCTGTGTCACACATGTAAGAAATTAGTAAACATCTGCTGAATGAAAGATTGCTCTGACATAAGACACATGGTGAACAACAGTTCAAGGACCCACGACAATGCTAAAAACATGGGTCTGAGTTAGGAGACGAAGCTAGCATGTAACCAAATGATTCATAATGCAAAAACAGAGAACAATAAAGTGCCACAAAGAGTTCAGCTGGGGGGCCAGAAGGTCAAAGCAAGCTTCTACTGATGCTGGGTTTTAAAGGCCAAGTATGTTCCCAGCAAGCAAAAGATTGGGGAGTGCCAATAGCTCCAGGTGGAGTGAGTAGTGTGAGATTAGACATGGAAGGAGGACAGCCAGAACAGGAGGTTGAACAGGATTCCCAGAAAACCCTTGAGATTTCTATGCTAAGGAGCCTCGACTTGATTTGAGGGTAATAGGAAACACTGGAAGTCACTTCATGGGAATGGAGGAGGCAATCTGATCAATATTATGATACCTGAGGAAATGCGAAAGGAGCTCTGGTGGCATAGTGGATAAGGCATCTGAGTGCTAGCCAGAAGGTCAGCAGTTCAAACCTACCAGCAGCTCTGCAGAAGGAAGACGGGGTGATCTACATAAAGATTTACAGCCTTGGAAACCCAGATGGGGTTGCTGTGAGTCAGAATTGACTCAATGGCTGTGAGTTTGGTCTGGTTTTGAAGAAAGGGGAAGAAATGTGGGCTTGATCTCTGTTGCATGGTGTTTCTGCCAACACTATAAGGTCTGTGTTATCAGGATCACTGCTAGCTGCCATTACCAAACTGAAAAGGTAATTTCATTTGGGAGAAAATGACCAACAATCCCAGTCTATTAGAGTTTGAGAGGGTCCGATAGCATCTTTTGGTACCAGGGTAGACAAGCACCTTCCCCGTCTCCCTTTCAAATCAATACTTGCATATATCTAGAGAACTAGGCAAAATATATGTGAGACAATTGACATCAGAGACATCCTTTAGTGGGCAGCCAAGGAGATGGGCTCAGGACATTCTCTTCCCCTGACTGTGTGTTGAGCCACATATTACTGTAGATTTGAAATAATCTTTAACCATGATTTTATGACATCATAATGCACCTTTAAATGCATAACTAGATGATGCATAATACTGGTTGCAGCTCAGCCATACCTGTTCCCGTCCATCTAGATAAAACTCAGAGAAACTGAACCATAAGTACCATGTTGTTATTTGCCGTCGGGTCGGCCCCGACTCATAGCGACCCCTCCTTGGGTTTCAGAGGCAGTATCACTACGGAAGTAGGATTGCCCAACCTTCCTTCCGAGGAGTGGCTGGTGGGTTTGAACCGCCAGCCTTCTGGTTAGCAGTCAAGTGCCTTAGGCACTATGCTACCAGAGCTCCCATAAGTACCATAGTATCATGGAAAAACTTTTCTGTAAGAACAGAGAAGTGACTATTTCAGAGAGCTCATCTCTGAAGAGCTCAAAACACTTTGAATCACTGATTTTCAAATTCCAAACATGTTCCTTCTCATCTCAAGTTTTCACACTTGCTCTGGCCTCTGGGGCCCAGACATAGCCCTTTACACTAAATGTAATTTTTAAAATTTTATTTTAAAGGACATTTATTTGTTAATTCATGATTGACTCCAGAAGCTTTCTCTAACTAGTCTAGGGATATGTTTCTTCTCAAAGGTTTACAGAAGGAACACAGAATACGTACAACAGGGGCCATGCATGTTCTAGTACATTTATAAGTGGACAAGTCCAATTTCTAAGTGAAATAGATGAACACTGGTGGCCATCTGCCATCAGACCAATAGATCATTTACATGGTGGGAAGTAGGCTGAAAACCCAAGCTTTTCCTGTAACATATCCCAAAGAGCAACCATGAGAAAACGGAAGTGAATGAATTCAAAAGGCTTAATGCAGTAAACTCAGAAGAATGTTTTTTCCTCTGTTTGCCTATCAACCAAGCCCAAGTTCACCAAAGGGATGCTGACTCATTAAGTGCTTTGTGGCCAGTTCACTGTTTTAAAGGATATGAAGCCAAACAATTTTCCTATAAAGGAAAAGCAAAAAAAAAAAAAAGTAATTATATTCTTAAGCCACCTCTGCCAGTGAGCCACACCAGCCGTTCTAAGGATAGGAGTAGGGTCCTCTGTGTGAGGAACCTCTCAAGACCTCTGGATTTGGGGGTAGAGAGCACTGATAAGCCTTTCACATTTGCACTGTTGTGTAGACAGAGGTAGGGACAGTTTTTCTGCATAACAGTCTTCTGGAATAAGTCAAGGCCTCTTTTGGGGTAGAATGAAAGGGGCTGTTGGGACCATATCTAATCACAGAGAAACCCATGTAGGGTCAAATGTGGAGAAGCTTTATGGAAAAAGGGTTGTTCCTCACATGGACAGAGTCACAGGAAGGATGTTTGTAGGCTGCAATGTGTAGTTACCACTGGCCTTTGAAACTTTTCATTATGTTCATATCTTCTCTATTTCCTCTTCTTGACACTGCTTCTTGTGAGATTTCTAGTCCCTTCTAGTACCCACTTTTCCCCATCTCAACTTTCCAACTTTGGATATAATTCCTATAAGGGATTGTTCTCAGATCAGCTAAATCCTTCCTGGGACCACGTGACAGTGTGGCCTGACCTCACTCTTAGAAGGTAGAAGAAGACCAGGCTTTGAGTCCTGGCTATGCTACTTACTAACCATTAAGATTTTGAGTTAGGCATACATAAAATGTCTCTTGATAATTTAAAATGTAAACTAGATCATGGCACTCCTCTGGTCAAAACTTCCCAGCACACTAATAATAAAATCCAGGATTCTTATTATAGTTTGTTTAAAGGTCTCACAGGTTCTGGCCCCTCTGAACCCTTTATGGTCTCTGTTACATTTTTTTATGGTTGCTTTCAAAATCTTCTCCTTCTGTTTGATTTTCAGCAATTTGACTATGATGCACCTAGGTGTGTTCTTCTTTGTATTTATCCCACTCAGGTTTCACTGAGACCCAAGGACCTGAAGTTAATGCCATTCATTAATTTTTTTAAAAATTCAGCTATTATTTCTTGAAATAATTCTTCTGTACCTCTTTCTCCTTTTTCTGAGATTCCAATTACACATAAATTAGACTGATATTGTCCTACAAATCTTAGATGCTATTTTCCCCCCTCATTTTTCATTTTCTCATTCTGCTACAATAATTATTACTGACAAGTCTTTAAATTCACTATTTTTTTTCCCCCTCTTGTGTACAGATTACCTATAACTCCACAGAACAAATTCTTCATTTCAGGTAATGTGTTTTGCTCATTTCTAGCATTTTATTTGGCTTATTTTTTTTTTCCCCATCTCTCCACTGAAATTCCCCATCTGTTCATACATGTTGTTCATCTTTTCAATTAAATCCTTACTTGCTCTCTAATCATTCCACCATCTAGGCCATTTCTAGTCTTGTTTTATTGACCATGTCCTTTCTTAATGATGGGTCCTGTTTGTCTGCTTTTTGAGTGTCATGTAATTTAAAATTTAAAAATCTTGTAATTGAACATGAAAAAGCCTAGCACCAAGTTTCTGATCCATTTATAACAAGTATAAGGATTTTCATGACAATAATTTTGGTCTTAACCTAATTTCTTACGCCATCTTTTTTTTTTCCTATTCTTATCTTTCCCTTTACTTCATCCATTTCATGTTTTTACCTTTTTAAATTTTACACTGTTTTAACAAACCAGTCAAAAAAAAGTCTGGGTTTGAATACAGGTTCACACTAGTTGTGTGATCTTGTGTTAAGTTATTTAAATTCTTTCATCTTTAATTTTCACATCTACAAAATGGGAATAACAGTTCCACTCCACAGAATAATAGAAGGATTAAATGAGATGAAGCTCATAAAAGAGGTTCTCTCTTCATATCAGTTATTGTTTTATTATTACTTTTTAAGGCGCCTCAAATAATTTTTGGAATAAGGTGGAATAATGTGGTCCAGGGTTTTAAGTTGTAGAGCATTTAAGGATTTATGGAGTAAGCACAGTCAGCTTCAATGAGGGATGAGCAGATAGAACTCTGCACCTCCCTGTAAGCGTTCTATACACAAGGCATTCCCATTAGGGTGAATATAAATATCCCTTGATTTACATGGTATTTACCTTCCTAAAAAAATTCAGAGTATATTAAAATTGTACCAAAGAGTTAGATTTTAAAAACTAACATGAAAGTCCATGGAACTAAGATGGAAGTTGTGTGGGAAGTGGACAATTCTTCCTTACAGAGGACATCCCTGGGCCCCAATCATGGGTGAAGTGTATCACCTTCCCCAATCATGGTGATAAGAATAAAGCCAAAACCAAACCCACTGCCATCAAGTCAATTCCAACTCATAGTGACCCTACAGAACAGAGGAGAATTGCCCTATAGGGTTTCCAAGGCTGTGTAAGTCTTTATGGAAGCAGACTATCTCACCCTGTAGAGTGTCAGCATTTTATATACGCTATCATTTTATTCTCATAATTGTCCAATAAAGTAGGTAATGTTGGCCCTAGTCTAAACTGAGGCTCAGAGGTTAAGTAACTGCTTAAGAGGACAGATAGTGGTAGAGTCAGAACTTGAACTCAAGCTGTCTGATTTCAGGCCTACCCTCATAACCATACCTGAACTGCTTCTCTTAAAAAAAAAATTATAACCATGTATAAATACTGCTCTGATAGAGAAGTATAGGAGACAGGGTGTACCTGACATAGTCCTAGGCAGTACTGGTTTGGGGTGAGGATAATTTAATTCATTCTTACTGGATGGTAAACTTCCTATAGGTGAGCTTCATTTATGTTCATAGAAGCATTCCCTAGAGTGGCTCAAGGGGTTCTTGGGTGGTGCAAATGGTAACATATTTGGTTGCTAACCAAAAGGTTATAGGTACGAGCCCACCCAGAGGTGCCTTGAAAGGTTTGGTAATCTACTTCTGAAAATCACCCATTGAAAACCCTATAGAGCACAGTTCTACTCAGACACACATGGGGTACTGTGAGTTAGAGTTGACTTGATGGTAACTGGTTAGAGTGGCAACGGGTTAGGGTGCTCTGTGTATAGTATATACTTAATAAATGTCTGCTGAATTGATCAGAAGAGTCCAGAAATGGTCCTTATTTTTACATAACATAATCCTATGAAGTGTTTAGGTAGAAAAAACATATGCTACACAAAACATTTCTCAGTATTTCTTTAATCATTCCTTATCCTCTCCTTTTATTAAAGGACCTCTGGTGGTACAATGGTTAAAGCATTTGGGTGCTAACCAAAAGGTCAGTGGTTCGAACCCACCAGCCGCTCTATGGAAGAAAAATGAGGCAGTTTGCTTCTGTAAAGATTTGTGTTGTTATTGCTGTTATGTGCCGTGGAGTCGGACCCAACCCATAGCGACCCCTCCTTGGGTTCCCGAGGCAGTATCACTATGGAAGTAGATTGCCCCATCTTCCTTCCGAGGAGTGGTTGGTGGGTTTGAACCTCCAGCCTTCTGGTTAGCAGTGAAGTGCCTTAGGCACTATGCTACCAGAGCTTACAGCCTTGGTAACCCAATTGGGCTGCTATCAACTCAATGGCAGTGGGTTTGGTTCTATTTGGTTTCTCTTTTTATTAGGTGAAACAATGGCTACCAGGCCTATCTTTTCACATCTTTGAAAAGCATATGTAACTAGATCACTGAGCCAAGTACAATTCAAGTTTCTACTACCATGCTTGGCACCCAAAAATAATGCCAAAAGAGTGTGTAGAATCTATACAATGCACACATTTGTGCAGCACCTCTGTTTTCATTTCACAGAACATCTATGAAATCCCAAGGTCAAATCCTCCAGCTTGGCTATTTTCTAATTCCAGGGTTAAGCTGCCATGGAAAGCTCTATTTACTATAACAACGAGCCTTTAGTGCTCTCCACACACTGCAGTTCATATTACAAATGGGAAAAATGGAATAACAGCAATAATAATAATGAAAAAACACCTTTTGATTTAAAATTGCTTTGACTGCATCCTCCACTTCCTCCTGGTTGTTGAGGTCAACAGTCCACACATGTGGCCGGCCGATGAAAACTTCAGCATAAGGATGCTGAGATGTCAGCTGGAAAATAAAAAACAAACCATCTCAGTGTCACACACATTTACTTTCTTTTAACCTTTTGGGCTAGATCAAGTGTGATGCATTTTATGGTACTGAGTTGTGCTTGTGTAGGTAACAAAATAGTCCTGTCTTTCTCAATGATAAAAATCTCCTAAATGTTCATAAGCAGAGAACATAATAGTGATGGCTCCAAAGTAGGTATCATCACCTGTCTATCAGTTTGTTGTACTGTGCCTTATGTGTTGCTATGATGGTGGAAGCAATGCCATTGTCATTTCAAATGCCAGCAGGTTCGCCCATAGTGGACAGATTTCAGTGGTGCTTCCAGACTAGGACATAGTAGGAAGAAAGGCCTAGTGGCATAGTTCCTAAAATTAGCCAATTAAAACTCTATGGATCATAAACAGAATATGGTCTGGTATAGTCCTGGAAGATGAGATCCCCAGGATGGGAGGAACTCAAAATACATAGAGGCTACAACAAGAACTCAAGCATACCAATGGGTGTGAACATGGTATAAGACTGGGCAATGTTTCTGTCATTCTGTTATACATGGGGTTGCCATGAGTCAGAGCCAACTTGATGGCAGCTAACAACAACCAAAATAGTGATGACTCTAAATCTTGAATTTCATTTGGAAACGAGAATGTCACAATCAAGTGGCATGAAGGCTGTTACAGATAGCTTTAACTTTCAACCTCACACAATAGAATAACCAACACTTACCTTTACCCATACTCCAACCCTGAAAAAATCAGATCAAACCAGTGCCCCAGTGCCCATTACAAACACTATCTAGGATAAACAGGTAAGCATGGGAAAAATGCAGTAAAAACCAAGGCTTTAAGGTCATAAGAGGATGATTAATGGTACGTACAGAAATGTGACAGAATAAGAAATGACCTGTCCAGAGAACAGAATTTTGGGATGGTTTCAGAAACATATGCCAGCATTGCATTGCAGCCTTGGTATTCATAAAGACAATTTGCAATCAGAAGAGTAAGGAAAGGTGGTATTTGTCCCAAAAGATGTTTTATTTTCAGAACAAAGGGGTGGCCAGGAAACCAAGTGTGAATATTGCTCATACAGAATTCTTTTAAAAGTCTGTTCTTGAAGATAGTTACATGTATCCCTCAAATTTGTTTCCACTTTCATTTTCATATCCCTTTAATGTCATGGTCTAAAGCAACATTCTGGGCATATGTGAGAGCATTTTTGTTTATCACCATGACTGGGGGACGTGCTGCCTTTACCCATGGGTGGGGCCCATGGATGTAGGATGCTTCACTGTATGTGGGACAGTCCTGCACAAGGAAGAATTGTCCACTTCTCAAAAACTTTCAGAGCCCCACTGGGCTTTCATGTGAGCTTATAAAATATAACCCTTTGGTACAGTTTTAATATACACTGAATTTCCCAGGAACGTAATTACTGTGGAAATCAAGGGATGTTTAATTCTTGTTTTATTTGGAACTTCATCAGTAAACCATTACCATTTTGGAGAAATCATGGGAGCAAAGTCAATGCTACTCATGAGATCTGGAACTCTAGAAAAACACACTCAAATCAGTCTATATTTGTAGCTATCACATTAATGACAATTATATGGTGCGTTTGTGTGTAGATGCATGCAGGTGTATGTGTTTTTTTTTTTATTTAGCTCCTATTTCACAATGTCAAGTATAAAGGAAAAAAGGTTGATCACATTCAGCTGAAGGTTTTATTCTGCTTAAATACAAACTTTCTCATCTTAAGGAGGAATGATGCCACAGTATTGCTCTTGAGTCTAGTCTAGTATAGTTCTTGAGTATATACTTACTGAAATATGTGTTAACTTTATTATAAACTATTTTACTTTTATGTCTCTGTGGTGTAGTAAATTACATGGTATAGCTTTTCTAGCCATAGTCTTTGTAACTCTCACTTTGTTGTGAGCAACTGAGTACCTGATTGTTAGTTATCCACCTGGGATATTTCTGTTGAAGCAGCATGAAGTAATCTTCTGGGAAGTTTGCTCTCTCTTACGTGTGTAGAACTCTTGATTTTGGGATTGGTTGGTTTTGGCCACTCTGCCAGGCTCAAAAGGAGCCATCGTAGAGGCAGAAGGAATCTCTCTGACTGCTGGCTGAGAAAGACATGCTGCTGAGAGAGATGTGCTACTGAGAGAGATGTGCTACTGAGAGAGGCGGCTGGCACATCTGAGAGAGACTGAGCACATTCCTGAACTTGAATTGTAGCCAGTTGCTTCCCTAATAAACCCCATAATCTGTGAGTTCTGTGTGGCCATTGCAGTGAATTATTGAACCCAGCAGAGGTGATGGGTTCCATGGGAGGGACAGTTGGTGTCAAGGTTAGTAAGAGGGCTGGAGGGTGGCGGCATGTCTGGCCTCATAAGAACAGGTCTTGGGCTGCTGATGCTGATTCTGTCCTCTTGTGGAGTTAGAGGAGGTCAGAAGATGCTGCCTCCCTGCCCCTTTAGCAGTCTCCTTTACATTAGGGTTAGGGAATGTTTACTTTTTCAGAATTACATATGTAAGCAGGTTATATTATTTATGAATTTCATTTCAGGAGAGAAAAAGTAGATATCATAATCTCTTTGTTAGAAAAGGGAGGTGGGGGGTCTGATAACAAAGTCCCTGGGTGGTGCAAACAGTTAAGGTACATGGCTGTTAACTGAAAGGTTGGAGATTTGAGTCTACCCAGACAGTCTGGAGAAGGATACTTGCTTGGTAAAGTGAAGGGTCAATGAAAAAGGGGAAGGCCCACAATGAGATAGACTGACACAGTGGCTGCAATGATGGGCTCAGGTATAGCAAGGATTATGAGGCTGGCACAGGACCAGGGAATGTTTTGTTCTGTTGTATATAGGGTCGCTATGAGTCCTAGCCAACTCAATGGTATCTAATAACAACAACAACTGATAGTCAGAATTGACTTGATGGCAACTAGTTTGGGGTCTGGTAGGGTGGAGGGTCCTTGCTTTTAAGGGAAAGCCAGCTCTCTTCTATCTTTCACTCCAATAAACTCAGAGGGCTGGAGGATTTAACTGGCACTTCTCCTTTTGGCTCTTAGCCACCGTTCTTTGTATCCTGCCAAATCAACGATGTGCTTCTACTATTTAGGGTGGAACCCAGAGCACAAATCACTGGGCCCCAGTTCTGAGTCTTTGCTGGCAACCACCCACGGGTTTCTGTGGCCTACATCTGCAGGTTATCTTAGCCTTTGCTCCTGCCTCCCTGTTGATCACCTGCCCAGAGGCATCCCCATCAGTCTGTTTAGTCCCCAGTCTCCTGGCACACACTCACTTCTGCTCTGGTCAGTGATGGAAGCTAGAGTCTGCAGGCCCATGGAGCTGGAAAAAGCTTCTATTTTTGTTCTCTTGGCACATATTTTGGATTCAATATATATTGATGAAGCTCTGGGCTAGGTCGAGTATTGTGCTAACTAATCAACTGCACATAGAGCACTGGGGGCACTGTGTATCAAGGAGATCCCAAGATCCAGAGGGGTTTATAGTTCCCCAAGACTACACAGCCAGAAAAGTAGTAGAGTTATATTCAAATCTAAGAATTTAGCAGCTTTAGACAGGAAGGAAGATGACCATCTTAAAGCATGGTATTGACTTCTTAAGACAAAGACCAAAAAATGCCCAAGGTAAACACTAGCCTTATTTTAATCACTCTCTTAAAACCTGCTGACTTGAAAAGTCTCAGGGTTGAATTTATGCCTGCAGTAAACCTCTTCTGAAGATGAGCAAAAAGACACATCATTTACTCTTTGGAGGCTTGAGAACAAATTAGTTAGTCCTTACAATGGAATCAAGGTAAATGGAAGTTGTCATCAAGTCACCACTTACCATTTGCATATGAGCAGTCTCTCTCCCCTCCCCATTTTAGATCCCTGCTTATTTACAAAGTTGCCCTAAGCACTTGCAAAATACAATGGTGCTATGTCATTATCATTTTATTCATTTGCATTTATTGAGGTTACTTAATTTTATGAGTAAGGCATTTTGTGATTCATTATTCCCCCTCTGAATGTTACATTCCTCCTTGTTAATTTATCGAGAACCGTCTGATCTGAGCTACTTCATCGTATATCAATCAGTAAATTTACTAAAGTAGAGTTTGTAAAAGTAATGAAAATCTTATTAAATATGAGACATTACTTCAGAGCTGCTATTAAATCTCTAAGGAGGACCTGAGTTCTCTTTATGGGATAAACAAAAACTGAAGCCAGAGAATTTCTAATGGTTTACAAAATGCCAGAATAGTGATCAAGAACATACCAATATGCTCCCCAATATAAAGATAAAAATCCAATTTATATTACATATATTAATTTATATTATAACTTGAAAAAACACACTAGTTAAGGCATTATGGAACTTCTTCCCTTTTGAATATAGGTTGTGGTTTTAAAAACCGGTCTACTGCAAAAATATGCTGCTAAGCTCATATTTAGAAATCTAGACTTCCTCTTCTTTTCTTCAAATGAGGGCAAAGAAGAGATATACATGCACTTTATATGGAGCAAAACTGCAGCTTCACTAAAACAATTTGTGTTGGCACAAAAAACAAGTTTGTAATTAAACATACTTCGGTTGAAATTTTTCTACCCGATGAGGAAAAAAAAATATTTTCTAGGGAATATGACCATTAAAAATGTGTAGAATTGTTGACAGCACTTTCTAACAAAAAATGCCTTTGGCTGGGGGACTTTGTGGCTAAAAGAGCAGAGGAGGGTAGCTCACTTAGCTGTGCGAGAACAAGTTTACTAACCACTCGTAAAGCTCTGGGGGCAGTGGTATTTCAGTGGTAGAACTTTTGCCTTTCACGTAGGATACCCAGGTTTGATTCCTGACCAATGCACCTCATATGTAGCTACCACTTGTCTCTCAGTGGAGGCTTATGTGTTGCTCTGATGCTTAACAGGCTTCGGAGGAGCTTCTAGACTAAGATGGACTTGGAAGAAAGGCCTGGTGATCTACTTCTGAAAATCAGCCAGTGAAAACCCTCTGGATCACAGGGATACGATGTGCCACTGATCATGGGGATGGCACAAGACTGGGCAGCATTTAATTCCATTGTGCATGGGGTCACCAAGGGTTGGGGGCTGCCTCAACAGCAGCTAGCAACTACTCACGGTTGTGTGGCCCTGTCTACCAGTCATCTCTCTTCACTGTCTCCAGCAGAGAGGGAGATGGACAGCAGATGGAACCAGCCTTCCGATGTGAGGTAAACTGACCTTCTTAGGGGTGTTCCTCCAACTCAACATTCATGCCCCTCATACTTGAAACTCTGTTGCCTCCTTTTTCCTTTAAAGGCAGCTCTTCCACCAAGCCCTTCTTAGTTAACCTAGCATATTCTCCTTAGCTTAACTCCAAGGTAATTCCCCTCCTTAATTCATTTAGTATTTTTTTGTACTTCCATTGATTACAGATCTGACTGATCACTCTTCTACAACAGATTCTGAGCTCCTGGAAAACAGGAACTTGTTCTGTTAAGTTCTCCCAATGCAGAGACAAGGACCATGGACTCAGAGGGACACAATAAACATGTGTCCATTGCCTTCCTGCATCCTGGCCCTCCTGGGGCAGCCCAGGACTGATGGAATCATCTACGTGAGGTCACTTGCTGAGTAACTGTTGACAGGATCCCACACTGTAATTCTGACTAGAGTATCATTTAAGGACAGATGGGTCATCTGAACAGACAGGAGAGGCAAATGCCCAGAAGCAGCTCCAATGCATGTTCTCTTTTATCCCCCAAGAGTAAAAAACCTGAATGACCTCAATAAAAAGGAAATCACTAAATAATGACAACTGATAGATAACAGTGAATATATTTTTCTTAAAAGCTTCACACTGGAGGATCTGATTTATCTAAGAGTGTATCATTCACTAGGCATTGGTTAGATTGTATTTAAGAGTGTCCTAAATTATTTTCAGGAAAAAATGCTCAGTCACAGTAAAGTACCATCAAAATCCTTAGCATTATCAATTAAAAAAAGGTGTCAATTCAAGTGTGTCGAGCCTAAAGTTGATTAGTGGTTACCAGGGGCAAGTAGAAAGGAGCTCTGGTGGTGTTGTGGCTAAGACATTTGGCTTCCAGCCAGAAGGTCAGTGGTTTAAACTCACCAGCTGCTCCACAGAAAAAAAGATGACGCAGTCTGCTTCCATAAAGATTTACAGCCTTGGAAACCCAGTGGGGGTTGCTATGAGTCTGAATTGACTCTATGGCAGTGAGGTTTTTTTTTTTCCTGAGTTGGGTAAATAGGAGGGAGAGGGGAAAGGGTGCTCATTGCTGAAGGAACACTGAGCTTCTGTTAAAGGTGATGAAAAAAATCTGGAAATGGATAATGGTGATGGTCGTACAACATGATGAACACAGTGTCACTGCTCTGTACATATGAAGGAACAGTGCTGATAATGGCAAATGTCTTCTTACATACATATTTATCACAATAAAAAAAGGTGCCAGTTGCCAACTTAAGTGTAGTCTATGATAACTTTTGACTAATTATTTTCCAAAGGTTTGCATATAGACACTATATAAGAATAGAGATGAGTTTCTTTGCTTTGCATACATTTAAATAAAATCCTGATGTGAGAAACAGAAAATCACCATCAGAACACCACAGCAATAATCGTTGCATGAGAAATCCACTTATATGTGTAAAATAAACGGGCAAAAGTGTGTGGAGAAACAGAATATTTACGTAGTTTCAAAGTGTTTCCTTCAAAATAGACAGTGGAGAAATGTGGAACACACCAACTTAACCAAGTGATGAAGGCTAATATCATTAGTAATAAGACATAGTGGTATCATGTATTATCCCCAGATACATACAGTGAGAAGGCATATGACTCCTGAGGTATTCTGGCCAAAATGTATAACTTCAATCTAATCATGAGAACATATGAGACAAACTGCCATTGAGAGAGTCTACAAAAATACTGATTAGCTCTCTGCAAACTGGTGGTTCAAACCCACCAACCGCTCCACGGAAGGAAGACTAGGTGATCTATTTCTGTAAAGATTTACTGCCTTAGAAACCCAATGGGGATTGCTATGAGTCAGAATCCACTCGATGGCAGTGAGTTTGGTGTTCTGGTTTACTCTGCAAAAGTGTCAAGGTCATCAATGATAAGGAAAAACTAAGGAACTTCCACAGACTGGAGCCTATGGGATAAAAAAGGACATTAGCAGAAAAACTGATGAAGTCTGTAGTTTAGCTAACAGTATTGGCTCAATGTTAATTTCTTTGTTAATGTCAGGGGAAGGTGAATGAAGGATATATCAGAACTTTCTGTACATTTCTGGAACTTTTTGGTAAGTCTAAAATTATTCCAAAATGGTGAAAAAAGAAAAAAAAAACATGGAACATTATAATATATATTATGGGTGCAGAAGTCAAAGTTCAGAGATTTCCTACACCTAAATTAAAACCTAGTCCATATTTTTCTCCCAGAACTCCAAAGTTTCACATATGTCAGCCCTATGCGAATGTAACCTAAAAAAACCAAACCCACTGTCATCAAGTTCATTGCAATTCACAGTGACCCTTTCTTTTTGGACAGAGTAGAACTCCTGCACAGGGTTTCCAAGGCTGTAAATCTTTATGGAAGCTGACTGTTTCATCTTTCTCCCATGGAGTGACTATTAGGTTCATACCATTGAACTTACGGTTAACAGCCAAATTCTTTAACCACTATGCCATCAGAACTCCTTTATGCTAATGTACAGATCTCTAAATTGTGATTTTGACTGTTGGAGAGCGTCTCATTGAACCTTTCCAAAGAATAAGCTCTTTAATAACAGTGTTGGAATGTTCTTGATCTTCATGCCCTCAGTGCATTGTATAGTACCTGACACACAGGTTCATAATAAGTATCACTGAGTAATAAATGAACGAACTGCCCCAAAATGTAGGACTCAAAATTGTTATGTTGGCAGAGGGAAAAGGCAGGCAAGCAAGCAAACACATCCAGTTAACACCTGTCAGAGGTTATCTGGGCTTCAGGTTAATCTTTTTGAGGATAATCTATGGATCTTGTTGATTTTTCTCCATCTCCTGTGACCATTTCATCAATGGTAGGAAGGGTGAGTCAGAGAAAACAACTCTCAAAATAATCATTTCTATGGATTGGCAAGAGCTCCGAGTACTCAATAAAGAATAATAATTGAAAACACATTCTATGTACCCATGAAGGAGTGGGTCAAGGGAACCGATTCAGGCTTAAAAGTAGCAGAACTCTAAACTGTATGCTTTAAAAACAGTGCATTTAAGCCTTCCTGTTGTGGAGGGATGCCCATCAGGGTAATTCCCCAGTAGAAGGCCCTGAAGAACAAAGACTCCAGACACTTAGAGGCATCTCTCTCATCAGCAGCCTGCAGAGCCACTAACGACATAGAAGTAAGAAAACTACTTTTAGGGTTTTGTGTACACACCTGTTTTTAATCAGATACAGACACACCAGCCTGACCACTCACACTTGGATCTGAATGACATTTATTACCCCAAACCAAACTCAACTGCCTTCAATTGTGATGCCACTGGCAGTTTAAGATCATCTCTGAAGCCAATTTCAAATAAGCCTTCTGAGATGGCTTGAGTGATGACTACTTCTTGGGATGGGTGCCTGCAGTTGGTGTGCTGGAACTCCAGGCACGTTACTTTAGTCACCCATGAGCTGTCTTGTCTCTCAAGGCTTGTCTCCTCTTTGAAGATCGACAGCCTATTTTTCACTCCCCATAGCTCAGCCCAGGCAATAAATCCTCCACAAATATCTGTTAATCAGTTGATTTCCTTATTTCCTTAACTCCAAATATTCAGCAAATCAGAGTTCAGCTGACATAAGAAGGCTAGAGATGTCTTTGACCACATGATGATAGAGCTGTTGTAGACTAACAGGATCATTCACTCTGCAGTGAGGCAGAAGTAGATTCGAATCCAATCCTGGCTCTGCCACTAACCAGCTAGGTGAAGTCATCAAGTCACTTTACCTGTATGAGCCTCAGTATTGGCCCCTCCAGACACAATCCATATAAGTTCATTATAAATGTAGTTAATAATGCCTACTACCCAAGGCTAAGAAGTTTTAAATCCTAGCACTGAACAAGTAGCTATTGTTAGTATTGTTGAAAATAGAATGATTCTGATAGATACTTACCTCTCTCAGAGTTGGCTTCCCAATGAAAAAATCTGTGTTTTTGCTGCTTTTAGGTGGGTTGAACTTGGGATTCAGAAATGCACACCCATTTGCAATGGCTTCCAGGGGAGCTGGGCCCTCGTAAGGGAACCCAAGTCCGACAAACAACTGTAAGACAGGAAAACACACAATAGGTAAACATACCGGTCAGAAGTGGCATCCTGGCTCATTGGGGGCTATGTTCATGGTCTATTCATGTGTAAGTCTCAGAGATTCTGGAAAGTACCCAGCGCCTTGCAGGTGAGGCAAAAAAGTCTGCTTGCAACAAAGTGAAAAATATAACTAGGGACTCTTAAAGGGCCCCCAAAGCCCCTCAGCTCATTTATCTTCTTCTGCTCTGCTAGAAAAGTAAAGTGTTAGGAGGGTGGAAAAGGAGCAGGGGAGGATGGAGCATTGAAAGAAAGAAAGAAGCAAACAAACAAGCAAAAACGCAACAAAAACTAAGACCCAACAATAATCTTTCTGTAACTCTCCAGGAGACATGACTGGAAAAACACTTGCTTAACCAAACAGAAGGTTTCTTCACTGAGCTAACAGGAACAACAAGCTCTTTCAGTGAACGCTGGGCAGAGGGACAGAGAGGTCACTTGGTGGTCTGATTACAGTTCAAATAAAACTGCTTTAAAATGATGGTAGGTCAGTAAACACAGGTTTACGTAATGGGGTTTTCACTAGGGAACACCAACATCTTAGTTTTTATTTTCTTTTAATGGGGGGAGAGGGCACCGAGCTTTCAGTCACCAAGGCTGCTGCTTCTCTCTCCGGCAACAGCCCAACCATTTCCCCACAGCAGCCAAGAGATGGCAGCAAAAACACACTGCAATTCCTTAGTTGCCATCAGCTATGACAAAGAGGGACTGGCTGCAATTCAGTGGCACCAATTCCTGGGTCCAAAATCAAGTAACACCTCCCAGATATGCCTTACTGCATTTCCTCACCATGGGGATTTTTTACACCACTTAGGGCTATTGATGGGTTATTGATGAGCTGGATCCAAGTTTGGGCTTGGTGATATATTTGTTCTCCCACTGAAAGTGCTCCAGTCTCCCATGGGCACAAAAAGTGATCAAGAAGTGGTCCCAGGACATCGTTGACTCCTGCCCTCATGCCGAGGAACACTCACCCCCACAGCCAGGCCTTGGGAGTGAAGGATATTGCTGAACTAGTTATGGCTGTATGCTCGATTCTCCTTTCCAGGCCCTGTCCTTAGCACTCCTGCCTTCACAACTGTGTTAACTGAATGATTATTTAGATTGGTTCTGCTGGAGAGCACTGAGTCCAAACTACTGGGTTACCTGGGCAACCCCCTAAGATGCAGAATGTATGCTGGACACTAAAACTGTATGCTGAACACTGAGGATGGCTTCCGTTTGACATTTTAAAATAATGCAGACCCTGTAGAACTTTTTCTGGTCTAAGAAACTAGAATCTCAGGTTTTCTGCAGATTCCACATGCCATAGTTATATGCTCTTTTCCACAAATTGCACAACTTTTTTGCTTTTTTGAGGAATAACCTTTCATTTCCTTTAAATCTTGAGATCCCTGGCTTCACTATCAGAAAATTCCATGGGGGGTGGAGTGGGGACAAAGGTCTGAGGACAGAGCTCCCACTGCTAACTAGTCACTGTCAAGTCAATTCTGACTCATGGCGACCCCACGCGTGTTACAGCAGAACTTTGTTTTGTAAGTTCAGATGGCTGGTTTTTCAGAAGTAGATGTCCAAGCTTGTCTTCTGAGGCACCTCGAGGTAGACTCGAACCCCTAACCTTACAGTTAGCAACTGAGTACATTAACTTATTGCACCATCCAGGGACTCGGCTAACCATAAAAAACAAACAAACCAGCTGCCATACAGCTCCCTCCAACTCACGGAGACCCCACATGTGACAGAGTAGAACTGTGCTCCAAAGAGTTTCCACTGGCTATGATCTTTTGGAAGCAGACCGCAAAGCCTTTCTTCAGAGCGGCCTCTGGGTAGATTTTGAACTGCCCACATTTCAGTTAGTAGCCAAGTGCTTAATGATTTGTGCCTCTCAGGGACTGTCCCTGGGTTTAATTTGTACTGGAGACCAGGAAGGGGGGTTGGCAGGAAACATGGTAGTAAGAGCCTGGAAGCTGCTTGATATATGAGTGATCTCTACTACCAATTGGAGGTTCCTGCTCCTCGATCTCATTATATGGTTCACAGAGTGAGATGCTGGTAAGAACTTGGGTGTATAGGGTGTTTGTGTGGCTCAGGTTTGGGGAGAAGTACCTGACAGTGATAGACAAAATGGAAGGAAACAGTGGAAAGCCCAAGCCCCAAGATTCTAACTTCATTGAATATGGAGACTCCAGGGTTGTCTTTCTTGAAGCTACCCAAAACCCTGTAATCTGCCCTCCCTATTAGACTTTGGGGAGGATGTTCTGGCTCTCGAGGGGAAAACCATGCAAACACGGTCTATCAGACCATAGTTGGATATATGAAATCACAGGGCTGCCAGATCTTTTTGACTCTGAGAAGAAAGGTGCTAGAAGATGCAGATAGGGTCTCTTGGCAGGTTTTACCAGAGACTTGGAGGTCACACTTCTTCCAGACCTCTGAAAATAAGGGCCTGCCATGAAGCACTGATACCTTCATTAACTCCAAATTGCAAAGAAGAGTTCTGGAGGAAATGAAAGAAGCACAATAGTTTTATTTAAATAGAAAATCTTGGGAAAAAATTTAATTAGTTCCTTCAGACCAACCAATTTGAACCCATTAATTAAAAGGATTGGAGGCTGTTGCTTAATGGACTTGAATGCGACCTAGGTTTAATTATATCTGAATAACAATTTGCACCATCTCTTCTGCTCCGCTGGCACTGGACTATCTCAGTGTGCATAAAATAAACACTTGGGCTAACTCTCCAAAGCCTCACAATTTTAGAATGAAGCTTAAGCAAATACCACACAATTTCTTGGCAATGAGTTTTCTCATCACACTAATTAGTATTGCAGGAAATGCATTACTTGGAAACATCAAAATAACAGTTTTTGGTGTTTTTTTTTGTCATTTCAGTCAATGAGCAACATTTTTTTTTTTCTTTCTTCCTGTATACTCATTACCTGTGACATTATAATAGAGCAGATGCGTTAAGGTCAAATAGCACATTTGAGGTTTGAATGACAACAGGGTAAGCAGATAGAGCTCATCACCACCAAAAGGCATTCTGGAACCTTCCACGTGCTTATGATTTTGTCTCACATGGTACCTTAACCATGGTACATTGCTTTTCCCCTAACTCCCCACGTTCCCCATCATTCTTCCTACTTACAGATTTCCTTCACGTAGAGGCAAGACACACACTGCAAGAATGCAATCAAGTGCTTAGTTTTAATGCTTCAGGAGAAAATGGCATATTTTATTTATACTCTGTATGGACTTCAGAAAGGACCTCTGGTGACATAGTAGATAAGGCATTTGGGCTGCTAACCTAGGTCAGCAGTTCAAACCCACCAGTCTCTCTGCGGAAGGAAGATAGGGCAATCTACTTCTGTAAAGATTTACAGCTTTGGAAACCCAATGAGGGTCGCTATGAGTCAGAATTGACTCAATGGCAGTGAGTTTGGTTTGGTTTTCGGATGGCCTTCAGAGCCCAGAATTTAATGAGGATATTCCAGATGAACTAACACTAAGCAAGAGAGAATGGATGATGTGACACACATTTTACTTGTGGTATAGGAATAGAACATTTCTACACATGGACAAACTAAAAACTAAACTTAACTGCTGTCTAGTCGATTCAACTCATAGGGACCCCTCCTTGGGTTTCCAAGGCGGTATTTCTATGGAAGTAGATTGCCCAATCTTCCTTCCAAGGAGTGGCTGGTGAGTTTGAACCACTAGCCTTCTAGTTACCTAGTCAAATGCCTTAGGCACTTCACCACCAGAGCACTTCATCACATGGACAAGAGTTTGATAAAACCACTCAGATTGCTACTCCATGTGAAAGGATAAATGGACTTGTTTTCAAACTCTGAAGGGGAGCAGTTAACATGTAATAAAAGTAGTTCTTAGCAAGACTTTATAGGTTTGGTCAATTTTTAGCTACTCTCGATGAGGATCATCAAGCACAATTTAAAAAGGGAGACACATACTCATTACATACTTCTCTGATTAGGTTTTTTTCTCCAACCAGATTTATTGAATATAATAAAATTCTATATACAAAGTAACCTGGACATGCTGCTTCAAAACATGATCCTTTCTTACCAATATTTTGATAGGTTAGTTCATAGAGTACCAAAAAAGCAGCTTACTCTAAAATAAATAGAAAAATGCCCAATGTCCTGAAAGCTTGCAAGTGGCCATCCAAGACACAACTTGCCTCTTGTCTGGAGCAAAGAACAGTGAAGAAAACCAAAGACTCAAGGAAATAATTAGTTCAAAGTTCAGACCAGTGGATCACATGAACCCCACCCTCCACAAGCCTGAGACCAAAAGAACTAGACAGTGCCCAGCTACCACTATTGACTCCCCTGATCCAGATCACAAAGAAGGTCCTGCATAGACTAAGAGAAAAATGCAGAACAAAATTCAAATTCATAAAAAAAGAGACCTACTGGTTTGATAGAGACTTGTGGAACTCTTGAGACAAAGGCCCTTAGACACCCACTGAACCTAGAACTAAACCAACTTCCAGAAATCACCCAACAGCCAAATAGGGAGGACTGCAAAGTGAACAGTAACACTCTTGAGAGGCATGCTCCTCAGAACACGCAATAGTACAAGACCAAAGGGGCAGCACCTGCCCCAAAGCAAAATTCAGAAGGCAGGAAGGGGCAGGGAAGCTGGGCAAATGGAAACGGGGAACCTAGGGTAGAAGTGGGGAGAGTGCTGACACACTGAGGAGATTGCAACCAATGTCACAAAACAATCAATGTATCAACTTTTTAATGGGAAACCAACTTACTCTGCAAACTTTCACCCAAATCACAATAAAATGTTAAAAAAAAGAGCTCAATGCACATTAAATGAATGGCCTAACTACTGGAACTTTAATACTTCTATAAGATAGTTAACATGATAGGCTTGTGTCCTTATGATAGGCCATTTTGTACACTATCAAAATCTTCTGGACCACAATGTTCCTGTTACCTAATTCTAGACATACCATACAAACATCAGTTGGGTTAGAGGTTAGCTTAGTTGCTTGCTGGGCTAGAACAGATAGCACCCCAACATGCTCATCAGACACAGTTGCATGGTACAGGACTCTAATAATGACAGATTCTTCATTGTGTCCTCCAAGTGCTGCTCCAAGGTCATCTCCATCCCACTTGCTGTCAGCCCTGGCTTAGGATCCAGAAGCACATAGCTTTCTTCTCCACTACAGGCTTTGGGCATCCTGCAGTCCTCTGATTAGTTTTAATTAACTAAGTTGGTGGGGTGCCTCAGGAGGGAGGTTGGGCAATGAATCAACCTTACCTTATCTAATGCAATGATTATTGGCTGAAAGTAACCAGCACAGGCTCTGGGATCAAAGATACCAAGGTTCAAATTCTGACTCCATCATTTACTCTTTCTGTAACTGTGTCAAATTGTTGGATGCCTCTCTCTACGGATTATCTGAGGCCCACAGGTAATCTATTCTCTCTACCTATGGGACCTTAGTCAAGATACCACACCAAATCAAATCAATTCCCTTGCAGAGTCAATTCAGATTTAGAGAGACCCTATAAGACAGAGTAGACTTGCCCCATAGGGCCTCCACACCTGTAATCTTTATGGAATCAGACTATCACATCTTTCTCCTGCAGAGTGACTGGTAGGTTTAAACTAGTAACATGTAGGTTCACAGCTGAATGCTTTAACCACTGTGCACCAGGGATCCTTGAGGTAACACAAACTCTCTAAATCTTGGTCTTGTTAGCTATAAAATGGGGGAAATAATAATGCTTCACTTCATCGGGATGCTGTGAGGTTTAAATGAGACTATTTTACAGAAAGTATGCATTTCAGGGTTTGGCATTTAGTAAATGTTCAATAAACTAGTTCAAATTCTAACTCAGATTCTTAATACTGCTTCATGTACATGACTTTGTATCATTTACCTGAAGTTTAGGTGTGCACGCATTGTAGTTTTTACACCATGTTTAGCACCTGCATGTGTATTTATTAGAGCTCACTGTTTTTCAAAATACCTTTGTGAGGATAAAGATTTTTGCTTTGTTAGGCCTGGCTCCATATTGTTAGAATAAGAGTCCATCTTGACTTTAGTCTCATCCCTATGCTATTTATTAACTTATTGTCCTCTGAAAGATAACCATCAGTTCTGGCTGCATCCTGTAACATGTGACCACTTATGGCAGCAAACACTGATGGGTCTTGTGACTGGACATTTGGACTTTGATGACAGTAAGCAATGGTGCCATCTCCAAGATGTAAGAAGCCTCACATGGCATATCAGAAATCTACAGAGGACATCCTCTGCTAATCATCTATTGTTTTATCTGATTTTGAAGAAACATTAATTACTTTGTATATGTGCTGTATCCCTCTCCTTATCTAGTATAAGAACCTCTCTTTGAAAACACTCGACAGAGCAGATGACTTTGGAGTCATTAAGACCTCATTTGTCTTTCAGTGGTGCACCTCCTAATTAAACTCTCTTTGTCTCCTTGGACTCTGGTGTGGACTACTGGCTGTGTCACTCCAGGGCACGAACACTGCTGATGTGTGGTTGACACTTTGACTCAGAACTCTCAAAAAAGGGAAAGACCATTGGAAGAGAGAGGTGACGTGGTTGACAGTGGCTGCTGCGTGGAAAGGCCAGTCCCATAGTTATATTTCATTGCTAAGCCTCACCTGTTTATATAATGTGACTGGAATATAGTATTCATATAATAACTGAGAATCATTATATTCTTGGTACCATGTATCCCTTTTATATCTTTGAAAAGAACCAATAAAATGGCTGAGTATGGCTAACACAGTTTATTTCTGATACATGAAGATTTCATGCAGCCCAAAGGATCCCTCTCCAGCCACCTGTCTTCTCCTATGTACCTGAGGCCATTGGAAGGAACCACAGGAGCCAAATTTTCTCCCATACATGTTGCTTGTGTATTCTCTCAGGCTCCACTAGCCCCTCACTCACACTACCTGAAAACTCTTGTAAAGAGATGGAAGGGCTAAGGAGACAAAGACACTTGTCAAGCATGCTTAAGTGTTCAAAGTTTTCAGGGCGAGCTGCTACACCACAGAGCACTTCCTGGAAAGCAGCTGCCTGGGGTTGACTCCCTGATGGTGCCCAGTCATCCAAATGCCCTTACAGAAGCAAAACAAAACAATCATACCAAGAACAAAAGTTCCAGTGATTCAGTCATTGGAAAGCCCCAATACAAAATCATATGACAGATTTTGCATTGTAAATTCACTATCTTGAAGGGAGGGAGGGGGGAAATGGGGAAGTAGGAGAAAATTTGGATAAATTTTAAGTTGGAAACGTCATTAAAATTCAGCTCAAACATCATGTCCTTGGAGGAGCTAATTCCTGGTCATGTGTCTCTCACCCAGATTTCAAAGCAAGGTGACCCCATGGCTCCCAGCAGTGAGCCAGCACCATGTACAGCTTACTCACTACCCAAGACTCAACCTCCATGTCACTAAAATGGGTTTATAATGATATCAAGGGAGCTCTGGTAGCATAGTGGCTAAGACACTTGCCTGCTAACCAGACGGCTGGCGGTTCAAATCCACCAGCCACTCCTCGGAAGGAAGGTTGGGCAATCCTACTTCCGTAGTGATACTGCCTCGGAAACCCAAGAAGGGGTCGCTATGAGTCGGGGCCGACTCGACGGCACATAACAACAACAACAACAATGATATCAAGCTCAAACGACTTTTGTGATTAAAAGAGATAATTCACAGAAAGGATTTAGCACAAGGTCTGGCACATGGTATAGGGGTAGAGAAAATAGCTGTTATTTTCATGGCAATGTGTATCACAGTTACACAAATGTATTAAGTATATTAAATTGAGACTGACAATTGGTTCCTGTCCTCCACAGCAGACTCATCCCAGCCATTTCATTAACTTTGTAATTTGCAATGCAACATTTTACACAACACAATTTTTTTTACTCCACTTAGAGCATTATAAGGAGCTCTGGTGGTGTAGTGAATAAAGCACTTGACTGCTAATCAGAAAGTCAGCGGTTCAAATCCATCAGCCACTCTGCTAAAGGAAGATGGGGAGATCGAGTTCCATAGATCACCAATGGAGGTCACTATGAGTTGGAATCGACTAGATGGCAGTGAGTTTGGTTTGGTTTTTCAGAGCATTATGGTGAGGTTTTATTGTTGCCATCATTATTGTTAATGGTTAATGTGTTCAGGTGCTAACCAAAAGGTTGGAGATTTGAGTCCACTTACAGGCACCTTTAAAGAAAGGCTTGGTGATCTATTCCTGAAACATTAGCAATTGAAAATCCTATGTATAGGTTTGGCAGAGGGTCTTTCTATATACATATCTGTATGTGCTGCAAATAAATCTATGTATACAATAGAGCATACAGGGGCAAAGTTATGAAAACTTCTTAGCCATAATCAAACACCCTGAAAGACTGAATCTCTGGACTGGGAAGTTTAAGACATAGTCTTGGGGGACATCTAGATAAATTAGCATAACACAATTCACAAAGACAGTGTTCTACATCCTACTATGGTAAGATGAGACTAGGATCTTAAAAGCTTGTGAACGGCCATCAAAGATGCAACTATTGATCTCTCTCCATCTGGAGCAAAGAATGGTGAAGAAAATCAAAGACAGAAGGAAACAATTAGTCCAAAGGACTAATGGGCCACACAAATCCCAGCCTCCACTAGCCTCAAACCCAAACTACATAGTGCCTGGCTACCACTGCCGACTGCTCTGACTGGGATCACAACAGGCCCGAGACAGAGTGGGAGAAAAATGTAGAATAAAAATGTAGAATAAAATTCAATATTTAAAGAGACCACACTTCCGTAGTGATACTGCCTCGACAACCCAAGGAGGGGTCGCTATGAGTCGGGTCCGACTCGATGGCAAAACAACAACACCAACACCAACACCAACACCAACACCAACAACACTTACTGGTTTGATAGAGATTAGTGGAACCCACAAGACTATTTCTCAGAACAATCAACCATATGACACCAAGAGAGCAGCATTTGCCCCAAAACAAACTTCAGAAGGCATGAAGGTACAAGAGGAAGGATGAATGAAAACAGGGAACCCAGGGAGGAAGTGCAAAGAGTGCTATTGTATGAGGGGATTGCAGCTAGTGTTCTGAAACAAAGTATGTATAAAATTATTGTGTGGAAAACTAATTTGCTCTGTAAACTTTCACCCAAACCACAATAGAATGCAAAACAGAAAAGAAAATCCTATAGACCAGCACATTATCTGTCATTTTGTGGTACTGTGTGTTGCTGTGATGCTGGAAGCTATGCCACAGGTATTTCAAATACCATTAGGGTCACCTATAGTGGACAGGTTTCAGCAGAGCTTCCAGACAAAGAAAGACCAGGAAGAAGGATATAGTCATATCCACTTCTGAAAAAAAACCAGCCACTGAGAACCTGATGAATAAACAGTGAAATACTGCTGGAAGATGAGCCCGTCAGGTTGGAAGGCACTCAAAACACAACTGAGGAAGAACTGACCTTAATGACATAGATGCAACAAAGCTTCTGGGACCTCCGTTTGCTGATGGGGCACAACTCAAAATGAGAAGAAACAGGTGAAAACATTCATTAATAATTAGAACATGGAATGTATGAAGTATGAATCTAGGAAAATTGGAAGTTGACAAAAATGAAATGGAGGGCATAAAAAATCAATATCCCAGGCATTAGTGAGCTGAAATCGACTGGTATTGGCCTATTTGAATTGGGCAATCATACGGTCTATAACCGGGAATGACAAATGGAAAAGGAATAGCATTGCATTTATCATCAAAAAGAACATTTCAAGATCTGTCCTGAAGTACAATGCTGTCAGTGATAGAATAATGTCCACAAGCCAACAAGGAAGATCTGTTAATACTACTGTTATTCAAATTTACTCATCAACCACTAATGCCAAAGATGAAGAAATTGAAGATTTTTACCAACTTCTGCAGTCTGAAGTTGACCAAACACACAATCAAGATGCACTGATAATTACTGGTGATTGGAATGTGAAGGTTGGAAACAGAAAAAAAAGCACTGTAGTTGGAAAATCTGACCTTGGTGATAGAAATGATGCTGGAGATTCCATGATAGAATTTTGCAAGACCAGTGACTTATTCATTGCAAATACTTTTTTTCAACAACATACACAGTGACTACAGACATAGACCTTGCCAAACGGAATACGCAGGAAACAAACCGACTACATCTGTGCAAAGAGACGATGGAGAAGTTCAATATTATCAGTCAAAATAAAGCCAAGGGCCAACTGTGGAACAGACCATTAATTGAAAGTTTAAGTTGAAGCTGAAGAAAATTAAAACAAGTCCACGAGAGCCAAAATACGACCTTGAGTATATCTCACCTGAATTTAGAGACCATATGAAGAACAGATTTGATTCACTGAACACCAGTGATTGAAAACCAGAAGGTTATTAAAAAGACAGCCTAGGAAGAAAAGACCAAAATGGATGTCAGAAGAAACCCAGAAATTTGCTCTGGAATGGAGAGTAGCTAAAGTGAATAGAAAAATGATGGAATAAGAGAGTTGAAAAGAAAATTTTTCAAAGAGCAGCTCAAGAAGAGAAAGTAAAGTATTACAATGAGATATGCAAAGATCTGGAGTTAGAAAATTGAAAGGGATGAACATGCTCGGCATTTTTTAAGGTGAACAACAGATATAAAAATTCAAGCCTTGAGCTGCAATATTAAAGGATTCTATGGGCAAAATGACTCGACGGCACATAACAACAACAACAACATGGGCAAAATGTTGATCAATGCAGAAAGTATCAAAGAAAGATGGAAGGAATACACAAGTCACTGTACCAAAAAGAATCAGTCAATATACAATCATTTCAGGAAATAGCGTATGATAAAGAATCAATGGTATTGAAGGAAGAATTCTAAGGTACTGAAGGAACTGGCAAAAATATGTCTCTAGGAATTGACTGAATACTCACTGAGATGTTTCAACAAATGTGTACAGTACTGGAAGCACTTACTCATTTATGCCAGGAAGTTTGGAAGACCTGGACAACCAACTGTAAGAGATTCATATTTGCACCCATTTCAAAGAAAAGTAATTCAACAAAATGTGGAAATTATTGAATAATATCATTAATATCACATGTAAGTAAAATTTTGCTGAAAATAATTAAAAAATGAATGCAGCAGTACATTGACAGGGAACTGCCAGAAATTCAAGTTGGATTTAGAAGAGGATGTGGAATGAGGGATATCATTGCTCATGTCAGATGGATCCTGGTTGAAAGCAATGAATACCAGAAAAATGTTTACTTGCATTTTATTGACTACACAAAGGTATTTGACTGTGTGGATCATAAAAAATTATGGATAACATTGCAAAGAATGGGAATTCCAGAACACTCAATTGTGTGCATGAAGAACTTGTACCAAGACCAAGAGGCAGTTCTTCAAACAGAACAAGAGGATACTGCATGGTTTAAAATCAGGAAAGGTGTGTGGCAGGGTTGCATCCCTTCACCATAGTTATTCAATCTGTATGCTGAACAAATAATCCAAGAAACTGTACTATATGAAGAAGAACAAGGCATCAGGATTGGGGGAAGGCTCATTTACAATCTGTGATATGCAGATGACACAACTTTACTTGCTGAAAGTGAAGATGACTTGAAGCACTTACTGATGAAGATCAAAGACTACAGCCTTCAGTAAGGATTACACCTCAACATAAAGAATAACAAAAATCCTCACAACTGGACCAATAAGCAACATCGTGCAGCAAAGACTGCAGTTGTGAATGATTTCATTCTACTTGGCTCCACAATAAATTCCCATAGAAGCAGCAGTCAAGAAATCAGAGTGCATAATGCCGTGAGCAAATCTGCTGCAAAGGCTTCTTTAAAGTGTTAAAGAACAAATATGTTACTTTGAAGACTAAGATGTGCCAGACTCAAGCTATGGTATTTTCAATAGCCTCATATGCATATGAAAGCTGGACACTGAATAAAGAAGAATGCAGAAGAATTGATGCATTTGAATGATGGTGTTGGCAAAGAATAGCGAATGGTGGCGTAGTGGGTAAGGCATTTATTTGGCTGCTAACTAGAAGGTTGGTGGTTCAAACCCACCTGCTGCATGGGAGGGAGATGAGGCAATCTACTTCTTTAAAGATTTATAGCCTTAGAAACTCAATGGGAGTTGCTAAGGGTCACAATCAACTCCATGGCAGTGGGTTTGGTATTTTTGGTTTGGTACGGACTGCTAGAAGAATGAACAAATCTGTCTTAGAAGAAGTGCAGCTGGAATGCTCGTTAGAAGGTGAATGGCCAGACTTTGCCTCTTGTACTTTGGTCATGTTGTGAGAAGGTACAGTCCCTGGAGAAGGATATTATGCTTGGTAAAGCAGAAAGTCAGCAAAAAATGGGAAGACCTTCAATGAGATGGATTGACATAGGGGCTGTGACGATGGGCTTAAGCATGGCAATGATTGTAAGGATGGTATAGAGCCAGGCAGTGTTTCGTTCTGTTGTACACAGGGTGACTATGCATCAGAACCTGGTGGCGTAGTGCCTAAGGCATTTGACTGCTAACCAGAAGGCTGGCAGTTCAAACCCACCAGCCATTCCTTGGAAGGAAGGCTTGGGCAATCTACTTCCGTAGTGATACCACCTCAGAAACCCAAGGAGGGGTTGCTATCAGTCAGATCCGACTCCATGGCAGTAAGTTTGGTTTTTGGTTTTTGAAAAACAACAACAACATGGAGCATAGTTCTACTGTGACACATATGGGACCATCATGAGTCACAGTCAACTTGATGGCAACTATTTTTTATTATTATTATTTAAATCCTGTATTCTTTTCACATCGTTATAATTATCTGCCGATATATTAGCCTCCGGGAGCTCTGGTAGCATAGTGGCTAAGACACTTGTCTGCTAACCAGACGGCTGGCGGTTCAAACCCACCAGCCACTCCTCGGAAGGAAGGTTGGGCAATCCTACTTCCGTAGTGATAACTGCCTCGGAAACCCAAGGAGGGGTCGCTATGAGTCGGGGCCGACTCGACGGCACATAACAACAACAACAACAACAACAATATTAGCCTCCAGCATTATACCTTGCAGGCAAAATTATCTCAGTCATTCCTGTGTCCACAATGTCTAGAATAAAACCTGGAATACATTCAATGACTAATACCCATTTGTTGGATGAGCAAAAGAACCCAGCAATCATTTGTTTCTGTGAGACCAGGTTGAACATTTTAGTGTGTATTTGAGTGTGAGATTTGTTTTTGCAATCAGAGAGGTTACTGTATGCATGCATGGGTGGGGGGAAGGGAGAGGAATATATGTGTATGTGTTTGTAATTTTTTCCCATCTAGATGGAATGGGAATGACTTATTGTACTGGTCACTAGAAAGAGATCAACTTGAGATAGTTACCTGAGGGTCAATGGGAACCAGTATCTAAACCAGAAATGGAAGGTAGATTGCTCCATGTAAGTAAGTAAGCACTTGAACTGTTACTCACAGGCCTGGAGATGTGTGCTTGGGATATCAGAAGGTCTTTTTCTGGGTAGATCCTGCAGATGTCGGCATGTGATTCATGAGAACAAGAAGAAATCACTTCTAGATGGTTGGCCCAAGGTCCTAGGTAGCCACTGGTTTTCATCTTTTACTCATTCCTTCATTCTTTATATGATTATTGGAATGCCTTCTACAAGCCAGGCACTGTCCTAGCACTTGGAATGGAACTGTGAACAGAACAAGAAAAGTCCCTCTGACCTCACAGAGCTGTCTGAGGGTCTGGTTCCATTGGTTGCAGCTGCCTTAAGTCCTGGGTTTTTGAGAAAGGTTATGCAACCACAGTCAAGCTCAGTGGAAAGAGCCATGGTTAATTAGGGGATCAAGGATGATACAAGGGTTCCATATACTGTTTATCTGTCAATCCTTTCCTGGCTTCTAGGTGTTTCCCAGAGGTAATCTTATGAACTAATGTGCTGGGGAGGAGGGTCACCATGACCACCCAAGCTTTGGAAGGGCAATGAGCAAAGGTTGGGGTAGGGGAGAGATACAGCACGAGCAGCAGTACTTCTTTCCCTGGTATTCTGCAGCCAGAATTTGTTCTTGACTTTTATGGCAGAACAGCAGGGACCTATTCTGGTTCACAAATCATGCTGGTCCACTCTAGATGTGTCTCCATCTCAGTGTAGGATGCAGATGCCTTATCAATATGTAATATGGAATAATAAGTTTCTCATGGGAAGAACATGAAAGACATGAAGAGGTTAAAATCTGCATGGCGCAGAAAGAAATCATATTAAAGGAGACAGGGATTTATCACATATAAAAACCTGCCACCCTAAACCAAAAACCAAACCCACTGCCATCAAGGTGATTCAACTCATAGAGTGAGTCCTGATGTGTTGTCTTAAACTGTATGCCTGGAGTTTGCTAGACAGAATGACTTATCTGTGGACCTTTGATAAATAACTAATTCACCCAAATTTATATTCCTATTAGAATGGTCTTTAGATTTGACAACTCCCCAGCCCTTTTAGACCAGATTTTCATTACATGAATTCCTCTTGTCTTCACAGACTCCCTGCAGCAGGAGTTGGCTCATGACACCTGGGCCCCTAATGGCATGGCAGGTCAAAATTCTGCTGAGCAGAGACTTTCCTGGGCTTGGTGCAGAAATGCGAAGATGGCTCATAAAGAGAAATAATGAGTCAGAAGCTGATGAAGCATCAATCATTTCTATATGTCTCGGAGCCTCTTGAGGAGCCATAGACTTGTTTGCCTCAAATAACGAGTCTGAGGAGTGTGGGAATCACTTTCCTTCTGCAGGCATATACTTCTCTGTACCTCCAGCTCTCCACTTCCAATGCGGGTGGAATAAATTGCTTTTAAATTGCTCCGAGACACAGAGGACAGAGTTAGAGGCAGAAAGAGTTATAAATGTAAAGCCTGACTGGTCTTTAGTGTCATTATTTCAAAGCTCAAGATTCATTCATTTTAGCGCCTGCTGCTGTGTTCTGGGTAGAAGGGGAGACTTAGAGATACACTGCCTCATTTTCATCCTATTTGCCAACTGTTTTAGCCATAACTCCACTCAGAGTATTTTAATATATTCTAGTCAGATGAACAGGCAACATATTATGGGGTCAGTGACATCCGCCAAATGCAGTGGTTTTTCAAGGATGAAGATCATGCCCCTTGCACTCAGAATTCAAGTCCTAACTGTGGGTTTAGGGCAATCCCTGACATCATGGCTTGAGCCTTCCGGCCTCTCTGCCATCCTCTTCTGGATATCAGGGATGTCAGTTCTGGCCTATTTCCTGTTCTCTGACAGGGTAAGTGGATGGTAGGGAGTAAAGGTTCTTTTAAAATTTGCAAGGCTGAGTAAGACATCCATGAGCTGAAGTTAATAGAAGTGTGTGAGACAGTAATGACATGCTGCTGAAAAACAGCTCTGCCAAATGTTATTTTAAAGAAGCCTAAGCTGTTCCCACAATCCTACGTGGGGAAAAGTAAAATGAGGCAAATGGCAAAAAATAGCATTGCCACTAAAGGGCCTCAACATTCTGATGACTCTAAAACGTCCACTTGAGTCAGAAGGTGAATGGAAAGCAATGGGTGGAATTAACACACAGAGTTATCAGACTATAGAAAAACTTTTAAAGAAATAAAATTTTAATTAAAATAAACAAAGTCTTTAGCCAAGGAACTAACAACTTTGCCATTTGTTTCATTGCCCTTTGCCATTTTATTATTTATTATTTTACTTAGCAAATTTGCCATTTGCTGTTTTATTCATGCCATCGTGCAAATGACCTGGACCTAGAAATAATGCAATGCATTTACAGTTGGAGAAATGGAGGCAGAAAGGAGCTGTATATTCAGTTGGCTGGTGGGTGTGCATTAAATATTCTTGAAATTGGGCTTTTATCTATGAGGATGGTATGCTGAGGATAGAAGCCCCTGTTTGGTGCAAATGGTTAATTTGCTCAGCTGTCAACCAAAAGGTTGGTGGCTCAAGTGTACACAGAGGTGCTTTTGAAGAAAGCACTGGTGACCTACTTCCACAAAATCAGCTACTGAAAACCCTATGGAACAGTTCTATTTGACAAACATGAGTTGTAATCGACTTCATGGCAACTAGTGGTATGCTGAGGATTTAGGAGATGTTGTGATTTTTGTGGTGGCATAGCGCCTAAGGCATTTGACTGCTAAACAGAAGGCTGGTGGTTCAAACCCACCAGCCACTCCTCAGAAGGAAGATTGGGCAATTTATCTCCATAGTGATACCTCCTCAGAAACCAAAGGAGGGGTTGCTGTGAGTTGGATCCATCTCGATGACACTGTTTGGTTGGTTGGTAAGGTATCTGACTACTAACCAGAAGGTTGGCAGTTCAAAACCACCAGCCACTCCAAAGAAGGAAGACAGGCCAATCTACTTCTATAAAGATTCACCACTTTGGGAACCTAATGAGGGTCGCTATGAGTTAGAATTGACTTGATGGTAGTGGGTTTGGTTTTAGTGTCTAGTAGCACAATGGTTAAAGCATTCTGCTAACCAAAAGGTCAGTGGTTCAAACCTATCAGCCACTCTGTGGGAAAAAAATGAGGCAGTCTATTTCCATAAAGATTTATGGCCTTGGAAACACTATGGGGCAGTTCTTCTCCTATGGGGTTGTTATGAATTGGAGTTGGCTCAGTGGCAGTGAATTTGGTTTTCTGGTTTGCGATTTATAATAATAATAATAATAAAAACCCCAAAAAACAAAAAACTAGATTTGGGGCCAGCTCCAAGATTTACTTGACTCCTGTGACTGTGGGCAAATCAAACTCTGCAGATACCTTCCTCACCTATAAAATAAAGTTGATAATAATACCTTCCTTGCCTGCCTCTTATGGCTGTTGTGAGAATCAAATAAGACAGCGTATGTGAATACACTTGCTAAAAACCATGTGTCACACAATGATTAGAAATCACTAGCGTGCCATAAAGTCCACCTGGCCAGCCTTTCTCCCCTTACCTTGAAAATAAAAACAAAGTCAGCTAGCGACCAGAGTTGAAAAATTCACTACTGATAATATACTTCCTTATGTTTTAGAAAATGTACAGTGATGATGCTGTTTTGTCTTTTTCACTCTTGTATCCCATGCCAGAGCCTGACACATAGAAGTTGCTCAATTAATATTTGTTAAATTCATAAACAAGATTTTGTTAGTAAGCATGAAAGAGCTTATCTAATACATTTAATACCAATCAACCCTTCAAGGCCAAACTCAGGGCTATTTGCAAGTTCCCTAACTCCATTTAGTACTTCTCGAGTAGAACTAAGGAGCTCTGGTGGTGCAGAGCCTAAGGCATTTGACTACTAACCAGAAGGTTGGAGGTTCAAACCCACCAGTTGCTCTGCAGAAGGAAGATGGGGCAGTCTACTTCTGTAAAGATTTACAAAACCAGTGGTGGTCGCTATGAGTTGGAATTGACTCGATAGCAGTGAGTTTGAGGTTTTTTCCTTTGACAGTAGAACTGGAGTCTCTGGGTAATGCAAACTGTTAAGTGCTCAACTACCAGCCAAAAGATTGGCAGTTTGAATCCATCCAGAAGTGCCTCATAACACAGGGCTGAAAGGTCACAGCTTTAAAAGCAGTTCTGTTCTGCATACGTGGGGTAGCCATGAGTTGGAACTGACTTGATAGCAACTAACAACAAAACAGAATTACAGAAAGAACACAGATCATTAACCAGATTGGACACTGGGTGGACTTGTCCATGACATCAATGCACCATAACATTGCTCTGCAAAATACCCCTCAACTCTCCAGGGGCTCCCCCAGCTGCCTACTCCACTTGGTCTGGACTCTGCCTATGTGTTTGACAATCAGATCCTTATTCCTTGATCAAATATTATCTTTTACTATTTTCCAACATGTAGACTGGCTGGCTTGGTTTTTAGCTCTTTCCTGAACTATCATCCCCAGCTCCACAACCTGACTCTTACTTCTGTCTGTCTCAAATGCCAGGTGCATCTACCTCCCATTTATCCTTCATGCATCTTTCATGATGCCTTCCCTGTTTCCTAAGCCTCCAGTGATTTCTTCCCTCTTATCTGAAGTTATTCCATGTCTAATACATACTTGTTGAATGAGAAAGTACAAGGAAAAGCTAGTAGAGGGACCAATTCATTAAATAGGGGTGATGGGTGTAAGTTAAGCACCCCCAGCTCACTGTGCAAGCTGCTGCTCTATCAGAAGGTCTGTCCCTCCAGGGGGGGACTTAGCTTTCCTATTTGGGGCTTCCCAGGCCCTCACTTGATCCCTGGCACAGAGTAAGTACTCAGTAAAAATCTTTTTGATCAAATAAATGAACAAAACTGTAGGCATCTCCTTCTACAATTCATTAACTTTTAAGCTACAGCTGGTTTAGAAAAATACTGCCCAGAAATGACCCTAGGAGATGCTATGACTTTGAAAAGGAAGCAGGAAAGATTCTGACCCCCATCTTGAAACCAAATGGAAACAAACCTGCAAATAAGATAATTTTTTACAAAATGACTGGAAACTTACCTTGGTTTCTCTGAGAAGAAATTGCAAGTCCCGGCCACTGAGGATACCATGGTTTTTCACATAACTGGGAATATTCTTGGTGCTGGAGCCATAGACAGTTGCATGCACTTCCATATATGTATGAATAATGTCCAAGTAGATCTTCTTATTCTAAAGAGGGGACAGAAGAAGAAGAAGACATTTCTCATTTGTTTTCATTCACATGACAACTTGTTGTCTCATAAGGATAAAATCTCTCCTAAGAGCTGGAGGCCACATAGACAGCAATCCTACTCCTGAAATCCTTTTAAAAATAATCTGGTCAGATTATGAGGGCAGAGGCAGTCATATTGCTGGTCTATAAATCTGCAGGAAGAAACACATTATATAGTAACATATTACTGAATGCCAATGACAGCTTATAGCCAATTGTTTTGAAGTATTATCCTCGCTTTCTAATTACAAGGGACACAACATGTTGCTTTTGGCTCATCCTTCTTATGGGGGAGGAAGTTTGGGAAAGGGAAGCCCAGAGAAGGCAGTCAGTGGACTGGAATATTTATCCAGAGATGTTAAACTGTCCCCAAGGAATACAAACATCCCCAGCTCTGGCCAATATTTCTAGTGATGATTAACTCATGTTGTCAGAACTGGATCCCACCTAATTCAGATCCTGGGGAGATGAGACTTTCCCACAATATATATTGATTAACTTGGCAGCTGGAGAGATAATGAGACTATCCACATAGACAAAAGTGAGAAAACATTAAACATTAAATCTGATTAGCATGGAAAGAGTAGTTCTACTTTCATTAAAAAACCAAATCAAACCCCTTTTTCTGTATTTGTAGTGCCTGATTTCAAGGCATGTTTTCTATACCAAAACCACTTGTGGGGTGGAAGCACACTCACTTTCTCTTCCTCCTGAAGCACTCTGCATTTCTAAGAGCTAAGCAGCACAAGCTGCATTTTGTGATGTGCTTCCCCCCGCCCCCCAGCATTTGACAGATTAAAGTTCTATAATGTTTCCATTGTATAAAAGTGGACCATGGTTTGTCCAATCAAACCCTGTTTTCGGACACTCTGGGAAAGTCTGAAAATAGCTGGTTTTGTGACTTAAGACCACAGTGGGGGATACAGGAGCTGCAAGATGGGCACCCAGAGAGTGATGAGGAGGAAGGGGGGCTAAAAGGAGAAGTGGAGGAGGAGTACTTCCAGGGGCCGTGGGATGACTCTGCTGAGGAGTGGGTCAGTTCCTGTGTTGGCAGTCCACGTCACGACCTGCCCCCTGCAGTTCACTGGCCAGTGGAGAATGTTCCAGGTGGCTCCCAATTCTAGGGGACAGAAAACTGGCTTTTTCAAAATCATGCCTAAAAAATCTTCATGAATGGAAAAACTGCACAATCCATGTTCTCCATCAGGATGGTTTAATTCAGAATCCAGTAAATCCATCTCTGCACCCTGATGTAAGAATAAAATGAACACCTAGACTGAAAGTTTAATTTCATGCCATGTTTTGTGTGGCTGGAAGATGTGAAATTCATCATTTCAGAGATACGTACCCTTGAATTAGTGCAGAGGTTACTATACACAATTTAAAAACCATGACTTCCATTTGTAGCTTGAGCCAAATTTAGGATCATCTACTGGGAGATCTGTTCCCATAAAGATTACACTTTAGGAAACCCTATGGGGCAGTTCGGGAGCTCTGGTAGCATAGTGGCTAAGATACTTGCCTGCTAACCAGACGGCTGGCGGTTCAAACCCACCAGCCACTCCTCGGAAGGAAGGTTGGGCAATCCTACTTCTGTAGTGATACTGCCTCGGAAACCCAAGGAGGGGTCGCTATGAGTCGGGGCTGACTCGACGGCACATAACAACAACAACAACATGGGGCAGTTCTACTGTCACATGGGGTCACCATGAATCAAAAACAACTTGGCAATACCTAACATCACCACCACCACCACCACCAACAACAACCAGGTATAGGTTCATTTGCAGAGCCCTGAGTGGTACAAATGGTTTGTGTTTGACTACCAACCAAAACGATGGCTGTGTGAACCCAGTTAGAGTCTCTGTGGAAGAAGGTCCTGGTGATACGCTTCCCTAATGATTGCAGCCAAGAAAACCCAACAGAGTACAATTCTGTAAGACATGGGGTCATCATGAATCAGAATAGACTGGATACCAATGGCCTTGGTTTTTTTTTTTTAGTTTATGATATCCTTGTGCTAGATAGTTCTTATGCTAGATGTTATTGGTAAGTCCTGCCCCTTTACCCCCTCTCAAGAACTCTAAACCCACCCACAGCCCCTGGTATGTAGTAATAGGGAATCTGTAACTCATTGCCCCACCTGTCATGGGTAACTAGCCAAGGTATGTGTCTGACATGAGGGAGACCCATTATAGGCTGGCCAGAAGCCAGTGACTGTGTGGCTGAGCTCAGGAGGACGAGTTGAACCTATTAGATCCTATTTGGGAACTCGGAGTCTGTGCAAAAGATCATTGCCAGGTGGCTAAGGACTCCAGGGCAAAATGGTCATTCAATGTTGGTGTATGGGCAGTCTTGGATCGAATTATAAGTTCCAGGAAATCAGTTACTAGTTTTGTGGGGTGGAGGTAGGAAGAGAATCAGTACGAGCTGAAAGAAGGAAGGAGAGGGGAGGACAGACAGATACTTGGTAGTCAGTGGTACCCAGAGAGTAACCAAGACACAGACATCAGTTCTGTGAACATGAGAGAGAGAGATAGAAAGATCAATCAATAGACAGATGGGGAGTGAGCAATCAATTGGGAGTGAGAGAGGAAAGAGTGAGAAGAAGGAAAAAGAAGAGAAAACCAGGGCTCAGAACTGTATCTGGCTCCCATCCCATTCAGAGTCTTCCCTAGATTCCCCAAGTCTTTCTGGATCCGTGTAATAACAGCATGAGGCAATGGTGGGTCAACGGTAAAATTCTCACCTTCCATGCTGGAGACCTGGGCTTGATTCCTGGCCAATACACCTTCTTCTCAGCCACCACCTGCCAGTGGAGGCTTGTGAGTTGCTACAATTCTGAACAAGTTTTTGCAGAACTTCCAGACTAAGATGGACTAGAAAGAAAGGTCTGGCTATATATTTCTGTTAATCAGCCAGTGGGAACCCTATGGATCACAATGCTCTGAGTTGCAAGCCATTATAGGGATAGTTCAGGACTAGGCAGCATTTTGTTCCATTGTGCATGGGTTGCCATGAGTTGGGGGCTGTATGGAAAGCAGTTAGTACAACAAAAGAATATAATAAGAGCAGCTGTCCAAATTCTTCCTGACCCCACCCTATACATTTACTTGAGCTACTTTAGGTAGATTCCTATCATCTCCAAGGAGATCTGGTTGCTCTTTTAGCAGGAATTGAAGATGTGTGTGTGTGTGTGTGTGTGTGTTGGTGGTGATGATGGTGTGTGTGTGTGTGTATGTGGGGGGGAGATCACATATCTGTCTTTTATGCAAAAGGAGACATTTCCCTGTGAAATGCCAATTGGTTAACTAGTGAAGGTAGACCAAGATTCCTTGATTGGCCTTGGTCCACCTAGCTCCTGACCTGGAGAAGAATACTCATTAAAGATAGACTTGAGATTAGGATTCAGCAGACCAAATGACTGGGAAGAAAAGAAAATAGTAGATACACACTTATTGTCATCAAACTCCAGAAAATGTTTCTAGGGCTCCTTGAAGTTTAATAAGGGGGCAAGTTTGGCCAACTATAAAGGAGTATTGTTGTTGCTCTTGTTGTTATGTGCCGTCCAGTCAGACCCGACTCATAGCGACCCCTCCTTGGGTTGCCGAGGCAGTATCACTACGGAAGTAGATTGCCTAACCTTCCTTCTGAGGAGTGACTGGTGGGTTTGAACTGCCAGTCTTCTGGTTAGCAGTCAAGTGCCTTAGGCACTATGCTACCAGACTCTTATAAAGGAGTATATGCTGAGGCTAATAAACTCTATGAGTTTCTTAATATAAAGGCATGATAAAGTCTGAAAGTAGAAACTATCTTCAGAGAGGATTGATATAATTTCACTAATGAGAAAATCACAAGTTATCAGAGGAAAAAGTGTCTCAGGTATGACAATTACATGATTCCACTTCAGCTATATGTTGCCACTTGTCAGTGCTCTGCAGAAATCCAGCAAGATGTGCCAAGTTACCAATTCCTGGTAGTGACAGACAGCAGGAGCTACATTCCACCTCCAATCCCAAGGCTTTAACTAGATGCTAAAGAACCCCAGAGGTATCGCCAGCTCACACCCATATCCCAAATTTTAGGTCCAAATATTCAAATGCCTCTTGAACCTCTCCACAAAAGTGTCTTGCAAGTACTTCCAGCTCAACAGGTCAAAAGGAATTCATCATTTTACTTTCCCAGACCAGTACCCTCTCATATGCTTCTGATCTGTAGCTGGAGTTAATCTCCCACCCAGGTACTTGCACCAGAAACCTTGGTGCCCTCCTTTAACTTCATACTTGTCATCCTGCCCCACCCTCAACATATACACACACACATTCATACACATACCACACTCACAAATATATCCATTCACACACACACATACATATACACAAACATACACAAACACACACTCAAGATACCAACTTAGTCACAAAGTCCTATTGACTCTGTGTCTGTAATCTCAAATGGCCTCCCCAGGCCCTTATCCTAGCTAACCCAGACCATACTGGATTACTACAACCAGCCTCTGAGCATGTCCAGCCATCTCCATCTGAACTCACAGGTACCAGGGATCTTTTTGGATTGCAGTTTTGATTAAGTCACTGACAACTAACCCATCAACTACTCAGGGGGAAAAAAAAAAAAAACAATAAAAGCCACCAACACCTCCAATTAGTATTTACTATTTACTCTGAGCCTCGTAAGTTAAAGTGCTTAACATGCGCTTACTCACTTAAATCCTCCAGCAACCTGATGAAGTCAGTATTATCATCTGTATTTCACAGGTGCACTAATTTCCTAGGGCTGCCAGTAACAAAATACCACAAGTTGGGTGGTTTGTGAGCAGGGCTTGCAACAGGTTCATTCTGGCTTGACATCCTGCTGAGAATTCACCTTTCCACTCCAGATATACTGAATCAGAATCTACAGTTTAACAAGATCCCCAGGTGATTCTTACAGATCTTACACATAAGAATCTTATGTGTATATAAGAATCACCTGGAGATCTAGAAGAAGCACTTGGGGATCTTATTCTACTATAGACTCTGATTCAGTATATCTCAGGTGGAAATGCAAATTCTCAGCAGGGGGCAAACCGAAATGAACTGGGTTGAAGCCCTGTTTATAAGAATAGAAATTTATTGTCTTACAGTTCTGGAGGCTGGGAGTTTGAGATCAGGCTGCTTGACGTGCTGATAACTTCTGATGCTTTGAGGGAGAATCTGTTCCACGCCTCTCTCCTAGTTTCTGATGGTTCTTGACTTACAGCTGCAGCATCACATGGTATCCTTCCTTTTTTCTTTTTTTTTTTTTTTAATTTCTCTGTGTTCTGTTTTATAATGACAGCATGCAGATGGGATAAGGACCCACCCTACTCCAGTATAAATTTAGTTGCTACTGAGTTGACTCCAATGCATGGTAACTCCGTGTGTGTCAGAGTAGACTTGTGCTCCATAGGGTTTTCAATAGCTGATTTTTGGGAAGTAGTAGATCTCTAAGCCTTTCTTCCCAGGTGGATTCAAACCTCTAACCTTGAGACCTCTAACAAGCTGAGCATGTTAACCATTTGCACATGACCGCGTGTTAACTACAACACTGTTAAAGATCCTATTTCCAAAAAAGGTCACGTTCACAGGTACCAGGGGTAAGGACTTCAATACGTCTTTTTCAGAGACATAATTTAATTTATAAACAGCTGAGAAAATCCATGCACAGGAAGGTGGAGTGATTTGTCCAAGTGGAGGAAATGGCAGGGCTGAGATTAACATTCAGGTGGCCAGGCTCCAGAGTCTGTGGTTTGCGCCATGGTGCTGTTGCTGCCTCTCCAAACCCAACCTGGCAACCTGAGCCCAGAAGACATCAAAGGCCTGTTCCCTGCTGGTCTCTCCAGCCCTGTCTGTCTCAATGTCATGCCCTCCCACCTTCTTAATGTTCTAGTCACACTTAACCACAACTAGTTTTCTAATGGTCTTTTCCTTCTACTCTGGGACTTGCTACATTTATTTTGCAATTGTCGGGGTCTCTTTTCTGATGACCACCACTCCAGCTGATGTGCACCAACACCACCATGCCTACAATACAGATGCTCTCACACACCCCAAATATCTGGCAAGAGAGCTGAACTCATCATCATCAAGTGATTTAAAGGAGCCCTTCTCTCTGCAATGTACATGTTTACACATGCTGTCCTCTCTACCTTGAACATTCTTATCTCCTTCATTGGCTGGCTCCCTTTTGTCCTTTAAGTCTTTTTTGTTTAACAAACAGGGTACTCAGGTTTCTTCCATTAAGCAGGCCCCTCTTTGCCTTCCCCCAACACACGGGAAGGCCTTAAGTGAGGAGAGGTATGCAGGGGTGAGGCCATTTCTTAAATATGTATATATGATTTATGATTTATCAATAGTAATATGTTAGATGGACCAATTTCTGCATTTGAAGGGGGCAAAAGAAGGCTTCCCCTCTTTTGGTCATCCAAGCCCAAAGTGAAGGGGACCCTATGAGACTGGGTGCCCCATCGATCCAAGAATAAAAACAAGACCCTCCCTAGAAAACTTTCCCTCTATGACTTAAGAGACGAAGGTTATAGAAAATTCTCTATCCCCAAAACGGTGTCACCTACAAATTCCTTGGAATGGAATCAAGGGGGCCTTGTACCAAGCAGCACACTTCAGCAGGAACCCCCTGACTGGGGCTGTGGGGCATACCCCGAGACGGTCCTGGCTGAAATACTTGCAGCCCCTTCATGCTTCCTATCTCTATCTCAATTTAAATCCTCATTAAAAACAACCAAACTGATTAAAACTGTAATCTCCTAAATTCATTTATGGGAGATAAAAAAGGCACTAAGGAAAAGGAGAGCAGCTCATGCTAGATTCACAAGCAGTGTTTTCCGTGTCTGGTTATGATTGTAGCTGGAGGCAGGAACATTTGCAGAACTGGTAGCAAGATATTTAGAGCCTGAATAGAGCTCTTTAGGCGAACAATTCAATCTACAGCAACGTGTGAGAGAGTACGCAGCAGGGGAGAGGAGAATGCAGAACTGGAGAATCAGTAGCTCTTTTCCTGAACTTCTTTTCTAACTGGATGAATTGGGGGCAATAGGAATGTTCTTTGGCAAAAGACCACATTCTGAGCTATTGGTTGTGGTGGATATTCTATACGTCTCCCCAGCAACACCCTCACTCCCTACTTCAGCTCTGCATATCCTCTGTCCTGGACACCATCTGCCCTCATCTGTGAGGCATTCTGGGTCCTACTTAACATTTTCATCATTTTTTTAAATTAAATAATTCTGCACCTCTGCCTAGAGTTATTCACCCAGTAGTAAGAAGCTGGTGAGTGCTGAGCCAATAGAGTCTTTACTTTGTAAGTTCTGAATGGGCACCAAGGAATTGGCCTTTTGCAGCAAGCTGCAAACTGGGCTGCTGAAGCAAGTAGAGGTCCTGCCACATGGAGATCAGACTCCCACCAGAGGAAAAGGAAGCTCTCACACAGAGCAGACCAATATGAGAGCACGAGCATCCAGGGTTCCAGTTATGTCTGAGCCCAGGGACACCTCTGCCCCGCCTTGGATTATGAGAGTTGACCAATCCTCACTGTGGCCCAATCTAGTAAAACTGGGCTCCTCCCACTTGCAACAGTCGTCCTGGCAAGTATGTTTATGACTTAAGTCTTTATTTTGACCACCATGAAATTTTAATCATATTAAAATTTGTAGCTTCTCCCTGCCCCCTTCAAATGCAGAAATTGGTTCATCTAACATTTTACTATTGATAAGTCATACATACATATTTAAGAAACATAAGACTACACAATATGCCTTGACCAACATTAGCCATGAAAGCCCTTTACTAATTATTGCTGTTGTTATTGTTATTAGCTGCCATTAAGTTAAAGCCTGACTCATAGTGACCCATGCACAACAGAAAAAAACACTGCTGGGTCCTGCATCATCCCCACAGTCAGTTGCAGATCAGACTGTGTGATCCAGAGTTTTCAGTGGCTACTTTTCAGATGTGCATCACTAGGCCTTTCTTCCCAGTCCACCTTAGTTTGGAAGTTCCACTGAAACCTGTTTAGCATCATAGCAACAAAAAAGCCTCCACTGACAGATGGGTGGTGATGGTGCATGAGGTACACCAGCTGGGAATTAAACCTGGGTCTCCCATGTGGAAGGTGAGATTTGTATCAGTAAGCCATCACTGCAGCTCCTTGAAAGGCTGAGGTTGGACTTGTCCACTCCACTGAGGAAGATTCTGTGACTCCTTCTCTACTACAGCCCTTCTCAATTCACTGAGGCATCCATCATCTCCTGCTTAAACTACTGTCATAATCTTTGAACCAAACTCCTTATCTGAATCATCACACAAAACTTATGTGCCTTCTCAGCTTTTTCTGATGGCCTGTTCTTGTTTCTCCTACTCAGTGAGTGCCCACACAAGCCAGGCTTTCCTCTACTGTCAGATTGGAAAGAAATGTACACGGGTGTGCAGGGCTGCTTTCTAGAAGGACAGGGCACTTACTTCCTATAAAGTGAACCATGGCCAATGGGAAACAGGAAATGGGAGGGAGCTGGGCAGCTAAATGGCACTTTTCTCTCTTCCACGAGCTATGCCAAGATACAGTTCATTTGTATAAACCTTCCTGGGAGTCTAGTAAGCCCAATGACCATGTGTCCTTCTGAAGCAGGAACTAGTGCATGGACATACAATCCATCACACAGTAGTATACCTCTGCTTGCCTCACTTTCCTTTTGCCCTCACTTTTACCTCCCTGGCTTTGCACCCCTCTACCCAATAACCTACTCACATTATAATCTTTGCCTTATGCCCCTTAATAACCCTCCTGTAGACCTGTCCATCTTCCAACCCAGTTCAGGAGCCCAGTTCATCCACAAGACTGTCTCCTCACAAATGAGCTAATGTCCACGATTCTACCTGTGGGTGGTTTTTTATTTTAATTTTTTTAAAAAGCAGAGTTGCAAACCTTAAAAGCTATATTTTGAAATGATTCATGTTCCTTTTAACAGAGCTACCACAATAAGCTTCTCCCTTAGGAGCTGTGAGATAAAAAGAAGGAAGGCAGAAAGATAGGATGAGAGAAAAGGGAGGGAGGGAGGGAGGGAGGAAAGCAAAAAGAAACTACTTCACCTGTCTGCTCCTGAAGCTTTAAAATGAACAAGGAAGAAAAAATCTTTTATTCTAAGATAAGAGGTAAGTTTTAAAATGCAAATCTCTGAGAAAGTCAGCAGTGAAGCAGAAACAATTTACATTACAGAATAATTTAAAGCTTGTACAGTCCTTGGCTCCTATCTCAAGTAACCACCCAAGGTTAAGGCAGAGGGTGGGGGAGTTTTTGCTGTGTCCCACTCAGGCCTTGTAGGACTCTGGAAGACCCAAGGAAGCTATGACTTTCAAAGCTTATCCTCGTTGTGTCGCCAAATACTTACCTTTCTAGGAGAAAATGATGGTGCTTGTAAAAAGAACCCTGATCACTTATGAATCACAGGCAATAAAAAGAAGGGAATTTGCTTCTTTGTGCTATACAGGGTTCCACACTTAGCCTTGACCTCCTCTGGTATAAATTACAACTAATTTAGGACAATGGGTGAATAGCTGTATGTTAGGCTGCACTACAGTGTGATTATTAATGGCTCTATAACCACCCTACTACCTACCTTTGAGTTCTGGGGTGGAGGTCAATGAAGGGAAAGAGAGTAAGTGAGAGGGAAAACAGTTGCAAATGTTCTACTTATTAGGCTCCACTCTGTGGCACCTGAAAATTTGGTCTCTGAACCAAAGAAAGAATTGGGAGATTTCTGGGACTAAGTGTAATTGTGCAAAGAGCACTCAAATCCTGTGTTTGCATCCTGGTAGGAAATGTTGTTAAAATGAAATGCTGCCTGGTACTGAGCTATCTCTGTGACTGGTCACATACTGAATCATTGACTGATTTTTTTGGTAGTAGATTGCCAGGCTTTTCACCCTAGTCTGTCTCAGTCGGGAAGCTCTGCTGAAATTTGTTCAGCATCATAACAACACACAAGCTTCCACTGACAGATGGGTGGCAACTGCATGTAAAGTGCATTGGCCAGGAAATGAACCCAGGTCTCCTGTGTGAAAGGTCAGCATTTTACCACTGAACCACCATTCCTACCATAATCTATAAATAGGTACAATAATATAACTTCACAGACTTATTAGAAACCTACTAAATGTGCAGTGCTGAACTAGGACTAGGAATAATAAAATGTATATAAAAGCTCTATTTAAATGTTGTTATTGCTAAGTACTGTTGACTCAGTTCTGACTGATACCAACACTATGTACAAAGTAGACAGTAGACTTGAGTTTTGAGCCTGAACCTTTGGTGTTTAAAACCCAGCGAAATGAACCGGGTGCACAGGTAACAGTCCAGCTTGTAGACTGAGACAGAGTAGGAAGAAGGAAGAGGCCGTCCACTTCTCAAAGAATTGGCCAGGGAAAACCTTATGAATAGCAAAGAAACACTGTTTGGTACCTTACCGCGCACCTTTAGGAA
>NW_006921591.1:729933-731776 GCF_000298275.1 Orycteropus afer afer
GACTTCATCTCACCTATTTTGGTCATGTTGTAAGAAGGGACCATTCCCTGGAGAAGGATGTCATGCTTGGTAGGGTGGAGGGTCGATGAAAGAGGGGGAGGCCTTCAACGAGATGGATTGACATGGTGGCTGCGATGATGGGCTCAAGTATAGCAGGGATTGTGGCGCTGGCGCGGGATCGGGCAGTGTTTTGTTCTGCTGTGCATAGGGTCGCTATGAGTCGGAAATGACTTGACGGCACTCAACAACAAAAACAACAACAAATGTACAAAGTACACTGCCTGGTACTGTGCCATCCTCACAATCATTGCTGTGTTTGAGCCCACTGTTGCAGTCCACTGCTGTTTTCAATTCAACTCATTGAGGGTCTTCACCTTTTTTTGCTCACCCACTACTCTTCCAAGCATAATGTCCTTCTCTAGGGATGCCCCCTCTTTATAACATGGCCAAAATATTTGAGATGAATCTTGCCATCTTAATTTCTGTACTTATTAAAGACAGATTTCTTTGTAGTCCATGGTATATGCAATATTCTTTGCCAACACCATAATTCAAAAGCATCAATTCTTCAGTCCAATATTTGCATGCATATGATGTGACCAAATATAGCATGGCTTGGATTAGGTGCACTTTAGTCTTCAAGATGACAACTTTGCTTTTTAACTCTTTAAAGCAAAATGAAATCCTTGACAACTTTGATAATTTCTCCATTTATTGTTATGTTATTTATTGGTCCAGGAAGTAAGTAAGATGGTGCAGCAGGTTTGGAGCAGCTGAGGGAGGCCAAGAAGAACTGAGGCAGTGTGGTGGGTTTGGAGAGGCTAAGGGAGGCCAGAAATGAGAAGGCAGGTTTGGAGCAGCTGAGGGAGGCCAAGAGGGAAGTGACCTTGGGCAGCAGGTTTGGAACAGCTCTGAGGGAGACCTGGAAGTGAGTGGAGCGGTTTGCAACAACTAAAGGAGATGAACTTATCTGTCAGTTTGTTGTACTGTGGTGGTTGCTAATACACATGTGGAAGAAGGAAGAGGCCATCCACTTATCAAAGAATTAGCCCATGACAACCTTATGAACAGCATGAAAAACTGTCTGATATAGTACTGGAAAACTTTATGAATAGCCCTGAAACACCTTCCAGTACAGTGCCAGAAAATGAGCCCCTCAGGTCAGAAGGCACTCAAAATAAGACTAGAGAGGAGCTGCCTTCTCAGAGTAGAGCTGACCTTAATGATGTGGATAGAGTAAAGCTTTTGGGACCTCCATTTGCTGATGTGGCATTACTCAAAATGAGAAGAAACAGCTGCAAACAGCCATTAATAATCAGAACATGGAATATACAAAATATAACTCTAGGAAAATTGGACGTTGTCAAAAATGAAATAGAATGCATAAAGATCAATATCCTAGGCATTAGTGAGCTGAATGGACTGGTTTTGGCTATTCTGAATTAGATGGTCATATGATCAACTACACTGGGAATGACAAATTGAAGAGGAATGGTGTGGTATTCATCATCACAAAGAATGTATCAAGATCTCTCCTGAAGTACAATCCTGTGAGTGATAGGATAATATCCACACTCCTACAAGGAAGATCTGTTAATACTACTATTATTCATTTTTACGCAGCAATCACCAAAACCAAGGATGAGGAAACTGATGATTTTTGCCAACTTCTGCAGTCTGAAATTGACCAAACATACAATCAAGATGTGCTGATTATCACTGGTGATTGGAATGCAAAAGTTAGAAAAAAAGAAGAGTCACCAGTAGTTGGAAAATATGGCCTTGGTGATAGAAATAATGCTGGAGATCACATGATAGAATTTTGTAAGACCAACAACTTATT
>NW_006921591.1:733881-734489 GCF_000298275.1 Orycteropus afer afer
GAACCAATGGTACTGAAGGAAGAAGTTGAAGCTGCACTGAAGGAATTGGTGAAAAACAAGGCTCCAGGAATTGATGGAATACCCATTGAGATGTTTCAACAAACAGATGCCACACTGGAGGCATTCACTTGGCTGTGCCAAGAGATTTGGAAGACAGCTAGCTACCTGACCAATTGACAGGAAGAGATCCACATTTGTACCCATTCCAAAGAAAGATGATCCCATAGAATGTGGAAATTATCAAACAATATCATTAATATCACATGCAAATAAAATGTTACCAAAAATAATTAAAAAATGGTTGCAGGAGTATACTGACAAAAAGATTCCAGAAATGCCAGTTGGATTCAGAAGAGGATGTGGAATGAGGGATATCCTGCTGAAGTCAGATGGATTTTGGCTGAAAGCAAAGAATACCAGAAAGATGTTTGTTGTTGCTGTTGTTAAGTGCCGTTGAGTCGTTTCCGACTCATAGCAACCCCATGCACAGCAGAATGAAACACTGCCCGATCTCACGCCAGCCCCACAATCCCTGCTATACTTGAGCCCATCATCGCAGCCACCGTGTCAATCCATCTCGTTGAAGGCCTCCCCCTCTTTCGTCGACC
>NW_006921591.1:735899-764019 GCF_000298275.1 Orycteropus afer afer
GTTTTGAGGCTGAGCCTCTGGTGTTTAAAACCCAGCGAGATGCACCTGGTGCACAGGTAACAGCCCAGCTTATAGACTGAGACAGACTAGGAAGAAGAAAGAGGCCGTCCACTTCTCAAAGAATTGGCCAGGGAAAACCAAATTAAAGATGTTTACTTGTGTTTTATTGACTATGCAAAAGCATTCAATTGTGTAGATCATAACAAATTATGGATAACATTGAGAAGAATGGGAGTTCCACACCATTTAGTTGTACTCATGAGGAATTTGTACATAGACCAGGAGGTTATCCTTCAAACAGAACAAGGGAATACTGTATGGTTTAAAATCAGGAAGTGAGTGTGTCAGGGATTTATCCATTCACCATACTTATTCAATCTGTATGTTGAGCAAATACTCCAAGAAGCAGGATTATATGAAGAAGAACATGGCATAAGGATTGGAGGAAGACTCATTAAGAACCTGTGATATGGAGATGACACAACTTTCCTTGCTGAAAGTGAAGGTGACTTGAAGCACTTACTGATTAAGACTGAAGACTACAGTCTGCATTATGGATTACACCTCAATATAAAGAAAACAAAACTCCTTACAAGTGGACCAATAAGCACCATCATGATAAATGGAGAAAAGATTGAAGTTGTCACAGACTTCATATTACTTGGTTCTACAATCAACAACAAGGGAAGCAGCAGTCAAGACATCAGACGACGTATTGCATTGGGCAAATCTGTCTCCTTGAAGACTAGGGTGTGCCTAACCCAAGCCATGGGATTTTCAATCACCTCGTATGCATGTGAGAGCTGAGCAATGAATAAGGAAGACTGAAGAAGAGTTGATGCTTTTGAGTTGTGGCATTAACAAAGAATACTGAAATACCATGAACTGCTAAGAACTAAGAAATCTGTCCTGGAGAAAGAGCAGCTGGAATGCTCCTTGGAAATGAGAATGGCCAGACTTTGTCTCACCTACTTTGGCCATGTTGTCAGAAGGGACCATTCTCTGGAGAAGGATACCATTCTTGGTAAAGTGGAGGGTCAATGAAAAAGGGAAAGGCCCTCAACAAGGTGGACTGACTTGGTGCCTGCAACAATGGGCTCAGGTATAGAAAGGATCATGAGGCTGGCACAGGACCAGGCAGTGTTTTGTTCTGTTGTAAATAAGGTCGCTTTGTGTGTCAACTTGGCTGGGCCTTATTGAGTGGCTGGACAGCTGGATATAGGTATTCCCCATGGTTAGATTGGTAATTAACTGCATGGTGGAATGTATTGGAGCAGCTGAGCAGCTGCTTTAGTGATGTGGGCTGCTTCCTGTATATAAGAAGCAACTTTGAGGAAGGTCTTTGGCTGATGGCATGCTTGAACTCTGCATGCAGCTGAGTCATTGACCAGCAGTCTGCCATGCTGCCTGGGCAATCGGGGCTTTTAATGGACTTGAATTAATGGCGTGACATGTGGTTTGGTTAATATTGGGAAGTGTGCCTTTTTACTTGTCGACCTTGGGTTTTTCAGCTTCAGCAGCTTGCAGCTGCCCGAGTGATGAGATGCCTCTAGCTTCAGTGGGTTGGGAGCAAGGCGCAGAGCTGAAGCCCAAGGTTGAGGTGCTTTCACCCAGCCCCTAGAGCCTGGCACTTTGAACTCGGACTTCTAGCCTCCAAAACTGTAAAAGAATAAACTCCTATTTGTTCTAGCCATTTCCCATTTGTGATATATTCCTGTCAGAGTGGCACTAAGTAACCAAAACACTATGAGTCAGAGATGACTTGAAGACATCTAACAACAACATTTATTGGTTCAGTTGCGATGATTTTTATTTTATGTTGAGGTGTGATCCATACTGAAAGCTGTAGTCTCTGATCTTCATCAGTAAGTGCTTCAAGTCCTCTTCACTTTCAGCAAGCAAAGGTAAGTCATTTGCCTATCACAGGTATCTCTTATTCCACATCCTCTTTGGAACCCAGCATGAATTTCTGGCAGATCCTTGTCAATGTACTGCTGCAATTGTTTTTTAATTATCTTCAGCAAAATTTCACTTGCATGTGACATTAATTATCTTATTTGATAATTTCCACATTCTATTGGATCACCTTTCTTTGCAGTGTACTCAAATATGGATCTCTTCCAGTTGCTTGTCCAGCCAGCTATCTTCCAAACTTCTTGGTATTTACAAGTGAATAAATATGTACCTTTATTTTTTTAAATAAAAGATGTTAATGCTGACCCCAAATCATAGAAATGTACAAGTTATAAATGAATTCTGAGATTGCTAGAACCTTCTCTGTACTCTCCAACTGAAACAAATCACCATGCCCCCATCTAGACCTTTAAGTCAGAACAGGTGTATAACCAGTAAACAGTTGCTATTAATTGGATTCCAACTCCTGGTGACCCCATGTGTGTCAGAGTAGAACTGTGTTCCATACGGTTTTTTTGGAAGTAGATCACCAGGCTTTTCTTCTGAGGCACCTCGGGGCACCCCTAAAGTTTTAGTTAGCAGGTGAGTGTATTAACCGTTTGCACTACCCAGGGACTCCAAACCGTTTGAATGCTTTCCTATGTCCCAGAACTTTGAGGTTTTCCTCTGAAAGCACTGGAGCTTTCTACCATTTAATGAGTACCTCGAAAAGGACCCTAGGGAACTGTCAGTTTATTAAAACAAGAAACCTTTTGACATGACCTCCTTTCCTGCTTTGAGCAGGGTAGGAGGTCTTTAAATTATAAATCTTGTTTCCCTTTTCCCCCCCGATGCAAATGCAGTCACTTATGGATAACGAAGGCCCTTTAAGCACTCTGCTTGCTGCAGGTCTAATCTGCCTGCTGGTTATGCCATTGTGGTGAGAAAATAGACTGAAGAGTTGAAAAGAGACCACCAGTGCCCCAATGTGTCAACTCCTTTATGAGCTTTCCGTTATCAACTCCATCTGGACAGTGATGAGAGAAAACACACTGTTAAGTGACAAAGAGAAAGCTATCACAATGGAAGCTTAGAAAGATTAAGAGGTTGCCTTTGCAAAACTGAAATTATAATTTTATAGAAGCTCCAAAGGGTCTGTGAATGATGGAGTCAATGAACTTGACCTGAGATTCTCATCCTCCCAGGAAAGTGTGGGGAGATGATATCCTGATGGGTCTCTGGCCAGGGGCTGACAATCAGATGCTATTCAAAGGCAAATGTGAGCTGGTTGCATCCAGAGCCATCCTGTGATTGGCTCCATGGAAGAATTTCTGAATCTTAGGTTTGGGTGCTGCCTAGCTTACTCACCACTGTGATGGTATGTTACGGTTAATTTTATGTTGATTTGGGCAGGCATGGTTCCCAGTTGTTTGGCCAGACACTAGTCTAGTTGCTGTCATGGATTAGTTACATGTGATTCAATCAATTGGATTTGGATAAAGCAGATGCCTTCTGTAATGTGATGTGATCTAATGTAATGTAATGTACTTCCCATTCTTCCATAATGCAATCTAACTGATTAATCAGTTGGGGTCATACCAGTGTAGGACAGATCTTAAACATAATCACTTCTGAGTTATAAAAACAATGGGCACAGAGACACATGGGGGAAGACAGATGCCATGTGAGGACCCATCTACAAAGGAACATCAAGGACTGATAGCAGACATCAAAACTAGGAGACAGGCCAACAGAAAGAATCAACACAGCCAAGACTCTGATTCGGGCTTTTAGCCTCTAAAACTAGAAAATAACTATCTGTTCTTTAAAGCCACTCACTTGTGGTATTTCTGTTTGAGTTATGGCAACACTAGAAAAGTAGTATAAGCAAGGGGCTCCCCTTGTCTATTAAACTGAGGCTTCAAAAGCCAGGAGCAAGACAAGAGGTACCAAGTGCCTCCAAAGAGAGAGGCCAGCCCACCTCTACAGGGCAAGGGTACTATAGGCATGTGAAACTGATGTGGCCAGTCTTAGCCTCTTATTTGCCTGGAAGGAGGAGGGAAGAGGAAGGAGGGAAACTGTCCTTGGAAAGCCATTGCCTTATTTTCTTTTGCTATCCAACCAGGTAAAACTGGCCTCTCAGAAACCCTTTGGACCACTGTATTGGCTTCTCAGGGAATTTCTGGTACACACAGGCTAAAACCACACCCATGCCCTGACATGCTGAATGGTCTCAGACTGACTGGGCAGATGCTCTGATTCAGGAGCAGACTGGCTTTGGGAAAAGCTGGAGCTCCCAGAGTTTCTCAAAGCAATGGATGGTTATTTCTCTTGATTCAAGTGTGGACGGCACAGGAAAAAGGCCAGCTAGAAGGGGGGTCTGCCCAAAAAGGTCACAGGGAAGGAAGGTATCAGTAAAAAAAAACCTGTGGTTGTTGAATTAACTCTGACATATGGTAAACCCATGTGTATCAGAGTAGAATTGCTCCATAGGCCTTTCAATGGCTGATTTTTCAGTAGTAGATCACCAGGCCTTTCTTCTCAGGCACCTCTAGGTGGACTTGAACCTTTAACCCTATGAACTCCAACACTGAAAATCCTATGGGGCATAGCTGTGCTCTGACACACTTGAGTTCACCATGAGTCAGAACTGACTTGATGGTAACTAGAACTTTGCAAAAGTCCAGGGGACAATAATATAAGTTTATACTCCACTGAATAAGCATGTGCTTCTCCTTGTTGTTGTTTTGTGTCGTCGAGTCAGACCCGACTCATAGTGACCCTTCCTTGGGTCTCCGGGGCAGTATCACTACGGAAGTAGATTGCCCCATCTTTCTTCCTTGGACCCTTCCAAAGCAGCAGGTGAGGTGGGAAGGTGGAGGGAGGTGGCTCCATTCATTTGATTATGAATTAAAAAAAAAAAAAAAAAACCAAGAATAGGTCACTGTGTTGTGGATAAGCAGCTACATGCAGTCTGGGACTGACAACATTTCATTTAGTGCTTAATTGACTTTAAAGGAATTAACAAAATGATTGGAGTTGTTCCTCTCTTTGAAACCCTAATTAATAATAAAAAGTACCTCTTTGGGGAGACCAGGACAGCCAAACAGACTCAGGTAGGTGACAAATATGCCCTTTGGTGCCATCCCAGACCATAACTGCCATCTGCACAAGAGGATGACTGAGATTCATATAAAAAGTAATTTAATGTGCTAAGGAGCTCTCATTGTTAAAATGACTATGCTCAGAGTAAACAGCATTGTTTCAAACAGACTAAAGATTGCTTGAACATCTTGATGCTTAGAGGCTCTTACCAGAATCGGGTTTCAGCAATAAACACCCTGTCTCCCAGGATGGATGGCACAGGTGGGTCACTGTGTCCAGCTGGTGATTAATTATTCAGAGTGAGGGGGAGTTGTCTCTAATCGTGAACCGTTTTTCCACAGGCAGGCCAGACCTCGCTCTGGAGTCTGGCTGAAGAATGTGCTTTGCCCATTGAAGGAATGAAAAACCCTGGCTCTGCTACCCAGCCTTACCACACTGCCAACTTCCTGGGACAACACTATCCCACCCTAGGCACACATCGGGCTGTGACTCACACTGGCAGGTGATGAGCAGACCAGACTTTATCCACAGAGGGAGAGCAAGGGTCAGCTCTCCCTGAGAGAAGGAAGGAGTGCTAAGAACAAAGGAAACTGTCTGTGGAATACTAGATTCTATCAGTCTGGGTGATGGCAGTCTGGGTCAGGGGCAAATGAGGGTGGGCACATACCAAGCAGAGGGGCATGGTGAGTATGAGAGTGTGACTGCATGCAAGGGGCAGGGTAGGGGTCCCCTACAGGACTCTGAAAAGAAAGCCTTCTCTCTCCTGGACATCCTTTAATTTTGCAACTGACCTAAGCCTTGAGAAAAAGGGAGGTGTTCTCTAAATTGCGTATCTGGGAACTCCTGACTTAAATCTACCTGCCTAGATTAAAGATTACAATAGTAAAGAGAATGCCAAGTTCTAAGGTCTTAGTTCTGTAGGTGCATGTGTTGTTGTTGCTGTTAGCTGCTGTTGAGTTGGCCCCTGACTCATGCACAGTGGAACACAACTCTCCATGATCTCCATGATTAGTTGTGGACTGGATTTATTGTGATTCGAAGCAGATCACTAGGCCTTTCTTCCTAGTCCATCTTAGTCTGCAAGCTCCACTAAAACCTTCTCAGTACCATAGCAACATGCATGCCTCCACTGACAGATGGACATGAGGTGTACTGGGTGGGAATCAAACTTGGGTCTCCTACCTGGGGAGCTCTGGTGGTACAGTGCCTAAGGCATTTGACTGCTACCCAGAAGGCTGGCATTCAAACCCACCAGCTGCTCCTTGGAAGGAAGATGGGGCAATCTAGAAGGTGAATACTATCACTGAGCCACTGCCCCAGAACATGTAAAACCATAACCACTGCCATGGAGTAGATTCTGACTCATAGTGACCCTGTGGGACAAAGTAGAACTGCCTCAAAGGGTTTTCAAGGCTGTAAGTATTTATGGAATCAGCTTGCCTCATCTTTTGCCCCTGGAGTGGCTGGTGAGTTAACTGTTGACCTTTTAGTTAGTAGCCAAATGCCTTAACCATTGTACCACCAGAGCTCCTCAGACCATGTGTAGTAGGTACTAAATAAAAATGACTGTTCAGTGAAAGAATTAGTCTAAGTTCTGCCAGTGACCAACTTTGAGGAATCATCTAACTTCACAAGACTTAGTTCTTCATTCTGGAAACAAGGATAAGAGTTATGCACATAAAGGGTCAAATAAACAGTGCCTGGCAGACTCACTGGCACAGAGCAATGCTCAAAATACATTGTTTTGTTTCCTTATAATAGGTAGGAGGGGGGTGAGATGATGCTAAATACTATTTTGAATTTACTGTTACTTCACATTGCCTGTTTTCTGATTTGTTAATTGTTTTTGTTTGGCTGATTGGTTTAATTTCTCAGAATTAGACTTCACTCTTACACCATGAAAGCACTAGAATCTAGCATACAATGCCATGAAAGAATTCTGCATAGCATTTTCACAATGCTCCAAAAGTTATGTTTTGCAAGGGCAACAAAGAAGTCATATCTTCATTTCCTTATAAAACAATGTATACATTTTATATTACTGAAAAACTGGATGGTATAACTTTAGGAACTCTAAAGATAGAATGCTCATTTCTTAAAGGTGTTTTTTGGGGGAGGTTGAGCCTCAGCAAAATAAATGGTTATTCTTTTTTGGATATATGTTAGATATATACTGAGCTACCAAGCCCTTTTCTGGGGCCCTATCCACATTTCTGTAAAGTTTAGTTAGGAGTCAGGGATAAAGAGTCATACAGGTTGGGTTTCTATTCCAATTTTGTGACTAACTTCTTGTGTGATTTTGGATAAAGTCCTAAGCTTGAGTTTTCTTATCTGTAAAATATGGGGGAATATGAAATTGGTCCTACTTATGTCATAGGATTGTTCTGAGAAACAAGTGAGATGGGGAAGGTAACAACACACCTTTAAAAGCAGATTTTTTTTTAATTCCATGAAGGTGCCATAATCACATCAATTGTCTGTCTCTGACACAGACACACACACACACACACATTGCTGTGTGGCTGAAGGAACTCCAGCCAATACCTTGCTTTTTAGGAACAGGGTCACCACTCACCCTTCAGGGAACAATGCCTCTGAATGGGATCAGGCAAGCCCTTCAATCACTAAGGGATCTTCTGCACTGATGTTGGGTCCATTGATTGACAAGATCCCCACCTCTGAGAGGCACAAGGTGATGTAGGTTAGCTTCCATTACCCCACATCACTGTCCATTTCTAGCTTTAAACTCTAGTACGTAAGTGCTAGCCTTGTTAAATTTCCTTTCCAAAGCATTCAGCCTAGCACCATGTGCCTACGGCTTCATGATGATGGATTTGTCAGTTTATAATAATGTGCATAATATCTCCCCTCAGAATAGCAAGTGTCAACACATCTTTGTTGTCAGGCTAGAACCTAACATGTAAGAAACCAGACCACTTAAAACACAAGACTCCCTCTCTTTCTCTCTCTGGAGCTCCTTCCTTCCCCACCTCCAATCAAACTGAAAACCACTTTCCAAATTCCAGGCATAATCTCTCAGCACTTTTTGAGGAAGCCACATAGTAGAGACTGAGATTCTGATTTTGGCATAGCAGTGAAAGTTTCCATTAAAGGACAGCTCACTGCCAGTCTCTAAGTGAAGGACTGATTTTAAGAAGGAAGCTAAAAATACCCTCTCTCCTTTTCCTTAAAAGAAATCACATGCCTCTTGAAATTTCTTCACTTCAATCCTGATTTTTTGAAAACATTAAGAAAGAAAAATAAAAGTGATCAGCTTAATTAGAGCATATTCTAATTTAAAATGCTGCAGATAAATATATTTAGAAAGTAAAAACAGCTAAAGTGTCTAATTTAAAAGCAGCAGTTTGACAACAGGAACAATTCAAGACACTAGAAAAGGAAAGGTGAGGTCTTACACTTGTCAGTCATTTTAGAAAGTCATTTTCACACCTTCTATATCCTCCTCACCCCCACTCAATCCAAACACCACCTACATTTTTGAGGTACTGTGTGTGCCCCAAACTTAGGGATCACCATCTGCCCCTAGGAGGTACCTGGAGAAGGGTGTGAGACCTAGAGTGATGACATCTGGGTTTGAGTCCTGGCTCTGCCACATACTGGCTTTGGGCACTTAAGTGGTTTCACCTACCTAAACTTGAGCTCTTCAGGTAATAACCACCCTCCATCCCAGAGATGACCACTCAACTGTCAGTTTGTCCTCCTATAGTGATTGCATGTTGTGATGATGCTAGAAGTTATGGAACTACTATTTCAAATACCAGCAGGGTCTCCCATTGTGGACAGGTTTCAGTGGAGCTTCCAAAGTAAGATAGACTGGGAAGAAAGACCTGGGGATTTATTTCTAAATATTAGCCAGTAAAATCCCTATGGATCACAGCAGGATATTGTCTGATATGGTGCTGGAAGATAAGCCCCATAGACTGGAAGGCACTCAATTACACAGTGGACTCAAGCATACCAAAGGTCATGAAAATGGCACAGGACTGGGCAATGGTTTGTTCTGTTGTATAGGGAGCTCACGTGAGTCAGATGTGACTCGATGGTATCTAACAACAATCCTACAGAGGTCCACAGGATCACATGAGATGATGCAAATGAAAGACTCAAAATACAAAGAGCTGTGTTAATATTCTTCTCACTACTTCTCAAATTTGTATTCTATGGTAGCCAAGCCTTTCCATCCCATGTCCACCATTAACTAATCTTTGTCTCTAGCCTTTGTGCAAGGGTCCCCTTCTTGCTTAGAAATGCCATCCTTCCATTTACCATTTTAGCAGTCTCTCTTGAAGCAGTGCAAGTTACTCCTTTTTCTGGACACTTTTGCTAAGCAGATCACTAATAGTACCATCTGCCTTCTCAACTACCTTAGCATTTATTGCCTCCCCACCAAGTCAATGAACCCCTCATCTTCTACTCTCTACCCCCTTCTACTTTACTAAACACTGCTGGAGGACTTAGTCTTCTTTCCCAACATGATTTCAAGTTTCAGGAGGGCAAGGACCTAGTCATATGTCACATGTCTATTCTTAATCTAGTTCCATAGCATCAGAAGTTGCTCAAAACATCTGATAAATACATCAACATCTGCTAAAGGAAACAGAAGGAGTCCAAGAAGCAAACAAGATAAAGAACAGAGAAAGGCTGAGAGGTGACATAACAAATAATGAAGTAGTGATGTTGATCTAGAAAATGAAACTGTATAGAGGGATGGGAAGTAGACTACTTCAGTGGAGACCTGGTTCAAGTAATTCAACATTTTAAAAGAACTCTGCAGCAACTATATTAGCAAAAATCAATGACCACAATCTTACTTACATTTTTTTAGGGAGTAAAGGCTTGAGCTTTCTTAAACTAGAATATATGTTATGTGACTTACACTTGTCCTCACAGGTAACTTAGACTACTCCATGCAGTGACTGGCAGAAATGTTGCTGTTAGCTACCATACAGTGGGCCCCCAACTCATGGTGACTCCATGCCCAATGGAATGGGATCATTGTGATCCTTGGAGTTTTCCTTGGCTAATTTTTGGAAGTAGATTGCCATGCCTTTCTTCCTAGTCTGTCTTAGTCTGGAAGCTCTGCTGAAACCTGTCCAGGATCACAGCAACATGCAAGCCTCCACTGACGGACGGGTGTAGCTGGGCATGAGATGTACTGGCTGAAAATTATACCCAGGTCTTCTGAATGGAAGGTGAGAATTCTAGCACTGAATCATCACTGCCCTCATGTACTAGTAGAAATAGGCTAGATTAAGGTCCTTCAGTGGAGTCCCTGGGTGGTACAAATGGGTAAGCGCTCAACTACTAAGTAAAAAGTTGGCAGTTTAAGCCTGCCCAGAGGCACCTCAGAAGTAAGGCTTGGTGATCTGTTTCTGAAAGGTCACATCCTGGAAAACCCCATGGAGAAGTTCAGCTCTGCTATTAATCAGAATTGACTCAATGGCAACTGAAATAACGTCTTTCAAGAAGTCTGAGATTCTGAAATGAGTATGGTACTTTGCCATGTGAGTCAAAAATAAAAATTCACTTCTGAAAACAACAGAAACTGGCATGTTGAAATAAAACTAATTTATCTTCATGTTTCTTAATTTTAGAAGTTAACTGAAACTGACTTTTGCTTTTGGTTTTTGGTGTGTTTGCAGGGTGCCATTGCTTTGCTAGAATTCATCATGTGCCTACTCTGACAAATCCAGAGAATCCTAAAGTCGAATGTACAACAAGATTCGTTGGGGCATAAGAAGAAAATAAGAAAATTCTTATTTACAGCTTTTCAATGTTTTTTAATAAGGGACATAACATTGCTATAGTAGTGTACATTAATAAAGTAATAGCCATATATTGGGAGTCGGGCAGCGGTGGTTTGGTGATACAATTCTTGTCTTCTATGTGGAAGATCAAGGAGCTCTGGTGGTGCAGTGCCTAAGGCATTTGACTGCTAACCAGAAGGTTGGCAGTTCAAACCCACTAGCCACTCTGTGCAAGGAAGATTGGGCAATCCACTTCCATCAAGTCTGACCACCTTGGAAACCTAATGGAGGTTGATATGAGTCAGAATTGACTCGATGGCAGTGGGTTTGGTTTTTGGTTTTATATGGGTTCAATTACTGGGTTTCAGTGGAGGAAAAAGGCCTGACAATCTACTTCCAAAAATCAGCCAATGAAAGCCCTGTGGATCATAATAATCCAATTCCATTTTGCACAAGGTCACCGTAAGTCAGCGCCACTAACAACAATAACATATTTTGAGGTCATGCTCAAAATTTATTCACTGACATGGCTGCAACAAACAAAAATAAACTCAAGATCAAGTGGCAATCTAACCCTGAATAGAAGCTTGCAAATAACTACTTGCGCACAGTGAAATGAAGCGGAAAGCCCAATTCTGCTAGCATGATTTCTTCTAGAAGGAAGGGTGAGAAAAGCAGATGAGACCTCACCAGTGTTTTATCTGTCCAGCAATTTGCAGTTCTCAATTTAGAAAAGGCATAAAAGGAGAATGAAGGTATCTTCTACATTCCAGTGGAAGTGAGGGAGGGAGAGCGAATATCTTCATTAAAAGGGTTCAAAAGAGGAGGTGTGTGTCCTTGGCAGAATTTCCAAATTGGGGATCACATTACTTCTCTCCTGGAGATTCATCTAACACCCACTGAGGCAGAGACTCAAGTACTCCAAATTTATTATCAGAGCAGCTTGCTATAATGCACGTTAGTTCTGATTTCAAATGTATTCAGGTCACCTTCATGCACCATTAATTCAGTTACCCACCAAGCCATTAGATACCATATGTGTGTGACTGCAAGCCTCAGGGTCTCCAGGAAAAAAATTAATCACCGGGGAACCCATCGAGCTGGTTGGTCTGATAGTTCAGCTGGTAAAGCATATGGAGGAAGTGCAGAGGCCGAGGCTCAGCTCTACATTAAAAAAACAAAATTAAAGTGAGAAAGCTTTTCTTAAAAAAAGCAGCAAATCTGGAAAAGGCAGTGGTGCTAGCTCAGAGCAGATGCTGTCCAGGTCTATTTCCTGAGATGACCTTTCAGCCATTCCCAAACTTAGAATTTAGAGGCTACATTTAAAAGCCAATATGGCATCACTTCAAATATATTTAAATTAAGTGAGTTCGTAAAGATATTTAATTAGACCATCAGCACTTTGCAAAACACTAATGAGCTAATGGATCTAGGCAATGATTCATAAAGTCTGCTAGCATCAAGAAAAGCAAGATAATCAGACATTTAAAATCAGTTTCCATCAAGTTGGTTCTGACTCATAGCGACATCATGTGTGTCAGAGTAAAATGTGTTCCACAGGGTTTTCAATGGCTGATATTTTGGAAGCAGACTGCCAAGGTTTTCTGCCAAGGCACCCTGGATGGATGTGAACCTCTAACAGTCAAGTCTGTCAATGATTGCACCACCCAGGGATTTCTACCTATGAAGTAATCTTGCAAAAAATGAAACCTGAGTTTGATCAAGCTGCTATATCTTATCTACCACTTTCAGACAATATAAGGGGCACAGGAAAATGGTAAAACACACTGCAGGTATGCAATAAGTAAAATAAACACTGTGGGCAACTCTACGGGATACATAATCTGGTTTCTTCAACAAATAAACTTACTAAAATAGACTTAAGGAACATATCCAATCACATTGTGTGCATCTTATTTGTATCTTTATTTGAATAAAATGAAAAAAAATTATGAGACAACTGAAGAAATCTGACCACTGACACTGGTGTGTATTTAATATAGAAATCTGACCACTGACGCTGGTGTGTATTTAATATTAACTATTGTTAATAATTTTTTGCTGTGATTAACAGTACTATGTTATTATCATTATGTAAAGAATTATTATATTTTAGAGATATATACTGAAATACTTAAGTGTGAAATAATTACTTAGACTTGTCTCAAAATCTGGTAGTTGATGGGGATAAAAATGAAACAAGACTAGCTGTAAAATAACTGTCAAAACCGGGCAATAGGTATACGTTGTTGTTGTTGTTATGTGCCATCGAGTTGGACCCAACGCATAGCGACCACTCCTTGGGTTTCTGAGGCAGTATCACTATGGAAGTAGATTGCCCAACCTTCCTTCCAAGGAGTGGCTGGTGGTTTTGAACCGCCAGCCTTCTGGTTAGCAGTCAAGTTCCTTAGGCACCATACTACCAGAGCTCCAATAGGTATATAGGGGTTCTTTTATTGTAAAATTTCCATGACAAAAGTTAAACAGAAAAGCATCACTATAGTTTATTATAAAAATCGCTTTAAACATTCAAATCTGGGGATAATGCTTTTTCGTTGATCTTGACTTTTTGTGGGGAGGGGATAACTTTTGAGCTTTAGACCCTTTTAAACCTGTTGTTTACTTCCAGCCCTGACCCCTTCCTCTCTTTTTTCATCTCCTATGCAGTGCTTTTAAAAGCCAAGGCTCTGATCCCCATGAAGTCAAACTAGTGATTAAGGAATCACCTGTTTTCTCATCAATAGGATCACTGTGATCACAGTTATGTGGGAGAGTTCCTAATTCTAACTGGTCATCTTCCACTGGGGGTTTCCATTAATTGATTTGTGCATCATATTTTCTTCTCCTGGTTTTTGGAGTCTTGAGTACACATTTGAATACTCCATGCATCATGGCTAGGAGAGGTTTGCTTCCCTCCACATTACTGGTCCTTCTTGTTACATTAACCCAACAAATCTCCTGTATAGTTCACAACTTGGTCATGAGGATGAGTGATTTCTCAACATTTCCTCCAGCCTGAGGTGGTACAAGGCAAGTGCTGGACAGGGACTTTGCTCTTAGCTGGGTGGAACTTCCTGCAGAGGTGGCACAGACACAGTAGTTGACATGGTGCCTCCAGTGTGATCAGTTCTGTACCAAGATTTTGCATGCATCATTTCAGTAAATCCTCACATCACCTTGTGAGGAAGTGTTTCTTCTTACAGATGGAGAAATTGAGACCCCAAGAGATCAAGAAACTTGCCTATGGTCAGCTGATAGGTTAGGTGGCAGAACGAGTACTGGAGCAGAGCTCTTCTTAATCATCACTCCATGAAACCTAGTTTGTGACAATTTGCTATAGAGAACATAATCATACATACCTTCCACCCAGCCAAATGGTCTTTAGCATACTCTATAGTGACGTTTTTTATTGTTCTCTATTTTTATCTTCCCCTCAACTTTTGCATCCTGAGATGTCCCACACAGGTGTGTTTCTTGGGCATAGAGGCTTTCCCTTACTATCCTTTCATTTAATGCAAAGATTAGCTTAGCAAATATCCCTTGGTGATAAAGATTGCTGGTAGCTCTCTCTTCCTTATGAACAACCCCATTTTCATTTGAAGCAGCAATGCTCTCACCTTAAAGACTATTATTTGGCATTCTCCTTAGAAATCAGGGATAGGTAAAGACTAGGTATGGCTTTCTAGAGAGCTCTTTAAGGAGGATTGCATCTGCAGGAAATTATACCCCTTCTATCTTCCCCACCTTCCTCTTGCATCATAAAGGGAATAAAGACCTGATGGCTGGAGCTTCAGAAGCCATATGGAATCAAGAAGTAACTTTTAGGATGGCTGCCATTGCTAAGAAAGCAGAGCAGAAAGAAACTGCCTGGGTCCTTGGATACAGCCACAGAAGCAGCTCTGAATTACCTATGCTTTTTAAATAAAGAGAAAAACAAAATCCCTAATTTGTTTAAGAAATTCCTTTATGTGTGCATGCATGTGTGTATGTAACCTATTCACATTTGAATGCAATTCCTAATGGTATACCCAGCTACTGCCACATTCCAATTTTGAGAACCTTTAATGCCAATATTTCATGTTATCAATTGTAGTCATTCATTTGAATGGCACTTCTTCTAATACCTCTGAGGTCATTCCCTCTTTCTGCAACTTCCAACAATGGCTTGTTTAAATATTTCATATTGTGCCTATGACAGCTGCTCATACCCTGACACTTAACTGATTCTTCACAGTCCAGCTACAAGATAATTCTGCACTTTAAAATATAATCCATTATTGTGCATCAAAATTTTGGCCCTGACACCCTTTTAAGGATTTCTATCACTATGCAAAAATGTTCCCAGTGATTACAGTAATGAGATTTTAGCTGATAACAAGATACTGTTTACACTATCTCATCTTCTAAAACATTCTACTGTTAAATGTTTAGTGTAGTTCAACTTAGCTGATCTACATTTTTTCCCATCTATTAGAACCACTATATACTCATTTAATATGTCCTAAGTAAAACTAAAAAAAAAAAAAAAAAATTAGATTTATCTTCCTTTTACTAAGCATTTATCTAAGTCTAATTTTCTGTAAACCAACTTCTCCCTTATTGAATATCTTGTTATTCAACATTACACATTTACAACAATACTTAAAAAAAAACTACTATGACTATTTTGTGCATTAACAACATACATTTGGCAGTAACAAACACTGAGGTGTGAAGCAAGAATAATGCTGGCTGTGATGGTTAAGGTTATGTGTCAACTTTGCTGGACTATGATTCTCAGTGGTTTGACAGTTATGAAATCATAAAATTTGGCAGTTATGTAATGTTGTAGCCATCCTCCATTTTGTGATCTGATGTGGTCATCCTTTATTTTCACATAATGCCAATTTTCACGTAATAACCTGGTCTTTGGAAAAGGGACCAGCTTTGCTGGTCTGATAGAGCCTGATGGAACCACCATTGAGACTATGGCCCTTCAGGTCTGGAATTGAACCCACTCCTGTAGCTTCCAGCCAAACCAAAGACAGGCATATGAGCTGAACATTTACATTAGGTAGATATACTCCTTGGAGAGATAAATCACGGGAGAATGGAAGGGCTGTGTATGCACAGGGAGACAGCTTGGGGGGCAGGAGCACATGGGAGGCAAGGACACAGGGAAGAGGTAACTATGGGGATGAAGTGGGAGGGGAGCTATTGCATTGTGGGAAATTGCAGTCCATGTCATGTGAAAGTGTCTGTGAGCTGCTGTCTGGAAAGTGAATTTGCTCTGTAAACTTTCACCCAAACCACAATAAAAATTAATTAAATAAATATAAATAAAAAATAACCTGGTCTTTGGGACCTAACCATGTCAATAAGTAAGATGTAGGTGTATTTCTTCCTCCTCCTGAAAATGTTCAATATTCTTCATTATTGGTGGCTTTATGATCCTTTCTAAGTGTCATACTGTCAATAACAAGTTTTCACTTTCTTATTAACACACTTTAGACATGTTGATTTACAAATACCCAATTGTATATTGTATATTAGGAGCTCTGGTAGCATAGTGGCTAAGGCACTTGACTGCTAACCAGAAGGCTGGTGGTTCAAACCCACCAGCCACCCCACAGGAGGAAGATGGGGCAATCTACCTCTTAGTGATACTGCCTCGGAAATCCAAGGAGGGGTCTCTATGAGTTGGGTCCGACTCGATGGCACATAACAACAACAAATTGCATATTGAGAAATTATATATGTATGTCTAGAACCTGATTTTAAAGGCTTACCTTGTTACCCCAAATTTTGTTGGTATTAAAATATTATCCTTCCCCTTTCCATTTTGTTGCTATTGATGATGTGCATTTAAAGTCAAAGGAACCCAGCTGAAGTGGACACTCCATTCAATTGCAAGCTGAGAGCTTCTCAAATCTAAAATCGAAGGAACTGAAGGGCTTTAAATAGTGTAAGAAAGCCTGAGTGATTATTCCACTCCTGTCACCCTTTCATTCTTTATTCCCTTTGGACTTAATGTATATTATTATACACACATGTTGATATGAAATTTTTAATGCTTATAAAGATGCGTGTAAACTTATTTCTATATTTGCTCAGTTTCTTGCCAGTTATTGGGATGCAGATTTTCCCACCAATGTCATTTTTGTTGTTAGTTGCCAGTGAGCTGGTTCCAACTCATAGCTACCCTATGTGTGAAGAGTGGAGCTGCTGTATAGGGTTTTCACAGCCAGGATTTTTCAGAAGCCGATCACCAGGTTTGTCCTCTGAGGGGCCTCTTGGTAGATTCAAACTGCCAATCTTTTGGCTAGTAGTTGAGCACTTAACTGTTTGTGCCACCCAGGAACTCCTTCTTCTGCCAATACTACCATTTAATGCATAACATTATTTGGAGAGAGATGTACTAAGTAAGAGAGAGACTAAGAAGAAAGTGTGATTGATCTGCTAAAACACATGTTTTTCTAATGTCAACAAATGGGAAATATGGGAATGGTTTTAGTAGATTATGTAAGTTGATTTGGTTCATATGGAGTTTTTCCCAATGTACTAATATTTGTAGAATCAGTAACAGCAGCTTAATACAAAATGCATTTACCCAGCTCAACATAATAAGCCATGGAGGGACAGAATACTGGACACCATGCTCACTCTCCCTCCTGGCTCAGTGTGGCCACTACTCTGGCCTTCAATTACTGAAGGTACCATTGGATATTTACTGTAACACATTTTAGGCTTTGTTTTTATTGTAGTTAGTTGCTGTCAAGTTGGCCTCCCACACTTGGCAACCCCATTTGGACAATGGGATTGGACCTTTGTTATCCACAGGGTTTTCACTGGGTGATTTTTCACAAGTAGATGTCCAGGCCTTTCTTCCTGGTCCAGCTTAGTCTGGATGCTCTGCTGAAACCTGTTCAGTATCAGAGCAACACACAAGCCTCCACTGACAGATGGTGGCTGTGCATGAGGTGCATTTGCTGGGAATATAACCTGGGTCTCCCACTTGGAAGGTGGGAATTCTACCACTGAGCTACCACTGCCCCCTTTTAGGCTTTAAACATATCTTTTTCAATTCTGCTTCCATTTATATTGAGAGTATTGCTGCTTCTATAACTGTTCAGGTTCAAAGTAGCCTTGATCTGTAGTGGTCTGGCCCAATCCTACTTTTCTCCTAAGTCCTATTATTTTTACTCTGCAATTTTGTAGTTTTTGATACTTTTTGGGAATGTAGATAAAATGATAATAGCAGAAGTACCTGTATTCCAAGCTTCAAAAACATAATGGTGCAAAAGTAAATTTGTGCAATTAAAATAAATGTGTATGTTTTTAAAGATTAAATAGTTATGAAAAACCCGATTTGCATTTTAAAAATAGAGATTTGATTTTACTAATATTTTATGGTTCAGCAGAACTAGGGGTTTAAGTCTTATATCAGAAACTGTCCCCAATTAAGTGGGTGAGCAAAGAACCTGCCCAAATCAAACCCAGTTACATTCAACACATTTACTTTTATTTATAAGGCAAGTTTCAGGCAAGTCCTCAAGAAGGTCAGAGGGAAGGGAGGAATAGTATATTATCAGGAGTAGTGATGCCTACAGGGGCAGCTACAAAGGCAGGAGACTCAGGCATAGCCAATATTTAGATCAAGGGGTCTGCATATTTTTCTTAAAGAGCCAGACAGTAAATATTTTAGGCTTTGTGAGCCATGAACTCTGTTGCTACTACTCAACTCTGCCACTGTAGTTTGAAAGCAGTTGTAGACAGTAATAAATGGGCATGTCTGGTTCCAACAATATGATGTGTTGAAATATATATTTCACATGTCACAAAATATTCTTTTGCTTTGTTTTCAACCACTTTAAAATGTAAGAGTCATGCTTAGCTCATGAGCCACACAAAAACAGGTGGCAGGCCTGCAGGATGTAGCTTGCCAATTCTGATTTAGAGCTTTGAGATGTGTTAAGCAGGAGATTAACCCCTGTATTATAAATAACAACTGGATACAAAACAGAGATTCCACTGGTTTGTTCTGGTTTGACTTCCTGGTGAGAATTTGTATTTCCACCATTGATACACCACATCAGAATTGACATTTTAACAAATCTGGTTATCTGTAAGAATCACCTGAAGATTTGTTAAAATATAGATTCTGATGCAGTATATCTGGGCTGGAATTAAAAATTCTCAGCAAAGTATCAAACTGGAATGAATAGGTTCAAAGCCCTTATACAAACTGGCAAAATCTAGTAACAGTAGCATTTGAAATAGCTTGGAGCGGCCAGCAGGAGGAAGAAAAATTCCAAAAGCAAATCGTTTAACGAAATAGAGATCAATAGCTAGATTACTAATAAGGTGCTTGACTAATTGTTTCATCCCATGTTTGATTTAAATTATAAGTATTTTGTGTTTTATAAGAAAAACAGAAAGTTAACTAATTGCATATTGTTGAAACAAAGAAGCAGACCATCAAATGCTCAGGTGGGTATGCTAATGGTTTATCACAGCTATTCTCAATTATCCATTGCAGCCATCACTGCTCATTGTTTCTTACTCAACACTGAGGGAGAAGTAGTTAATGGGCGAATAGAAAGAGATCTTTCAAGCAAGGAAAAATATGATACTTATATACCAGGAATGTTTTAACCTAAAAGTGTAATGCAATCTCTAAAAACTTTCAGAGTGGTGTGTAAATCAGAAAAGACTTGTAAAAGCAAGGTAAATGTAGAACCTAAATACCAAAACCACAGGCACAGGCAGGTTGGTAGCAAACATATCCAACTCTTGTTGTGCATACAACTCAAGCCATGGTGCAGAAAAAACAAGGACACTGTGGGGAGCAGTCTGCCAGCTCCTGACATTCAGCGCCCTGTTGGCCACTGTGTATTTGACAAAGGGAATGGAAGACATAGGTTAAAGGCAGGGCTTGGGAGGTGGCGGTATATTGAGAGATTGTTGGCTCTACTATCAATCTTTCAGGGCATTGGTTCTCAACCCTGGATATGTCAGAATCATCTGTGGAGGTAAAAGCTGAAAAGCTTTTGAGAGTTCTCAAAATTTGGATTCTCCCACTACCTGTATCAAAATCACCTAGAATACTTGTGATCTTTAGGCCCTACTCAGGCTCAATGCAACCGGATCTCTGGGAGCAGTGCAAAAAAAGGGCATGGTGGCAGCATCCTCTGACCTCCTCTAACTTTATGATGAGAAAAAATTGCCATCAGCAGCCCAAGGCTCATTCCTATGAGGCCAGATATGCCACCATGCTCCAACCCTTTTACCAATTCTGACACCAACTACAGGGCATACTCTACACCTCTACAGGGTTTGATAATTCACTGCAATGCCCCCAGAGAGCTCACAGACAACACTCACAATTATGGGGTTTATTAGGGAAGTAACAGGCACAATTCAGGCTCAGGTTACAATTCTCCAATCAGGACAGTCTCACCTCTGCCATACCTGAAGGTATGCCTCTCTTTGGCTCTTGCCTCTCAGCCTAGCCTCCACCCTGCTTGTGCAACTATTATAAAGCCCATTTAGCTCTGCTGATAGGTGAACCTCACTCGGCCAGCAAGCATCCTGCCTAAGGCACTCTGCTTTCTTGCTCTGTGAGCCAGCAAGCCGACCACTCTATCTCATGACACTCTTTTGATTCTTCTCTTGATGCCACCTCTCTGCCAATGTCTCAGTGCTGTGATCTTGGGTCCAAGGATGTGTTCCACTCTTGGCTCTTCTCTGTCTTGGTGGTAGTAAAATGCCCCCTTTCTGCTTTTAGGAGGACTCATTTTAAGCCTAACGGAATGACAAAACTGACCAATCCCCACACTGTTGTTGTTGTTATGTGCTGTCGAGTCGGCCCCAACTCATAGCGACCCCTCCTTGGGTTTCCAAGGCAGTATCACTATGGAAGTAGGATTGCCCAACCTTCCTTCCGAGGAGTGGCTGGTGGGTTTGAACCACCAGCCTTCTGGTTAGCAGTCAAGTGCCTTAGGCACTATGCTACCAGAGCTCCTAATCCCCACACTAGGGTTTCATATATTTTATTTGCCACAGTCTCACCCCCACAAGGGTGCAATGTACTTTATTTACACTATTAGCAAGCTATCTAATCCCCTTGGTAGGCCACAAAGCACCTCACATTTACATAATTCCACAGTCATCTGGTGGGAGTCACAAAGATCATGGCTAGAAGAGCCATACCAAGTAATTCACTGCACCACAGATGGTGCCTACTTTTAATGAATTCCCAGATGATTTTGATGCTTACTATATTTGAAATGAACACAAAGAAAATGAAAATCCTCACAACTGGACCAATAAACATCATCATGATAAATGAAGAAGAATCTGAAGTTGTCAATGATTTTATTCTACTTGGATCCACAATCTACATCCATGGATAAAACAATTAAGAAATTAAAAAAAAATACTGCACTGGGCAAATCTGCTGGGGGTGGGGGGACCTCTCTAAAGTGTTGAAAAGCAAAAATGGCACTTTGAGGACTAAGGTATACCCAACCCAAGGATGGTATCTTCAATTGCCTTCTATGCATGCGAAAGCTGAACGATGAATGTGGAAGACTGAGGAAGAATCGATGCATTCAAATTGTGGTGCTAGTAAATATCGAATATACCATGGACTTCCAGAAGAATGAAGAAATCAGTCTTAGAATATAACCAGAATGCTCCATAGAAGCAAGAATGGTGAGACTTCGACTCATTTATTTTAGACACATGATTAGGAAAGACTAATCACTAGAAAAGGAACATTATGCTGGGTAAAAGTTAGCAAAAACTAGGGAAATCCTCAGTGAGATGGACTGACACATTAGCCACAACAACAGGCTCAAATATATGAAGGATCAGGAAGGTGGCACAGGACTAAGCAACGTTTTGTTCTGTAACACATAACATTGCCATGAGTCGAAGACCACTTGATAGCAACTAACAACATATTATTAAACCACTCTTCAAAGAAACATTCCTGGCATCCTCACCTTCCTGTCTGAACACAATAGAATATTCTAGAACAGTGATTGTCAACCCTAGTTGCACATTGTGATCACCTAGGGACCTTTTATCACACTTCCAGAGATTTTGATCTATTTTATATGGGGTGGGGCCTTGGATTGGGATTGTAAAAAATAAACAACCAACCAAAAAAAAAACAAAAAAAAAACCTCCCCAGGTGATTCCAAAAAGCAGCAGGGTCTGAGAACTACCATGATACTCCATGGCTACTTAATAACTGCTGAGGCCAGAGGAAATGATAATCATGTTGATTTGTGCCCTTTAATGTTAAAGGTTGGGGAGCTTACAGAAGGATTCTTCTGTATATTTCATATAACCAGAATGTCATGGATTGAATTATGTCCCACAAAAATACAAGGCAACTCGGCCTTGGTCATAATTCTCATTGTTTTGGCATTTATGTAACGATATAATCATTCCCCATGATGTGGATGCAATACCCTTAAGCAGGTAACAGCCCTGATCCTGCAAGGGATATAAGGGGAGTTTCCCTGGGGTATGACCTGCATCACCTTTTATCTTATAAGAGATAAAAGGAGAGAGAAGCAAGCAGAGATGAGAGTGACCTGACTACCAACAAGAAAGATGAGCTGGGAGCAGAGTGTGTCCTTTGGACCCAAGGTCCCTGCACTGAGAACCTCCTAGACCCAGGGGAAGACTGATGCCAAGACACATGGAGATCTTCTAAGACTGACAGACTCACAGATGTTCAAAGGAGACAAGGACCTTTCCCTAGAGCCAACTAAGAGAGAAAGCCTTCCTCTAGAAGTGGTTCCCTGAATTTAGACTTCTAGCCTCCTAAACTGTGAAAGGATAAATATGTTTGTCAAAGTTACTCATCTGTGGTATTTCTGTCATAGCAGCACTGGATAACTAAGACACAGAATTTATTAGGCAAATAATTGTTTTTATTTTAAAAAAATATGTTTCAAATGTGTTTTAGCATTAAAAGACTACATTTATGCTCAATCAGGGACCAAGGTAAGCAGGCAGTTAAAAATCAACTTCTAAAGAACTGCAAATTGAACTGATTGGGAGAGCAAATCTCTAAAGATCAAGCCCAAGAAAGTTGATTGCAAGGTTTAAAGCAGCTAAGATGAACAAGCACATTTCAGAACCTAAGCAGGACTTCTGAAAATAGTAACCCTTTCATAGAAAAGAAGAACCAACTATTTTTTTTTTAAGAACATTTTAGTAGAATATAAAAAAAACTGCCATTTTAACCATTTTAAGTGAACAATTTAGTGACATTAATTACATTTACCATATTGTGACAGTTTCACTAATATTTGTTTTTAAAATTTTTCATCAGCCCAAAACAAATGCTCTACTCCTTAAGCAGTAACTCCCCATTTACCCAGGCCCAAGACCCTGGCACCAGTTGGCATCAAATCAATTTTGGTAATCCCATGTGTGTAGAGAAGAACTTCTCTGCTCTGCAGAGTTTTCAAAGGTGTAACCTTTCAGAAGCAGATCACCAGGACTGTATTCTGAGGCACCTCCGAATGGGTTCAAACTGACAACCTTTTCATTAGTAGTCAAGAGCGTAACCAAATGCACCACATGGGGACCCCTTGGTCCTCTGGTAACCAAAAATAAACTTCTGTTTCTCTGCATTAGTCTATTCCAGATATTTCATGTAAGTGGGATCATAGAGTATGTGTCCTTTTGTGTCTGATTTATCTCACTCAACATAATGTTTCCCAGGTTCATCCATGTAGTAGCATGTATCAGGACTTAATTTCTTTTCATGGCCAAGTAATACCCCATTGTATGTACGTACAACATTTTGTTTACCCATTCATTTGCTGATGGACACTTGGGTTGTTTCCACCTTTTGGGTACTGTAAATAGAGTAGTAATGAACACTGGTGTTCAAGAATCTATTTAAGTCCCAACTTTTAAGACTTTTGGGTATATACCTAGGAGTAGAATTGCTGGGTCACATGGCAATTCTACATTTGACTTTCCGAGGAACTGCCAAACTATTTTTCATGGCAGATCCATCATTTTACAATCCTTCCAGAATATCCAAAGGTTCCAATTTCTCTACATATTTACCAATACCGGTTTTCTTTTTTTCTAATATTACCTATCCTGTTGGGTATGAAGTGGTATCTTGTTGTGGTTTTGATTTGCATTTTCCTAATGATAAATGATGCTAAGCATCTTTTCAAGAGCTTGTTTGGTCATTTGTATATGTCTTCTTTGGTAAAATGTCTATTCAAGTCCTTTGCCCATTTTAATTAGGTTTTGTCTTCTTACTGTTGAACTGTAGGAGTTCTCTATAGATTTTGGATTATTAAATCCTTATCAGATATATTTGTTGTTGTTGTTAGGTGCTGTCGAGTAGGTTCCAACTTATAGTGACCCTGTGTATCCCAGAACAAAACACTGCCTGGTCCTGCACCATCCTCACAATTGTTGCCATGTTTGAGTCCACTGTTGCAGACATTGTATCAATCCATCTCACTGAAGACCTTCTTCTTTTTCACTAACTCTACTTTCCCAACCATGATGTCCTTCTCCAGGGACTGGTCCCTCCTGATAACATGTCCAAAGTAAATGAGATGAAGTCTCCCTGTCCTCGTTTCCAAGGAACATTTCGGCTGTATATTTCCAAAACAGATTTGTTCATTCTTCTGGCAGTCCACAGTACATTCAGTATTCCTTGTCAGCATCATAATTCAAAGACAGCAATTCTTCCTCAATGTTTCTTATTCATTGTCCAGCTTTCTCATGCATATAAGGCAACTGAAAATACCATGGCTTGGGTCATGTGCACCTTAGTCCTCAAAGTGACATCTATGCTTTTAACACTTTTAAGAGGCTTTTTTTATTTTTTTATTTTTTGGCAGCAGATTTGCCCAATGAAATATGTCATTTGGTTTCCTAACTGCTGCTTCCATGAGTACTAATTGTGAACCTAAGTAAAATGAAATCCTTGACAATTTTCCATCTGTTTATTATGATGTTGCTTATTGGTCCAGTTGTTAAGGATTTTTGTTTTCTTTATGTTGAGGTGTAATCCATACTGAAGGCTGTAGTCTTTGATCTTCATCAGTAAGTGAATGCTTCAAGTTCTCTCCACTTTCAGCAAGCAAGGTTATGCCATCAGTGTATTGCAGGTTGTTAATGAATCTTCCTCCAATCTTGATGCTGCATGTATCAGATATACACTTCCTCCAAATTTTTTCCCATTCTGTTTTCTCTTCACTGTGTTGATAAAGTCCTTTAATAAGCAAAAGTTTTCCATTTTAATAAAGTCTAATTTATCTATTTTCTTCCTTTGTTGTTCATGTTTCAGTGTCTTATCTAAGAATCCATTGCCAAAGACATGTCCCTGAATTTTATCCTTATGATTTCCTAAGGAGTTTTACAGTTTTAGTTCTTATATTTAGGTCATTGATCCCTTTTAAGGTAATTTTCATATATGGTGTGAGTATTAGTCCAACTTCACTCTTTTGCATGAGGAGATGCAGTTATCCCAGCACCATCTGTTGAAGAGACTATTCCTTCCCCATTGAACAGACTTCCCACTCTTGTCAAAAATCAGCTGACCACAGATGTACGGGCTTATTTCTGTATTCTTAGTTCTAGTACATTGGCCTATATATCCTTATACCTATCTACCATACTGTTTTTACTCTTGTAGCTTTATAGTACATCTTGAAATTAAGAAGTATGAATCTTCCTACTTTATTCTTCAAGATTGTTTATGGATTGAATTGCGTCCCCTCAAAATATATGTTGTAAATCCTAACCCCTATACTTATGGTTGGAAGCTCTGGTAGCATAGTGCCTAAGGCATCTGACTGCTAACCAGAAGGCTGGCAGTTAAAACACCAGCCACTCCTCAGAAAGAAAGTTGGGCAATCTACTTCCACAGTGATACCGCCTCGGAAACCCAAGGAGGGATCGCTATGAGTCAAATCCAACTCCGATGGCAGTGAGTTTGGTTTTTTTGGTGACACCTGTGGTTACAATCTCACTTGACAATGCAGAATGCATTGTCTTTGTTACATTGTTGTTGTTATGTGCCATCGAGTCGGCCCTGACTCATAGCGACCCCTCCTTGGGTTGCCGAGGCAGTATCACCATGGAAGTAGATTGTCCAATTTTTCTTCTGAGGAGTGGCTGGTGGGTTTGAACCGCCAGCCTTCTGGTTAGCAGTCAAGTGCCTTAGGCACTAGTGAGGCAGTATTAGTGTAGAGTGTGTTTAACTTCAATCACTTTTGAGATATGAAAGAACAGATAAAGCAAATAAGCACAGAGTAAAAGATATGTGCCACATGATCACCAGAACACCTAGGAATAAAAGTTGAAGAGTCAAGGACCTGCCCCAGAGAGGACAGAGAAGGAGAGAGAGAGCGCCTCCCCCCAGAGCTGGCACCCTGAATCAGATTTCTAGCCTCCAAACTGTGAGAAAACAAATTTTTGTTTGTTAAAGTCACCTCCTCAGTGGTCGACTCATTTTCAACTCATAGCGACCCCATACACAGCAGAACGAAACACTGCCCGATCCTGTGCCAGCTCCATGATCCTTGCTATACTTGAGTCCATTGTCGCAGCCACCGTGTCAATTCATCTCGTCGAAGGCCTTCCTCTCTTTCGTGCTATGCCAAGTAAGCACAGGTTTATTTGTGCTTGCTTACTAATTTGCAGTGAGTAATTTCACATTTGTACACCACATCATAGATTCTGCTTCTGGGTATGGCTGGCATCTGTCTCTCTCCCAACCCCATACAACCTTCTTATTGAATCAAAGCTGGATTTCAAATTTAAATCCCTGACAGGAAAAGAGTACCTAGTGAGTAAGGTAAGCAAGGGCTTACTTGGGTTTACTTACCAATCTGTAATGAACAGTTTCTTGAAAAAAGCATGTGAAACTATTCATTACAGGTTCATAGTTAAGCACAAGTAAGCCCAGGCTTACTGTGGTGGTTCAGTTTGTGTGTCAACTTGGCTGGGCTTGGTTGAGTGTTTGGGCAGCTGGATGTAGTATTCCCCATGACGGGACTGGTAATCAACTCCATGGTGGAATCTAGTGTGAGCAGCTGAGTAGCTGCCTTAGGGAACGTGGTCTGCTTCCTGTATATATACAGAAGCCTTGGGGAATGTTGTTGTTGTTAGGTGCTGTCGAATCATTTTCGACTCATAGCAACCCCATGCACAGCAGAACGAAACACTGCCCGATCCTGTGCCAGCTCCATGATCCTTGCTATACTTGAGTCCATTGTCGCAGCCACCATGTCAATCCATCTCGTCGAAGGCCTTCCCCTCTTTCGTCGACCCTCCACCTTACCAAGCATGATATCCTTCTCCAGGGAATGGTCCCCTCTGACAACATGACCAAAGTATACAAGACGAAGTCTGGCCATCCTCGCTTCCAAGGAGCATTTCAGCAGTACTTCCTCCAGGACAGGTCTGTTAGTTCTTTTAGCAGTCCATGGTACCTTCAGCATTCTTCGCCAGTACCACAACTCAAAAGCATCAACTCTTCTCCGGTCTTCCTTATTCATTGTCCAGCTCTCACATGCATATGATACAATGGGAACTATCATGGCTTGTGTCAGTGCTCCTCAGCACTTGAAAGAGTTCCTTCACAGCCCACCTGCCAGTGCTACATGTCATCTAATGTCCTGACTGCTACTTCCATTGGGGTCGATTGTAGAACCAAGCAACGTGAATTCTTTTACAACCTCAATCTTTTCTCCATATATCGTGATGCTGCTTATTGGTCCAGTTGTGAGGATTTTTGTCTTCTTTATATTGAGATGTAATCCATACTGCAGACTGTATTCTTCAATCTTCATCAGTAAGTGCCTCAAGTCATCCTCACTTTCAGCAAGCAAAGTTGTATCATCAGCATATCTCAGGTTGTTAATGATTCTTCCTCCGATCCTGATGTCATGTTCTTCTTCATATAGTCCAGCTTCTCAGATTATTTGCTCAGTACATAGATTGAATTAAGTATGGGGAAAGGATACAACCCGACACACTCCCTTCTTGATTTTAAACCATGTAGTGTTCCCTTGGTAGCATAGTGCCTAAGGCACTTGACTACTAACCAGAAGTCTAGCAGTTCAAACCCACCAGCCACTCCTCAGAAGGAAGATGGGGCAATCTACTTCCCTAGTGATACTGCCTCGGCAACCCAAGGAGGGGTTGCTATGAGTTGGTTCGACTCGACAGCACATAACAACAACAATAACAACAGTGTCCCCTTGTCCTGTTCGAATGACAGCCTCCTGGTCAAGGTACAGGTTCCTCATGAGTACAATCAAGTGTTCAGGGAATTCCCATTCTTCTCAATGTTATCCATCATTTGT
>NW_006921591.1:765415-797754 GCF_000298275.1 Orycteropus afer afer
TCTACCATGAGAGTTCCAGCATTATTTCTGTCACCAAGGCCAAATTTTCCAACTACCAGTGATTCTTCTTTGTTTCCAACTTTTGCATTCCAGTCTCCAGTGATAATTAACACATCCTGATTGCATGTTTGGTCAATTTCAGACTGCAGAAGTTGATAAAAATCTTCACTTTCCTCATCTTTGGCTTTGGTGGTTGGTGTGTAAATTTGAATAATAGTCGTATTCACAGGTCTTCCTTGTAGGCGTATGGATATTATCCTATCACTGGCAGCATTGTACTTCAGGACAGATCTTGAAACATCCTTTGTGATGATAAATGCCATGCCATTCCTCTTTAAACTGTCATTCCCGGCACAGTAGATCATATGGATGTCTGATTCACAATGGTCAAAACCAGTCCATTTCAGCTCACTAATGCCTAAGATATCAATCTTGATGAGTTCCATTTCATTTTTGACAACTTCCAATTTTCATAAATTCATACTTCATTCATTCCATGTTCCAATTATTAATGGATGTTTGCTGCTGTTTCTCCTGAATTTGAGTGGTGCCATGTCAGCAAATGGAGGTCTTGAAAACTTTATCTTATCCATATGAGTAAGGCTGGTTTTACTCTGATAATGCAGCTCTTGCCCAGTCCTACTTTGAGAGCTCTCTAAGCTGAGTGACTCATCTTCCTCCTCTGTACTGGACAATGTTTTTGGACTATTCATAAAGTTGTGCAGTAATGTATCAGGCAGTGTTTTCTGCTATTCATAAGGTTTTCCCTGGCCAATTCTTTGAGAAGTGGATGGCCTTCTCCTTCTTCCTAGTCTGTCTCAGTCTGCAAGGCAGGCTGATACCTGTACATCATGTGCACCTCACTGGGTTTGAAACATCAGTGGCACAGCCTCAAGACTCACAGCAACATGTCACCACAGTAGGACAAACCGACAGACAAGTTTGTCTCCCTTAGCTGTTGTAAACCTCTCCAACCACCCTTACCTGGATTCCTGTGGCTGACTCCTCTATCTGTTCCAGTCTCCTTTGCCTTTTCTGTGCTCTCTCTGCCTTCCCACCTCGCTGCTTGCGGGGCGTGGCCTGGGTTCCCTCTCCTCACTTGGGTTCCCTCTCCTCACCTGGGTCCCTGCTGCTGACTCCTCGATCTGTTCCAGTCCCCATTGCCTTCTCTGTCCTCTCTCTGCCCTCCTGCCTTGCCTTGGGGAATGGTCTCTAACATAGGGCACGCTTAGACCCTGCATGTAGCCATGTCATTGTTCAGCAGTCTGCCATGCTCTGCTGACCTTGGGACTTACAATGGATTTGAATTAATGGTAATGTTGAGACTGTGCCTTTTTGCTTGGCAGCCTCAGCAGCCAGCATCTGTCTGAGTGAAGAAAAGCCTCTAGTTTCAGTGGGCCAGGAGCTGGAGGCAGAACTGAAGCCCAAGGCTGAGGGGCTTTTATCTAGCCCCCAGAGCCTGGCAATTTAAACTTGGACTTAAAGCCTCCAAATTGTAAGAATAAACTCCTGTTTATTCAAGCCATCCCATTTGTGGTATATTCTTGTCAGTGAGGCACTAGGGAACCAAACACTTACCTTGCTTATTGGGTAACCTGCCCCTGCTTGTATTTCTGTTATAGCAGCACTAGATAACTAAGATAACTAAGATTTGGCTATTAGGGGCTCCTTTTGATTCCATTTAAATTTAAGAGAGGCATTTCCATTTCTGCAAAAAAAAAAAAAACCAGTTGGAATTTTGATAGAGATTGTGTAGATCTATAGATTGTTTTGGACCAACTTCTCTTTTTAGACCAAAGGTGGTCATTACATCAGGCCAATAGCACAAATTCAATTAATTCAAAGATTTCAGAATTCTTTTCCACAAAGAATGACAGAAACCCTTCTATTTAAAAGGACTTCACTGGAATTTAAGGAGCTCTGGTGGTGCAGTGCCTAAGGCAATTTGACTGATAACCAGAAGTGTGGTGGTTCAAACCCATCAGCCACTCTGTGGAAGGATGATGGCACAGTCCACATCAGTAAAGATTTACCACCTCAGAAACCCAAGAGGGGTGACTATGAGTTAGAAATGATTTGATGGCAGTGGGTTTGGTTGTTTGGTTTACTGGAATTTGGGGTAGGAGTGGGTATGTGGAAAAAGAGCATCTTGTCAAAAAAAAAAAAAAAAACCTTTCATTCTCAGTTTCCTTACCTTATTTTACTGCTGTTCATGATATACTTATTTAATTGTTGACTGCCTTATTTTTCCTGAGTAAAATGAAAGCTGTATGAAGACAAGCTTACAACACATTCACCATCACTTAGAACAATGTCTGGTGTATAGTATATATATCTATTCAAGGAATGAAATAAAGTTCATGTCCCCTGGAAAGGTAGAAATGGAACAGAACCTACTTGGCCAAGGTGGGGCAAAAACAAAACAGCTCAATACACAACATGCTCTGTGGTATAGTGCATAAGGCATTTGACTGCTAACCAGAAGGCTTCCAGCTCAAACCCACCAGCCACTCATCGGAAGGAAGACTGGGCAATTTCCTTCCATAGTGATACCGCCTCGAAAACCCAAGGAGGGTTCGCTCTGAGTCGGAATTGACTTTATGGCAGTGAATTTGGTTTGGTTATGGATAACATAAGCACGACACTGAAAGCAATATTAAATTAAGATATACTCATAAAAACAATGGCTACCATTTACTATCTATTTATGACTGGTGTAGTATCAGTATTTACACTCTTCTCTCATGAGATCTTCACAACAATCCTGCCAGTCAGTAGGTGTGGACATTGAACTCAGATAAGACAGGTGGCTTTTTCAATGTCACAATGCTGGGTGGGAAGGGGCACAGGGATGAGGGATGAGCTCCTCCCACTTTTTAACCACACTACCTGTTGCTTAGGCAGGCTAGAAATGGAGTGCCTGCATTTTAATGACATAAACCTGAGCCCAGTAGAGGTACTGTTTTTCTTTACAAGGTTAGTTTAAGTTCAATCATAAATAATGAGTTTTTGATACTGATCAATAAGGTAATAATAGCCATGGTTTGAGGTACTGTTTTTCTTTACAAGGTTAGTTTAAGTTCAATCATAAATAATGAGTTTTTGATACTGATCAATAAGGTAATAATAGCCATGGTTTATGGAGGTAGTAATGGTTCAGCAGTAGAATTTTGCCCTTCCATGTAAGACATCTAGGTCCCATTCCCAGCCAAGGCACCTCAGGTGCGGCCACCACCAACCTATCAGTGGAAGCTTGCATGTTGCTGTGTTATTGAACAGTTTCCAGTAAAACTTCCAGACTAAGATAGACTAGAAGAAAGGCCTGGTGATCTACTTCTGAAAATCAGCCAGTGAAAACCCTAGGGATCCTAGTGTTCTAAATAGACAGTAAAAAGCAACTGATCATGAAGATGGCACAGGACCAGATGGCACTTCGTTTGGTTGTGCAGGGGGTCATCATGAGTCCAGGGCCAACTTAATGGCAGCTAACAGTAGCAACAAGCCACCATTTATTAAGCATTTAATATGCACCAGGAACCATGCTATATACATATTTCTAGGTTACTTCTTCTCACAATCCTGTGATGTGGGTATTATTATTCCTGTTTAGCATATCATGTTTGTATGTACAAAATTGGCAGGGAAAAGTCAGGAATGGGACAGACTGGATCAGAAAATGACATCTTAACTCATCTCTTAGTGTTAATAATCTCTAAGTCTGAATGATACTCTCCTTGTCTTAAGGGAAATGAAGTTCCCAGAAAACATTTCTTAAGAGCTTACTATGTGCCAGGTCCTAAACTAAGCATTTCTTGACATTCTTTATCTCATCTCTGCAGCCCTATGTGCTAGGTATTGCCAGCATTACTTTTGCTTTATAGATGAGGAAACAGGGTTTACAGAGGTCATAAACATGCCCATGTCCTCAGAGCAGGCCCTGTCATCAAGGCCAAGTCCAGAGTCCATGATCTAACCCCTTCACCATAAAGAATGAAGCTCCAAGGTCCAAATGACTCATTTTTTTCCCCCTTTCAATGAAAAGTGCTGCAGTTGTTGCTGAGATGGAATAAATGGCACACTCCTTTGGCCCAACTCCACTGAAATCTTCACATTTCATTTTCTTAAAGTGTTTATTTTGAATATTCTGTGGTTGGGACCTGGCTGGGCACTGGGGATACAAACGTGAATAAACCACTGGGTCCCTACCCTCAGGAAGCCCACAGTCCACCCACCATGATTCACTTGTGGCTAAGAATCCCATACTAGTCAGAAGCAGCACTGGCTAACAAATCCACTTTCGCTGAGGTTTCAGGTGCTGGCGGGCTGCCTCTATCTGCTGATTTGCCTGCATGAAATTTAATTCTTTGAACTCTATATCCAGGTGGCAAAGAGAAGTCCTCGAAAGTTACAGATGTTTCCTCACAGGAACAAGGAATTGCTTACACTAAGACCTCTGTGTCTGCTCCTAAGCTGTGACTCATCTGTCTTCTGGGCCTCAGCCACAATGACACTTCCTTTTTATTTTATTCCTGAAAGAACAAAACTGGAAGGGAACACTTGACCCTGGAGACAAGTAATACTAGCTAATCATCACAAGATAATAAAGATTCAGAAAAAAATGCACACTTTTTTTTTGCCCTCTACAAGGCCCTAAGAAAATATTTCTAACCTGCTTTGTCAAACCATTGTTAATTCACATTAGCAAAAGTCTAAAGATAGGAAGACATAACTGAAAGAAGAGGAAGAAGGGATGGGGAGGGAGGAAAGAGAGCAGAGAAAAGGAAGAGGAAGGGGAAGATAACCAAATAAGCAGTTGAGCTCAGCCAGGAGGTGGAATACCCAGCACATATTGAGGATTCAGATTAGAAAAACCCTCAGAAAGTATCTAGTCCAGTCACCCACCGACCCTGCTGACAGCCAGTATCTCTCAACTACAACCATCATATAATCATGCTAATATTTACTCAGACTGTGAATAGTCACTGATTTTTTTTAAATTTAAAATCATTATTTTAATTAATCTAATTAACCCTATGTATTATATACTATTATTTTCACCATTTTACAGTTGGGGACACTGAGGTTTATTCAGTCAAGGGTCAGGAAAAAGTGCACAACACCAGTAAGTGTTAGAGCCTAGAAATGAAATGAATCCTGGCTGTGTCCAAAGCCCATGGTATTAACTGTTATGTTTCCTGCCTCTAGGACTCTACAGACACTTCCAATGGCCTGCTAACAACCTGACTTTGGTGAAGGTGAAAGACAGAGACAGAGGCAGAGAGTGAGAGAGAGAAAGATGGAAGGTGAGAGAACCTCACCATTCACTCTGCCTGACCACATGGTTCCAATCTCCCTTCTCTAACTGCAGGACCGACCTGAGTATTGGAGAAGCCACTCTCACTGCAAGTGCCTGGCACAAGCACACAGAAAAACAAAACAATCAGTTGAAGTTTAGTTGATCGTAGCTCATGGTGACTCCATATGTGTGCAGAGTAGAACTGGTCCAAAGATTTTCAAGGCTGTGACCTTTCAAAAGGAGATTGCCAAGCCTTTTTTCTAAGGTTCCTCTGGTGGTTTGAACCACTAATCTTTTGGTTAGTAGTCCAGAACTTAACTGTCTGTGCCACCCAGGGCTCCATGAGCACATGGGCACCAGATGCTAAACCCCTTTTCCTCTTTTCCTTCTGTAATGTATTTCCAACGCTGTGTACTGAAAACCCTCTAGTGCTAACTGCAGAGGGTAAATATTTCCAGGGCCCAAATCCACTTTCACAGAACAATGAGAAAGTGTGCATTTGCAGCTGAGCAGAGATAAACTGATGCTCAGTACAGAGGTGTACCCTCCATGCCTATGTTGGAGAACTTAGCATTTCTGAACGCCTTCTAAGTAGAGCTGGGAGGACAGGGAAATTGAGGAAGCTAGATATGCTTTGGATGTAGCAGATACCACGTGGATTTATTAACTAAAAGGCTGGAGGTATGAGTCCACCCAGAGGTACCTCAGAAGAAAGCCTGGTGATCTATTTCCAAAAGATCAGCCATTGAAAACCCTATGGATCACAGTTCTACTCTGACACAGTCGATGGCAACTGGTACTGGTGCTCCAGTTAGGCAAGAGCTACCTTCGTGGACATAAGAGTAATCTGGCCATTGTGAGCATTAGCCAGATCTCTCTAAAAGAGGAGCTAGAGGCAGCATTACTATAGAAAACAGGAGTGGAGAAATGGGATGGGGCAAAGGGCCACATCAGAGAAAAGGACAATTATCACTTCTGAGGGTGGGAGCACTTTAAATGGCCAAGTCCCATCAACAGAGGAAGGCAGGGCCATGGGGGAACATGAACATTCTATTTTGCCACTATTAAACTTGCCTGTGTTTCTTTTGCCATGAAAGTGTTGTTTGATTGTGGAAAGAGAAAAGGGCAAGTGAATGTGCCACAGACACAAAATCTATTTCCCTTCGGTTCTACCTTGTTAAAAGAATCTCAGTAATGCCAGAGGGCAGCCAATGAGTCCTGATTATAAGCCTATCACACCTATTCTGTTCCCCACATTCTCGGCCTCCCGTACTATCAAGATTGTACCATGTGACCCACTTTGGCAAATGAAAAATATCAAGTGAAGTCTACCAGGGGAACTGTAGGGAAAGCTTCTGCTTCTGATAAAAGGAACAGAGATAGCTTACTCTACTCCTTTTTCCTTTTTTTCTGCTTTGATCACAGCATGATGCTTGGAGCTGCAGAAGTCCTTGTGACTCCAAGGCAGCAAGCCAACATGTTAAGGATGACAAAGCAAAAAGACAGAGGAGTCCTGGTCAGTAGCGACACAGTGGAGACACTGTCCTAGCCCTGGGTTGCCTATCCCCAGACTTTGTTTTGTGAGAAAAGTAAACTTTTGTTTGAGCTACTGTTTGTCACGCATTCTGTTCATTAGAGCTGAATGCATTTCTTGATCCAACAGACAAACAGTTTCTGGTAACATCTGTCTAGCTTGCTATAATTTAAAGACTTTTTCTGCAACTATTTTCTTGTTTGATTCCCACGTTTGAACCTTGTGGGCTAGGCAGAAGAGATGCTGTTAGGCCTGCTTTAGTGATAGGAAATAGTTTAGAGAGGTAAGTCAAGTAACATGACCAGCATTCAAAGATGGCTAGCAGCAGAGCAGGGGTCTCTCTTGGATGCTGCTGGTAGGATGACTCATCCTGGCTGCCAGTTGAGTTCCATTTTATGGAGTCTTACCCTTAAGTTGCTAAGACACTTGCCTGCTAACCAGACGGCTGGCGGTTCAAATCCACCAGCCACTCCTCGGAAGGAAGGTTGGGCAATCCTACTTCCGTAGTGATACTGCCTTGGAAACCCAAGGAGGGGTCGCTATGAGTCGGGTTTGACTCGACGGCACATAACAACAACAACAACCCTTAAGTTAAAGGAGCTCTGGTGGTGCAGTGGTTAAGGCATTTGGCTGCTAACCAAAAGGCCAGTGGTTCAAACCCACCAGCTGCTCTGCAGAAGAAAGATGGGCAGTCTGCTTCTCTAAAGATTTATGGCCTTGCAAACCCAAAGGGGGTCACTATGACTGGGATCATCTAAATGGTAGTGAGTTTAGTTTGTTGTTGTTGTTGTTGTTATATGCTGTCAAGTCAGACCCAACTCATAGCGACCCCTCCTTGGGTTTCTGAGGCAGTTATCACTACAGAAGTAGATTGCCTCATCTTCCTTCCGAGGAGTGGCTGGTAGGTTTGAACCACCAGCCTTCTGGTCAGCAGTCAAGTGCCTTAGTTTGGACTCAAATTAAGGGAGCCATGGTGGCACAGTGGTTACAGTGCTCAGCTGTTAAACGAAAGGTTGCCACTCTGTGGGAGAAAGATGTGGTATTCTGCTTCCCTAAAGATTTACAGCCTTAGAATTCCTACGGGGCAGTTCTACTATGACTCAGAATTAAGTCAATGGCAATGGGTTTTATTTTCATGTTTAAACTGAGAGCAGTATAATTTAGTGGTAGATTTCTCACCTTCCATGTGGGAGACCTGGGTTTGAGTCTTGGCCAATGTACCACATACACAGTCACATCTGCCTGTCAGTGGAGGCTTATGTGTTGCTGTGATGCTCTACAGGTTTCAGCAGAGCTTTCAGACTCAGATGGACTAGGAAGAAAGGCTTGGTAATCTACTTCTGGAAATCAGCCAATGAACCCGTATGGATTACAACCATCCAACTCTGTTGTGCATGGGTCACCACGAGTTGAGGGCTGACTTGATAGCAGCTAACAACAATAACAATATCCTTTGATTATACAAAGTGTCCCTGAGTGATGCAAAAGATTGATATGCTCAGCTACTAACAAAAGGTTGAAACTTTGGGTGTACCCAGAGGCTGTAGTTCTCCTCTGACACACATGGGGATACCATACATTGGCATTGACTCAATGGCAACTGTTTTGTTTTTGTTTTTTTTTAATCCCTGGATTATAATCCTATAAGAACCAGTACATTTTCATGAAATATAAGAAGCAGTGCTAATTTAATATTTTAGGTCTTGGCCTCAGCTAAAGGATGGAGAAAGACCTGTTAATCTCAGTAGGACCTGGTAAGCCATAGGTTAAGGATAAAGGATAATTTATTCCACTCCCAAGACCCACTAACAAGGCTCTTTCAGACCAGGAGAAGGAATTAATACCTGGACCAAATGGTAGAGATCTGTTCATGAAAGCAGCTACACCTTTGCTTCTCCTTAAAGCTGCTACTCAAACCATCACTGGTTTAAATTATACAGTTGTCAATTCATTCCATGTGCCCATTATCACTGAGTTAAGAAAAAGGCACTATACTGTCTGAGGAAGAACTCTCTATACCAAGTCCAGGAAATGATCTACAATGATGCCAATGAATGATATAAATTTTAAACAAAGAAGAGAAGAAAGGGAAAGGGAAGAAGAGACAAGAAGGGAGTAGAGAGGAAAAGGAGAGGAGAAGAGAAGAGAAAGGGAAAAGAAAGAAAAAGAAAAAGTAGGAAATGAAAGTAAAGGAGGCTTCGAGCAGAACGCTGCCTCTCTGGCCAACAGGTCTGCGTTCAAATTCCAGTCGCCCAGGCCTTGGCCATGATGTTGAATACCTCTTGGAACCTCAGGATAAAATGCAGACTACACTTTACGGAACTGCTGGGAAGCTCTGCCTTTGAGATTATGCACTGCAAGGAAGTTGGCACCATCTGGAGGCCTGGCCAAACCTTAGTAGGTTCTGAGGACCACAGGCCACATATGGTTTGGATGAGGAGGGTTGGCACTGCTCTGCTTCATCTGCTGCAATGGGAATGGTAACCTCTGGAGTTATTCAGTGAACAACCTTCATGATCCCAGGTGTAGCTTCCCACTGATTCCCACTTCTAATGGAATTCCAATGATGTCGAGACAGAGGATCAAAATACCAAGTCAAAGCCAGCACTGACAGTTTCCCTTCCCTTCCACCATTACCACCACTGGTCCTCGCCTCTCTTCTCCAGTTGAGGAGATGGGCGTTGTGACCTCAATTAACGAAAGGAGATGAGCTTTTTCCAAAACACACATAAGCCTTCAAGCATGTCCTATAAGTCACATCTCTAAGTTGCCACCTCCTCCCTCAAAGCCCACCTGGTCTCTATCACCCAGTTCTTCATTTCACTGCAATTTAATTAATTAATTTAAATGCACTTGAGTTCATAACAATGGGGTTTTATTATTTATTTATCCCAATAATATTTTATTATGTTTTTGGTGAAAGATTTTTTTTAAAAATTTTTACCCTTATTTTTTCTTTTCTTTTTAAAAAATGTATAAATATATATATTTCCCAATTCAACATTCCTCGGGTGTATAATTTAGTGATATTAGTTACATAATTAATCATGATGTGCTATTATGCTCACCTATAATAGCTGCCAATGACTTATTTCATTGCAAATAACTTATTTCACGCAGCATGTTTTCAAGATTCATCCATGTTGTAGCATGTATCAGGCCTTCGTTTCTCTTCATGGCTAAGTAGTATTCCATTTTGATTACCCATTCATCTGCTGCCATACATTCAGGTCATTTCCACCTTTTGGCTATTGTGAATAGTGTACAATGGCCACTGGTGTACACCTAATAATTGGTTTTAAATTACAACAAAGGCTATAAATATCATGAAAACTGAGAGATTTAGACAAGGGTTTGTTTTACTTGGTTTGAGACAAAGGTATACAATGTCACCCATTCCAGTTTCACTACTTCTATATGAGGGATTTCAAGTTTCCACACAGAATCTTATAGAAATTTTACTTTAAATCTGCCCTATTTTATCAGGGATGTATTCAGGCTCTTGGTGTTTGAGGCGATAGGTGAGAGAAAGAGGAAGAAATTACAGGAGAGTCTATTTCTTGGGAGGCAATCCACTGTAGAAGTCACAGTATATGATTCACCAGTTCAAATCCTCACTCAGCTGTTTACAACCTGCGGGAACTTAACCTCTATCTGCCTCAGTTCTCTTACACAAGAATAAGCTTAATAACAGTGCTGAAGTCATAGAATTATAAGGACCATGCCTAGCACCTAGGGCGTACTCAAATGTTAACTATCATCATCATCATCTACTCACAAAAATAGAATCAAGAAGGGGAAACGTGAAGGGCAGTCAGGAGTAAAAGTTCCAATGGGCAAGAATAACTCTACAGCTGCAGGTGCTCTGCTGTCCCTTGAGGCTGGCCCAGGATTCTTGGGAAGGTAGTGGGGGTGGTGGTCATGACTTATCTTGAGTACAGATGGACTCAGTCAGTCCTAATGGCTGTACAGCCAGATTTTATGAGCATATTCTGCTTATGATTTAAATTTAAATGTAAAATAAAAAATAGACAATTTCAGAAGCACACACATTATTACATTTTCAAAAATATTTTTTCAATTAGTTTATCACTATTTCTCAATGGCATGTTGTGTTGTTGTGGTTGTTATGTCGTTGACTCGGACCCAACTCATAGTGACTCCTCCTTGGGTTTCCGAGGCAGTATCACTACGGAAGTAGATTGCCCCATCTTCCTTCCGAGGAGTGGCTGGTGGGTTTGAACCGCCAGCCTTCTGGTGAGCAGTCAAGTGCCTTAGGCACTATGCTACCAGAGCTCCCCCTCAATGGCATAATACTTCTTAAAACTATGGATTTTGCCTCTTGTGTGAATATGTTCCCAATCTGTATTCTAGATATAAAACACCATCGACAAGAGCTGTCCTTGCAAGGCCTGTTTCCAGGTCTCCGTGACATGGCACTGCAATGACACAGAAGGTTCCAGAGGTCTAGTTCCAAAGAAGATTCTACCAAAATTTTTCCCTCAAGTATTCAGCTGGCTTGGAAACCAGCCAGACAGTCAGTGGGCTTATTTGAACTCCAGACCCAGATTTATGAGTTGCTGCTCTACCTCCATTTTAAAACAATGTTTCCACTTTGCTTTTTTCTCCATGAAATGGCCAGAAATCCACACCTCTATTCCCTTCTATTGCCATATTTTTGCTATATTGGCTTAGTTTCCAAACAAGAGTTAAAGTGAGGACCACAGGGAATACACTTAAATGCGCCCTTTTGTAGTTGTGTCTGAACCTTTCTCTTTTACAGAACTGATGAGAAATTAATATTATTATCTCCATATAAAGCGGGAACAGCTTCTAGGATTTTCATTCCTGGACTAAACTAAGCCATCCAAGCTTCCCTTCCCTCAAGAAACCATTTCTAAATGGAAGGGTGAGGAGTTCACTGTCAGTCTCTCCTAACCTGGGACTGCACAGCCTCAACCCCCACTGTCAGGATTGGCGTGGGGATACATGAGGAGAACGCACCCAGCCTTGCTATACTCGCAGAATCTCAGTATCCAACAATGTGCTATCTCCTGCTGGCCTGGCTACCGCCTCAAATGGTTGAGTGCAGGTATGTCTCTTCCACTTGTGACAGTGTTTTTGGAAGAATTCAGACTACATCTAGAATTCTCATCCAATATAGAGTTTTCCCCTAGTTATACTTTAATAATTCTACTTAAGGGGAAAAATATTATAACCAACAGAGTATCTCAGTCATTCCCATAAATCTGTGCCTGATCACATTCAGAACTATCTATGCCTTTCAGACTCTTATAAATTCAGAGGGATTTAGGGTGTGCCATCCTTTCAAGAACTACCTTAACCCCTTTTTTTTTTTTTTACCTGAAGGAACCAATTTTGCCAGATTTTTGTAACAACTTTCTGGAGTGTTCTTTTGCTTCTTGGAGTACTGCTCATCATTAGGTCCTTACGTCAAGATGCCTTCTCTTTCTGCTCCTTCCTGGAGCTCAGCTTCCGCACACTTGGGTTTTCTTTGTGCCTTCTCTCCACTGGCAGCCATTACTCTTTTCTTTCTTTGCTCTCAGGCAGAAACTTCTTTTCCTGTCCCTAAACACCATTGTTCCATGTTGGTTGCCAAACTGTCAGGATTAGAGTAATAGTAAAAAGCCTCAAGGCAAATTACAACCACAACAGCTGTGTTTACTAAGAGCTACACATGAACTCATCCCAGAGCTATTAGAGTGGGCAGGCAGTGATTCGAAACCTTCCAGAAGTACCCCACCCTCAGGATGTTCACTGGCTGCTGGAGCCTCCTGGGTCCCAGTCATTCCTGGCTTTTGTGCTGAGCACAAGGGGCCTCTCTTACCCACAACACTTATTGTATGTTTTCTTCTCACAGTTACAGTAGTTTGCACTGAGCTGTGTATGCTGGGGCACATTGGGCAGGGGGATAGTTGCCAGTCACCAATGGAGGGGCAACTGGGTACTGGGACTAGTAGCTCTTATGAGGAGCACCTAGAAAACTACTCTTCACCCCCAGGTCCTTTAAATGTCTCCTTAACAAATGACCTCTCCAAAAGGCAAATGTCCTAGGACACCAAGATTATCAGTCACTCATTTCTTAAGATGCATTAGTTTCTTCTAAACACTTCTGAAAAGAAGACTGGGTACCACAAGTGGTTTGAAATTGGCAGCTAAAACAAAGGTCAGTGGTTCAAACCTACCAAGTGTCTCCTTGGAAGAAAGAAGACTGGTGATCTGCTTCTGTAAAGATTACCAAAAACTAAACTAAACTCACTGCCATCGAGTTGGAGCCAACTCATAGTGACCCCTCCTTGGGTTTCTGAGGTGGTATCACCACGGAAGTAGATTGCCCAATCTTCCTTCCAAGGAGTGGCTGGTGGGTTTGAACTGCTAGCCTTCTGGTTAGCAGTCAAATGCCTTAGGCACTCCTCTAGCCATTGAAAAATCCTATGAGGCAGTTCCTCTCTGTAATACATGGGTTCACCACAAGTTGGGGGCTTATTGGACAGAGGCTAACAACAACAAGCATCTCTGAAGAATCTGAAGTGGTATAAATGAATGGCTTGGAGGATGGACTCCACCCCGAGGCATCTTGGAAGAAAGTCTGACAGTCTGCTTCCAAAACACAAGCTACTGAATACCCTAAAGAACACAGTTCTACTGTGACACATATACAGGGATGCCATGAGTTGGTGTCAACTAGATGGCAAGTGTTTTTTTTTTTTTTTTTTAATCCCCAAGCCTTCATTTTATCACCTGTAAAACTGACACACACCTCATGAGGCTATGTGGAAGTGTTTTACAATCTCTAAAATTCATACAAATTGTTGTTTGAATTCCTTGGTTAAAAGACAAGTATTCTTGAGAGACACTTCACTGGAACCTGTATCTGCCATTCACAGCCTGTCGTTAGTTACTAGAGTCAATAGATTCTACTCCTCCTTGGGCAATCTACTTTCGTAATGATACTGCCTTGGAAACCCAAGGAGGGGTCTCTATGTGTCCAGTCCGACTCGACAGCACATAACAACAAAAACAACAGAGTCAATTCTGACTTATGGTAACCAACCGTGTGCAGAGCAGAACACCAAAAAACAAAATCCATTGCTGGCAAGTCAATTCTGACTCATAGCAACTCTACAGGACAGAGTAGAACTGTCCCAAGGGTTTCCAAGGCTGTAATATTTACAAAAGCAAACTATCACATCTTTATCCTTTGGAGTGACTGGTGATTTCGCAGTGCCGACCTTCAAGTTAGCAGCTGAGAGCTTTAACCACTGTGCAACCAAGGCTTATTGGAGTAGAACTCCTTAGAACAGAACTGTTGTTGTTAGGTGGCATTGAGTTGTGTCTGACTCACAGTAACCCTATGTACAAAACAATGAAACACTGCCCGGTCCTGTGCCATCCTCAAAATCTTTTACTATGCTTGAGCCCATCATTGCAGCCACTGTGTCAATCCATCTCATTGAGGGTCTTCCCCTTTTTGTTGACCCTCTACTTTACCAAGCATGATATCCTGCTCCAGGGACTAGTCCCTTCTGACAACATGACCAAAGTAGCTGAAATGAAGTCTGGCCATTCTTTCTTCTAAGAAGCATGACAGCTGTACTTCTTCCAAGACTGATTTGTTCATTCTTCTAGCAGTCCATGGTACATACATTCAATATTCTTCATCAACACCACAATTCAAATGCATCAATTCTTCTTTGGTCCTCCTTATTCATTACTCTTCATTTAATGTGCACATGAGCCTACTGAAAATACCATGGGCTGGATCAGGACCACCTTAGTTTTCAAAATGACATCTATATTCTTCAAAGAAGTCTTTTGCAGCAGATTTACCCAGTGCAATGCAATGTCTGATTTCTTGACAGCTGCTTCCATGGGCACTGATTGTGGCTACAAGTAAAACAAAATCCCTGACTTCAAAGTTTTCTCCATTTATCACAACGTTGCTTATTGGTCCATTTGTGAGGATTTTTGTTTTATGTTGAAATATAATCCACACTGAAAGCTGGAGACTTTGATCTTCATTAGTTAAGTGCTTCAAGTCATCTTCACTTTCAGCAACCAAGGTTGCATCATCTGCATATTGCAGGTTGTTAATGAGTCTTCCTCCAATTCTGATGCCTTGATTATTATCCAACCCTCGAATATTTGCTTAATATACAGATTCAGTAAGTATGGTGAAAGGACACAACCCTGGCACACACCTTTTCTGATTTTAAACCATGCAGTCTCCCTTTGTTCTGTTCAAATGATTGCCTTTTGGTCTATGTACAGGTTCCTCATGAGCACGATTTAATATTCTGGAATTCCCATTCTTCTCAATGTTATCCATAATTTGTTACGATCCACACAGTCAAATGCCTTTGCATAGCTGCCAAAGGGGCAAGGAGGCCACATGTTCTGACTTCCTCTAACCCCACAAGAGGAAGACAGAATCACCATCAGTGTAGCCCAAGGCCTATTCCTGTGAGGCCAGACATGCTGCCTCCCTCCAGCCCTTTCACCAACCCTGACAGCAACCGTTCTTCCCGCAGCACCCACCACCTCTCTGCTGGGTTCAATAATTTGCTGCAGTGGCCACACAGAACTCACAGATTTGGGGTTTATTAGAAAAGGAACAGGCTACAATTCAAGTTCAGGAACACGCTCAGCCTTAGCCTGGCGTCTTTCAGCTGACAGTCTCTCTCAGTCTCTCTCACCAGTGCCTGTCTCTTGCACCTCTCTCTCAGCAATGTGTCTCTTGCATCTCTCTCAGTAATGCATGTCTTTCACGTCTCTCAGCCAGCAGTGAGAGATTCCTTTTGCCTCTAGGAGGGCTTCTTTTGAGTCTGGCAGAGTTACCAAACTAATCAATCCAAACATCAGAATTCTATACACCTGAGAGAGAGAGAGAGAGAACTTCCCATAAGATTGCTCTGTGCTGGTTCAACAGAAATACCACAGATGGATAACTTTAGCAATCAGGAGCTACTCAGTTGCTCACAACAAATTCCGCCATGGAGTTCAAAAAGACTTATGGCTAGAAAAGCCATATTATGTAATTTACTACACTGCAATAGCCAATAAAACCCCAGGTAAACATCTTTCTGATATGATATCCCTAGTTCTGAATCCAGCTTGACTTTTCAGCAGTTCCCTGTTCAATGTACTGCTGCAACTATTTTTGAACTATGTTCAGCAAAATTTAACTTGCATGTGATATTGATTATATAGTTTAATAACTTCTGCATTCTGTTGGATTGCTTTTCTTTGGAATGGGCACATGCCCAAGAAATCCCACTGGATCTCTTACAGTCAGTTGACCAGGTAACTGTCTTAGAAATTTCATGGCATAAACAAGTGAGTGCCTCCAGTGCTGCACCCATTTGTTGAAATATCTCAATAGGTATTCTGTCAATTCCTGGAACCTTGTTTTTCACCATTTCCTTAAGTGCAGCTTGGACTTCTTCCTTCAATACCATCAGTTCCTGATAATATGCTATTGCATGAAATGGTTGAACGTTGACCAATTCTTTTTGGTACAATGACTGTGTATTTCTTCCCTTTACTTTTGAAGCTTCCTGCATCGTTTGATATTTTGCCTATGGAATCTTTCAATATTACAAGTCAAGGCTTGAATTTTTTTCTTCAGTTCTTTAAGCTTGAGAAATGCTGAGAGTGTTCTTCACTTTTGGTTTTCTAATTCTAGGTCTTCTTGAGCCACCCCTAGAAATCTTCTGTTCAGCTCTTTTATTTTACATGACTTATCATTACCATTAAAATAAGAGGGCAGGGCCTTCAGAGATGGGCTTTGCAGCTGAAATGGTCTGGGAATAAAGGCTAGGAACCTGGGATGCAGTCTAGGTAAAACAAGGGGCACAGCAAATATCTTCTTACAGTATGAGGGGGTGGTCGGCTACAACATGTCAGACATACACCACATATGGACAGGAAACAATTAAGAAATTTTCAGATCTAGGAAACTGATGACCACTTATCACACTTGCCTGTTTATAGAATCACCTGAGCTACCTGCTGAATATACAGGTCCCTAAGTCCCTCCCTGCACATTCTGACCAAACGGGGTTGAGGAAATGCCCTGGCATCTGGAATGTTTAACAAGCTCCCAGGTAGAACTTATAATCGGGCAAGTCTGTTTAACTCTGACCTAGATTGTTAGTGTCTAAGAACCAACATAAGCTTTTCTGTCTTTCCTTGGAACATAGCCTGAGAATTATCTAAGAAAAACAAGTCAATGCAATTTCAGAATACCATGCCATGTTCCTGAATGACTTACAACTAAGCTCCTGCTTGAAACCATAACCATGAGAGGTCTACCAGTTGTGCTGTTTTTGTTCTTAGTTACCATCAAGTTAACTCCCAACTCAGGGGGACTCCATGCCCAATGGAATGAACAGCTGACTGTTCCTGCACCATCCCCATGATTAGTTGTGTATTGACTGGACTGTTGTCATCCGTAGGGTTTTCATGAAATGATTTTTGGAAGTGGATTGCCAGGCCTTTTTCCTAGTCCATCTTGGTCTGGAAGCTTTGGTGAATCCTGTTTAGCATCATAGCAACACACAAGCCTCCAGTGAAGATGAGTGGTGGCTGCACATACAGTGCACTGGCTGGAAAGCAAACCTAGGCCTTAAGGAGGGGTTTTTCACTCTCGGGTACAAAGGAGTCTACTGATTTTATCACACTTATGCTGGGAGCTCTGGTAGCATAGTGTCTAAGGCACTTGACTGCTAACCAGAAGGCTGACAGTTCAAACCCACCAGCCACTCCTCGGAAGGAAGGTTGGGCAATCTACTTCCATAGTGATACTGCCTCCGAAACCCAAGGAGGGGTCACTATGAGTCGGGTCTGACTCAACGGCACATAACAACATGCAAGAGAAGCAAGCTGACAGCCTCAAAGTGTCCTATGTGGGGTTGCATTGCCATGTGTTCTCATCCACCCCAACCCCCCACCCAAAGAAGGATGAGTTTGAATCACAAGCTCAGCTCAGCGTAGGAGCAGCCACTGGCAATGCATAAGACTGGGTTGGCAAGTGTTCAGGGGCTGGGCGCTGATGATAAGGAAAAACTGCAAGTCTAAAACACAGACTTCAAGAACCCAGGGTTAGTGCTGGAGCTTTAACCTTACCAAAAGCTATAGCCTTACCAAAAGGCTTTTAACAGCAGTTTGGTCTTTCTCTTCGTATTTACCCTTATACTTCAAAACTTGACAAATTTCCAAACAGAACACTGAAAGGATGACTTGGTCTGGATAAAATATGGAACTTATTTTTTAGGTTCCTTCTTCAATTTCATTGTCTTTAGTGGAAACCTATTCTTTTGGAGGAGACTAGACAAAAAAAGAGGAGCTCTGGTAGCATAGCGCCTCAGGCACTTGACTGCTAAGCAGAAGGCTGGCGGTTCAAACCCACAAGCCACACCTCGTTAGGAAGGTTGGGCAATCTACTTCCATAGTGATATTGCCTCAGAAACCCAAGGAGGGGTCGCTATGAGTCAGGTCTGACTCCACGGCACATAACAACAACCAGAACAGACAAAAAAAGCAGCTTCTTCCTGGCCTCATTAGTGCAAGGACTGCAAACTCAAATGCCTCTGGGGACCAAACAGATCATGGAAATTAAAGAAGGAGGCCAAGAAGGACAGTCATCCCTGGAATAGTCCATAGCACATATGTGGGGGTGGCCACCCCTGAGCTCCAACCAATCTTTGGGACGTGGGGAATGGGGGTCGTTTGCCAAATCATCTAAATTTTCAAGAGAAGCTAGGGATTCTGGTTTTCAGATGAATTTTCTCAGATGGAAAATTTCCCAACTTGAAAAATACTGTGCTGGCCATACACAAATGTCTGTGAGTTAAACTTGGCCTGTGGATCTGAGGTTGCATTCTTTGCTGCAGACAACAAGGCTGTGTCCTGATGTTAGTACAGTGTGAGTGTCATTTTTCTTGATGCTTCCAGCCCATGGATGAGATTTTCCTCCTGGGAGTAGCCCTCCTGTTCCCTCACTCCTGCTCCTTTCCACATACAGTTTACAAACACAGAATCTCTGGGTTGACAGAGATCTTAAAATTCAGGTAGTCCAACATGTCACCTTGGCATTCATCTCTCTCTCAAAGCTCTTCCAACATCTGTTTAGCCAACAGCAACTAGGGGGCTAAATGGCTTCCTAGGTGGCTCGCCTCACCTTTGGACAGTGCTGTTGGCTGAGTTTTCTTTGTATGATCTTCCTTGAATGCTTAGCAAGTTCATTTGCAGCCTATCTTTGGTCCCTTTTCAGGTCATGAAAAACAAACTCGTTTGCCAGCCCTTCGGAGCCCCAGGCAAATCAAGCCATTTTTATCCACTAACATATTTCTTCATGTGTTCATAAAATGTTTCTTCTGTGTTCATAAAGCATGGCTCTGAGTTGCCTAGGCTCCTTCTTATCTTTTGATAAGAAGCCTTTTGGGGTCTGATTTGCCTAGATAATATTACTATAAGAAAAAATTATCATAGATCTTAATGAATACCAGGTATTGTTATGATGACTTTATATTTAATAATTCATGCAATTTTTATAAGAACCAGAAAGCAGGTATTATCACCTCCCACTTTACAGTTGAGAGAAAAGGGCACAGAGAGCCAAAGTGACTTGTCTACAATCACACAACTACCCAGTGTAGAGCCAGGATTTAACCCCAGGCAACAGTGGCTCAGTGGTGAATTCTCATCTTCTATGTGGGAGACTTGGGTTTGATTCCAGGCCAATGCAGCTCATGTGCAGCAACCACCTTTCTGTCAGTAGAGGCTTGCATGTTGCTATAATACTGAACAGATTTCAGTGGAGCTTCCAGACCAAGATAGACTAGGAAGAAAATCCTGGTGATCTTGTCTTAACAATCAGCCAGTGAAAAGCCTCTGGATCACAAGTCTGATCTAAAACCAATCATGGGAATGCTGCAGTGTTTTGGACTACTGTGCATATGGTCTCCATGAATTGGGGGTCAACTAGATGGCAGCTAATAGCAACAACAGTCTGGCTCCACAGTCCATGCTATTAGTACTCTGAGTCCCCAGGAGGGCTCACCAATGCAGAGGAAGTATCTTAGTTATCTAGTCCTGCTATAATAGAAATATCACAATGAATGGCTTTAACAAACAGAAATTTATTCTCTTACAATTCTGGAGGCTAGAAGTACATATTCAGGGTGCCAGCTCTAGCAGAAGGCTTTCTCTTTCTGTTGGCTATGGGGAAAGTTCATTGTCTTTTTTCAACATGTGGACGTGGTGTCCCTTGGAGATCTCCATGTGTCTGGGCACCAATGTTCCCCTGGATCTAGGAGGTTCTCAGTGCAGGGACCCTCGGTCCAAAGGATGAGCTCTGCTTCTAGCTCTTTTTTCTTGGTAGTAGTAGGTCCCTCTTCTATGTTCGCTTCTCGCTCCTTTTATCTCTTGTAAGATAAAAGGTGATGCAGCCATATCCCAGGAAAATTCCCCTTACATAGGATCAAAGCTGTGACCTAAGTAAGGATGTTGCATCCCACACTAGTCCTGTTACAACTCATTGGATTATCACATCAGATCACATTAAGGGGGATGATTACATCATTACATAACTGCCAAACCACTGAGAATTATGATCCAGCCAAACTGACATGTGTTTTGGGAACACAATACAATCCATGACAGGAAGGATGAGGACTAATATAGTCCTGAGTAGGTCAGAGACTGATATCTTGCCTGCTAGGTGCTCACAAATGTGTTAGCGCAATCACCCCTTTCATTCTATATATTGCATCTCAACTAAAAATCCATGATCAATTCTTGGCAGCTCACCATATTGCCAACTTATATTGAGCCTATTGTCAATGAAAATCTTTAAATCTCTTTTATATATATGGGTGTTATTTCACCACAACCCCATCCTCTCCTTGGGGCAGCTGGTTTTCTGAACTCTGTAACTAGCCTGGCCCAATTAACACTCCCCACCCCCAACTGTGCTGGGCTCCCTGGTCTTGGTCTGTCCTACTTTCAATATCCCACAACAAACTTGTCTCATTGGCTATCTTCTCCACGCCCTTGCTCTTGAAAAAATTAGAGAAGGCCAAGAAGGAGTTTACATTATAGAATCATGGAACTCAGGGGACCTAAACAAAAGAACATCCAGTCCCCTGCCTCTTTTTATAGATAAGGAAAGTGAGATCCAAGGACAAATGACTTCCAAAGACACACAGCCAGTTAGCAATGCTGCTGAAATTAGAATGTGGCTGTCTGCTTTCCCACCTAGGGCTCCTCCAACTGCTCCAGACTGTCTCCAATCATAGTCTCCAGATTAAACAGGACTTCAATAAGGAGAATGTGTTCTCTCTGCCAACTGACAAGGAAACCTGCATAGGTTTAAGATGCTAGCACAAAATATGCTGAAACAGGGAGAGGACCATTAAGATGATAAGACAAGGAAAGAGGCCACCCAAGGGCCCATGAGCTCCATATTCAGCATGTATTCCTGCAAACATATGCTTCTTTAACACTGATGTGCTTATGACTGAGGCCACTCAGGGTTAGGTTATAAAATTAGCATGCAGCCAAAGCCACTTTCGAAAAATCGTTAGGTCTCTTGGAACTTAGTCCTCGGAATCTTAAAAAACTAATGATTCACTTCTGATGCTCGTCTTTGCATTTGGTTTCAGCTCTCTGTTCTCCTGTTTTCTCTGCAAGCTTGCAGTTGAATTTGGAGAAAAGGCCTGTGATGTGACTACACTATATTGTATGCCAAGCCCTAAGCAGAGTCCCAGGGTGGTGCTAACAGTTAATGTGCTCAGCTGCTAACTGAAAGGTTGGAGGTTCAAGTCCACCCAGAGGAACCATGAGAGAAAAGCTTGGTAATGTGCTTCTGAAAGATCAGCCACTGAAAACTCTGTGGAACACAGTTTTACTCTGACACACGTGGGGCACCATGAGTTTGAACTGACTTGACAGCAACTGGTTTTTTAGGCACTGGGCCAAATATAACATCAGCACAGGTGACTAAGTCTTGGTAAGTCCCTGCTATTGAGGAGGGGGCCCATCTCCACTGAACTTCTTCCCAGGAAAAGCAATCTGCTCCCTACCTCTTGGAAGTATGGTGTTACGGATTGAATTGTGTTTCTTCAAAATACATGTTGGCATCCAATCTCCTATACCTATAGATGTAATCTCATTTGCAAGTGGAATTTTCTTTGTTATGTTAATGAGGCCATATCAATGTAAGATGTCTCCTAAACTTAATCATTTCTTAGTTATAAGGAAAAGCACAGAGAACAGAGATGAAGGAGCAAAAAATCACGGAAGACAGATGCCAAGTGAAGACTGCCAAAGAACCAAGGAACACCAGAACTACAGAAGTTGAAAGAGATGAGGATCTTCTGCCAGCGCCAACAGAAAAGCATCCTTCTCCTATAGCAAATGCCCCGAACCCAGACTTCTAGCTTCCAACACTGTAAGAAAATAAACTTCTGTTCTTTAAAGCCACCCACTGGTGGTATTCCTCTATAGCAGCACTAGGAAACTAAGACATGTAGCCCCCAAGGGATCACAACTAGATCTTTTCTAAGTCTTTTCTTTCCTAAGGGAAATATACCAGAAGAAATACAGGGATGCTTCTGAATGCTCTTCTGGTGGGAACCAGAACCAAGTGCTGAGGTCACATTAGACTTTCCAGAAAATTTAATGAAACAGAGTCTGAGTCGTTATTTCAAAATGTATGCAAATTTGACTTAAGGGGGGGGGGGGTTATGTTAATCTGGTATCTATCTCTACATTATCTGTGAAAAAAGTCTAGCTAAGTTGAATAAAAGAATAAGCAGGATGAAAAGGCTTAACCTACTTATAAAAATGTGTTCTTTTCAAGGGTATCAGTACATTCATTAATTACAAAAGTCTTTGTCAGTTCACTAAAACAATGTACTAGGAGCAGTTAATTCCTAGTATGAAATAAAACAGCATTTCTCTAAACTACTCCAATTCCCAATTTTGCAGGAGTCCAAACTAAGCCCAAACCAACCAAATTAGTGAGCTACATAATTACACAGATTTTAGAATGGGATTCTATCTCAAAACTCACCTAGTCTAGATGCTTTTTTTGAGGGGATTATTTAAAGAAGTTAAACCTATTATTATTAATAATATTGTGGTAAAAATCTATGTAACAAAACATTTGTCATTTCAATAATTTTTACATGTGTGAAACTGTTCTGGTATTGGCAAAAAATAATGAAAGTATCGTGGACTGCTAAAAGAACTAACAGATCTGTCCTGGAAGAAGTGCAGCCAGAACGCTCCTTGGAAGTGAGAGTGGCCAGACTTCATCTGACCTACTTTGTCATGTTGTCAGAAGGGGTCATTTCCTGGAGAAGGATATCATGCTTGGTAAAGTGGAGGGTCAGCGAAAAAGGGGAAGGCCCTCAATAAGAGACTGACACAGTGGCTGAAACTATGGACTCACATATAGCAAGGATCATGGGGCTGGCACAAGACCAGGCAGTGTTGTACACAGGGTTGCTATGAGTTGGAGACAACTCGACAGCACCTAACAACAACAACAACAACAACAACAACAAACTGTGAGGTTAATTACATTCGTCAGGCTGTGGCATCACCACCTGAATATTTTTCCTCAGTGAAATCTTACTGGAAATCCAAAGCTATGCCACAGATCAATTATAGCTGCTCTGGTGGGTAGGGCCTATACTGTGAGGCCGCCCCTGCACAGCACTCTTCCCCTAGGATGCCAAGGAACACAGGGGAGAAATTACTGACCCAGTCAGGGGTCAGCAAACCTTCTCTATAAAGGGTCTGATAGTAAATAGATAAGGCTGTGCAGGATCACGTACAGTCTCTCATGTACTCTTTTTGTTTATTTTTTATGTTTGTTTTTTATACTCCTTCAAAAGATATAACAACCGTTTTTAGTTTGCAGGCTGTAAAAACACAGGCCACAGGCTTGATTTGGCCTGAAGGCTGCTTTTGGCCAAGCTTCATTTATTTTTCCAATAACTTTATTGAGGTATAAAATGAGTACCAGTCATCGAGTTGACCCTGACTAATGACAACCCCATTTGTGCAGGCAGGACTGCTCCAGAGGGTTTTCAATGGCTATGACCTTTTGCAAGTAGACCGTCAGGTCTGTCTTCTGAAGCACCTGTGAATGGAGTAGAATTGCCAGCCTTTTGGTCAGCAGTCAAGCCCTTATGCATTTGTGCCACCCAAGGAAGCCTTATTGAGGTATAATCGACATACAAGAAGCTGTACATATTTAAAGTGTACAATTTTATAAGTGCTGACATATGTATATACCCATGAAACCTTCACCATAATTAAAACCTAAAAGTTTCCTTATCCCCATATGTAATCTCTCCCTTTTGCCTCTCCCCAAGCAACCACTGATCTGCCTTCTGCCACTACAGATTACTCTGCATTTTCTAGACTTTTCCACACAGAGTCATATCTTATATACATACTTTTTTTTTGGATTTTGTTCTTCTACTCAGCATATTTATTCTGAGATCAGTCATACTGTTGCATGTATCAATGATTCATTCTTTCTTAATAATACTTTCATTTACGCAAGCGAAGAGGCAGAGGTTGGAATTGGAGCTGCTTGTCCCAGATGACACCAATGACAGCAGAGCTGGCCCAGAAACAGGCCTCCCAGTACAGCATTCTCTTCCCATGCCCTCTGACTGCTAAGCTCACCAGGGCTTTTCAAAAACTGAATCAAACTAAATCAAAAGGAGATTAATACATTCATTAAATCATTACTAAGTGCTGCTATATGCCTGGCACTATGGAGGGCAAGTAAATCAGATTCATTCCTACCATCAGAGAGCTTGGTGCTATTGTTACTTGCCTGGAAGTTGATTCTCACTCATAATCACCCCACGAGCTACCGAGCAGAACTGCTCTATAGGGTTTTCTTGGCTATAATCTTAATGGAAGCAGATTACCAGGCCTTTTCTTCTATGGAGCTGCTGGGTGGGTTCAAACCCTAATCTTTAGGTTAGCAGTCAGGTGCTAACAGTTTGCGCCACCCAGGGACCTTCCTTATAGAGCTCACAGGACAGAGCAACAACAAAAGATAAATAGATCATGACTGCAAGTTAATTGAAATGATATAAAAGGGATAAACAGGGTGCTGTGATAGGGTGTGTGAGGTGTGATAGACAGTCAAAGGCATGCGTAGGACAGGCTGGCCACGGGATGCCTGTTAGAAAAAGTCAGAGGTTTGAACATGCAAAGAGACTAACCATTAAACAGGACTGGCCAAGTACCACGTGGCAGGAGGGGTATGACCAAACAAGAGGAGGGGAGTAGCAGGCACAGAGCAGGTCGTGGCTAGCTCAGAGTCCCCTTAAACTACACTACTGAGATGGGATTTCATTGTAAATTCAATGTATTCTAAGTTCAAAATGAAACCATTGGAGGGTTTTGAGCAAGGAAGTGACATGATTCAATTTACATTCTAAAAAAATCACTATGGCTGCTGTGTGTAGACTGGATTAGAGAAGGGCAGGAAGTTAGGGAAGACGAGAAGAGAAACGTTGAATCACATTTCTGAAAGTCCTGTTGCCCATTTTTTATTTTACAGATAAGGAAGGGTCCATGTGCTAACTTGAGGCAATGCTTTAAAATCACACCGTCTTTGAGGTCTGCATAAAAAGGATCTTTCTGAATGAGATGAGACTGACTTTGGTTGCTGCCAGCCAGCCAGGTTAGGGTAGAGGCAAGCCAGGCAGGCCCTTGAGGACTCAAGCCAGACACAATTTGAATGCTCCAAACAAGGAGTATCCATTCTATAGAATTAGCTGCAGGACTGTTGCTGACCTCATTTTTGTGGTGGGTAGCCAGGAGCACCAATTTACTTGTGCCAATGTTTGGTCATAGTTTCAACTGCATACTTAAGCCACCCATTTAGACCATCCTTCCTGAATCCTGGAAAGGTCTGGCAATATACTTCTGAAAAACCCCTATGGAGCACAGTTCTACTCAGATACCCACAGGGTTCCCATGTGTCCTGCTCTAATCACAGAATCATCCTCAAGGAGAAAAACCTAAGGGCAGAGAGCAGAGGTGCAGCTCTATCAAGCAAGGACTGGGAGGGGAGGCCAAAATCACAGCTGTGTTGTGTGCCCTCGGGCAAGTCACTCCAGCTCCTTGAACCAGTTCATCTTCTATCATACAGGGCAGTTAAGGATGATAACAGCTAATTTTGCCTCTTCAAAGGGAATTAGTGTTTACTACTTTACATGATAGCCATAAAAGACTCTGAGGCATGTCAACCTGGTATAAATATATAGCCTTCTCCTGTGATCAATGCATTAATTACAGAATAAGCACTCTCACTCACTGCCACCAAGTAAACTCACAGTGACCCCTCCTTGGGTTTCCGAGGCAGTATCACTATGGAAGTAGATTGCTCAGTCCTCCTTCTGAGGAGTGGCTGGTAGGTTTGAACTGCCAACCTTCTGGTTAGCAGTCAAATGCCTTAGGCACTATGCCCACCATAGCTCCTGAACAAGCACTAGTTGTTGCAGAATGCTTCCTAGGAGATGCCACTCCAAGTACCTTCTACCTTGTCTTCAGAGTGATAGGATTTTTTTGTTGTTGTTATGTCCCGTCAAGTCAGACCTGACTCACAGTGACCCCTCCTTGGGTTTCTGAGGCAGTATCACTATGGAAGTAGATTACCCCATCTTCCTTCCAAGGAATGGCTAGTGGGTTTGAATCACCAGCCTTCTAGTCAGCAGTCAAGTGCTTAGGCACTATGCTACCAGAGCTCCCGATAGGGATTTTAGTAAAGTCAATTTGCATCTTTCCATGTGTTAGTTATCCATCAGCTTCAATCACATGGAACATATTCAAGGACCCTGAAAACAAGCCTAAAAGACCTTAGTGAGATCCTTACCAAGGGCTATTAGCCAAATATGGCCTCCAGAGACTTATATGGTTTACACAGTGGAGTTAACGGATCAGCAAACTTATTCTGAAAAGAGCCAGATAGTAAATATTTTAGGCTTTGTGGGCCATACAGTTTCTATCATAACTGCAAGTAGGGTGGAAGCAGCCATACACATGAATGAATGAGCATGTCCATGTTCCAATAAAACTTTACTAGGCTAGAATTTGCTAACCACTAACAAAGTTTAAAAATTTGAATGTGAATGTCTTTAGGCGGGTTTGTATTTGCCAGTTGTTCACAGGCTCTGAAGAGAGGCCTGGTGATCTAATTCTGAAAAGTCAGCCATTGAAAACCCTGTGGAGGACAGTCCTACTCTGACATGCTGGGAGTCAGAACTGACTTAATGGCAATTACTTTTCACAGACTCTATCTATCATTGTCTCATACCCTCACCATTCTCACTCTTGTGTTTCCTACCTGGCCCCAATAATGAGAGTAATGATAGCAGCAATCATTTACTTAAACTCTGTACCAGGTGCTGTCCTGTTGTTGTTGTTATGTGCCATCGAGTGGGACCTGACTCATAGTGACCCCTCCTTGGGTTTCCGAGGCAGTATCACTATGGAAGTAGATTGCCAACCTTCCTTCCGAGGAGTGGCTGGTGGGTTTGAACCGCCAGCCTTCTGATTAGCAGTCAAGTGCCTTAGGCACTACGCTACCAGAGCTCCTGGTGCTGTTCTAAGCACCTTATATATATATATTAAAAAATTGAATCACCACAAAAACATTATTATTCTCATTTAACAAATGAAAACGAGGTTAAAAAGAGGTCAGGTGACTTGCCCAAAAGATCAAGCAGCATGTGGCAGAGCCAGGGCTGAGCCTAACAATACTCATAGTGACCCCTCCTTGGGTTTCCGAGGCAGTATCACTATGGAAGTAGATTATAGTACTTTTCATCATTTTTGGCCTTTCTTAGCAAACAATGCTGGAATGATATAATGAAATTCAAGTAACACACCAGATTTTGGTATTCAGGCAAAGATTAATGTGGACACAATGCCCCTCAGCTGTCTATGATACCTGAGTGACACACAGTGTGTAAAGGGTCAGATCACCTGTATAGGTAACATCTCAAAATTGGAGAAATTTCTAAATCCCATCCTAAATCACTTGGCTCAAGATGGTTAACACTTTTGTGATTCTGACTGGCATTCAGAGAGTTACTCTTTCAGTGGTAATAGTATTTTATTTAAATAAATAGATAGATAAATAAATAAGAAAGATTGAAAAAGTTTTCAGAACCAATTCTGGTTTTGTTTTTCTAGGGAAAAAGTAAAAGCTGCCAGAGATACCTAGAAGAAGGTGGCACTTGTGTTCCAGAAGTGAGATAACCCCAAGGTCAAGTCTTCGGAGAGATGTGAGCTATTTTCTTTGAGGTACAGAGGGGGAGAAGGGAGCTGCAGCTCTTCTCTAAGGGCCTCATTTTTCCCAGAACCAATGCTGTGACCCACCCATTTCACAGCCAACCTGAAAAGGAGAACACCCAACTTTCCCTTTTCACTCAAGTTTGGCTAAAAGTTAGCTGAAAAAACGTACTGTTAACAGAGGGCAGATTTCGATACAAGGCAAGTAAAGACGCATAAATTCAGATGAACATCTTAAATAACCATTAATAATCCAGATTGACTTAATTTTACTAGGTAGGGGAATGTGTTTGATAGTATATGGAGAAAATAAATCTTATTTACAAGTGGAGGGTTTTTCAGCCTCAACACTATTGACATTTTGGGCCAGTTGGTATCTTGTCGTGGGGCTGTCCTGTGCATTGCAGAATGTCTAGCAGTATTCTTGGCTTCCACCCGCTAGATGCCTATAGTAGTTTCCTCCCAGATTATGACAATCAAAAATGTCTCCAGACCTTGCAAAATGTCTACCCTACCTAGGTGTAGGGAGCAAAATTGTCCCCAGTTGGTAATCTTGTATTAGAGCAAGACAAAATTCTAGCTACTGATGGCAAAGTCAGCTATGTGGAATTAAATCAGCTTCCCTGGAAATAAGGCTATTTAAAAGTTCCATCAGTACAGCTGCCCTCTTGGAATCAAAGAGAAGGCAGGAAGGACAAAGCTTCCCCTTTTCTGGACACAGTGTCAGAAAACCAACAGCAAGGAATTCTTTTCCATCCTGTACATCACTTGTTCTTTCCTATTTGTAGGATTTTTAACATCCTAGATACGGATGACATAATAGCAAGAGACCATAGTTTGTAATTATTTTGGCAAGTGGTAGACTCTTAAATTTAGGAATAGGCATGTTTGTAAGTTCTAGAGATGGTTTGGTCCTACAGAAACATTTGCTCAAAACATAAGAAACCAATGATGACATCTGCATACTAAGGCAGATTTCCCATATAAAAAGATTTGCATTGCTTGTCAGCAGGTCACACCCCATCTGGTTCTGTTCCTGCTGAACCTTCCCTAGCTGCACTCTGGACATCACACTAGGAAGGCAAAGGGGCCCACCAGGGCTCAGCACTCCACCCCTGCTGGAAAATCTGGTTCAGTCTGTGGCCAAGAGTTTTATCCATATTCCCAGCAGACATTTCCCTTTCCTAGTTAGTTGTGTACTAACAACTGACCATGATTACTGACCACAGCCAAAAGGATATGAAGGTCACTAATTTCCCCAGGCCAAGGGAGCTGTCTACCCATGCAATTTCCCAGAGGATGAAAGAAAAGATTCATTTGCAAAAGGTTCAATGCAGTGCCTAGCTTCTGCAAAGCATCTACTCTCAGAAGCAAGTACAAGTGACATTTTGGTTCACTTCCAAAATGCAGAGAGTAAGAAGTCTGTGATGCAGCCACTGCATGGATGAGCAGATCCTGCCTTTATTAGATAACCAAATGCTGAGAAACCAAATCCTTGAACATTCTTGTTTACTTCTAAGCAGATCCCATTAAGCCCTGGGCACTTGGCTTGATTACTCCCTGGCTCAAAGTTAAATTAAATTACCCAGCAAGCTTCTTTTCAAAAAGACACACACACACACACACACACACACACACACAGACTGACTCACCTTCCAGAAGCTATCCACTTTGCCATATACTAGGGACTGGTTCTGCCTTTTGATTTCATTAATGTGGTAGATGTCACTGGAATTCAGGTGCTGCTCTACCACAAACCCCAGAAAGCTGTTATCTGGTGTATGAGCTGATGTGAAAAAGAAAGGAAAGGAGAGTTAGGGTTAATTGGCAAGAAGAAAGAACAACAACAAATGTAATACAAGCCATCTCACAAACGAGTCAATGTTTTCATTTTACCTGGCAGGGCTGGGGGACTACCCTCTCTCATGTAGCTTTCACACAGAACAACAGGTCTCTCCAAGATGGATAAACTTGAGCCAAATCTTCTTTTTAACATAAATTATCTTTATTTAAAAGTCATTAAACTGCACATGCCCTCCTTCCCCTTTCCTCAGCACAAGGCTACCATCTCCTGACAGAAAGCCTTCATCTGGCTTCACCACCTACAATGGTCAGAACTTTGTAAGGAAAGGGGCTGAATCAGTCAGTGGTTCTCTCATCAGAGACATTGGCGGCTGTCACACGATCTGACCTGACTCCAACCACAATGCAGGCCTTCTGCATCACTAGAAACCATCCAATTGGATAAAAAGGGATTGGGAGGCAAAACCTGGAAGTAATACTCCAACCTACCACCTTCTCAAAAGAATTACTCATCGATGAAAGATGCAATTATACAAGTCTATCAAACAGGTGGATGATATGAACACAGAGAAAAGGGGAAGCTCACTGGGAAATGAACAACCACTGTAGGCCAATGACTCCAATAATAATAATAATAATAATAATAAAAAAGCTCCCATGAGGTGATTCCAACTCATAGAAACCGATGTGTGTCAGAGCAGAACTGTGCACTACAGAGTTTTCAAGGCTCTGACTTTTCAGAAGCATGTCAATAGGCTTGTCTCAGAGCCACCTCTGGGTGGGTTTATACTGCCCATCTTTCATTTAGCAGCCAAACGCTTAACCGTTTATGTCACCCAGGGACTCTACCTAGTCTAGAGAGTTGACTACTCAGGAAGAAAACAGTGTTTTACTCTGGATCTCTCTCAACATTTTTGTTCAAAAATTTCTGTTTTTACACTTCATCAAGGGGGAAAACAAACCCAAGCCCTCACCTAACAATTTTATCTTGTCCCTATCTTAAATTTAAAAAGGAAATTCAACAGCAGACAACAACCAGAAAACAAGCCTCTCAGTTAAATAAAAACCCTTCTCTCGTGGACATTCAAGGAGCCCTGGTGGTGCAGTGGTTAAGCACTTAGCTGCTAGTTAAAAGGTCAAGTAGTTCAAACCCACCAGCCACTCTGTGGAAGAAAGATGGCAGTCTGTTTCCGTAAAGATTTACAGCCTTGGAAACCTTACAGAGCAGTTCTACCCTGCCCTACAGGGTCACTATGAGTCAGAACCAACTAGAAAGACAGCAATGGGTTTGGGTTTTCTGTTTTTTTCTTTTTACTGATTCCTGGGCATTTATTCTGCCCAGAGAAATGTCATGATTGTTCAGAAGATGACCCTACAGAAGCTCCATGCAGCCAATACTAAATGCAATAACTACTCTGCTGGACTCTGACCTGACTAGAACAGCTATAAATAACATAAAGCCAGATTGCTCCTGATAACGGAGCTCTATTTGGTAAAAGCCACGCACTGCAGCTTCAAACAAATTCATTCACTGGGTGGTTAGGTGGGTGGTCACCAAATGGAGGAAATTAGCTCCTTCATCTTATTATGGTTTTCTAGGAACTGAGGAGCCCCCTCCCAGTTAAAGGTTGAACAAAGGTCCTTTAAAATGGGCAGCGTGGCCTGCAGCGTGGGCCTCAGAGCTCTGAGCCCCATCTTCAATGCCCTGCTTGGAGATGAAAGAGAGGACACTGGCACAAAGCCCTGAACTGTGGAAATGAACGAGCTACATCAATACTGTGTTGTCACCATACAGTCTCCCAGGCTTCTGCCTAATAGAGGTGACAGAATGAGGAGATAATAGGATTGTGACTGGGGAGTTGTGTTCGGTCTGGCCAATCTGTTATTTCATTTCTGCATTTTTGAACAAGTGCCCAGAGGCAATGGCTGCAGTCAGCTGCAAAGTAAATTACAGGCAGTGCCTGGGTTACAAAAGTCTAACTTAACGTACAACCTGCAGTTATGGACCAATCCCCGTTAAGCCTATTGCATTAAAAATTCAAAGTATATAAAATGGTTTGTAATGACAAATGGGTGCTACTTTGTGACGTGTATCAAAATATTATTATTATTACTGTATTATTATGTTATGTTTCAGTGTATCTGGAAGTGTTCCTTTAATATTTTTAGGCAAAGAAAGGGTACACTATATACTGTACGCTAAGATAAGTATAGGCACTGAAACAAGGCGGGCTTGTGCTTACTCCCTGATCTGCACTGAACACGTTCCCTTGTTACCCTACCGAGAGGGACCAGGTCTTCGGGAGCAAGGTAAGCACAGGCGTAGCACAGAGTAGCAGGCCGGAA
>NW_006921591.1:802794-849949 GCF_000298275.1 Orycteropus afer afer
GGCACTTAACAACAACAACAACAAGATAAACAACTGACTAACTGATGTCAGATATGAACTGTATCTTAATGTTCTGACTTATGTACAAATTCAACTTAGGAATTTGACAGACTTAGGAAAGGAACTCATTACTAATCCAGGGACTTCCTATACTGAATAAATTCTACTGGTAACAAAAGGCAAGGGCTGATTGTTTTTTTGTTTGTTTTTTGGAGAAGCTGTGGTAAGGAGGGAATATGAAGGAATAGTGGGGGAGGGGAGAGGAGCCCTTGTGCCTGTTAAATGTAATACCAAAATACAACCAAACCCAGTTGCCATCAAGTCATTTCCAACTCAATCCAATAAGGCAGCTTTCAATACTTCTTTATAAAACATTTTGTTACCTGTGAAAGTTTTGAAATGTAATCTGACATTCTAACCTTAGGGCCATGTTTTATATTTTAAAACTGGTAGCATTTTTAAAACCAGAAAATTTACATGGCGACTAAAGCTGCATGATTTATATTTGTTTCTGCAATTCCATTATCCATTTCCTTTGAGGATACTTAAAGAAATCTGGCAAAACCAAAAACTAAACTTACTGTCATAGAGTTGGATCTGACTCATAGCAACCCCTCCTTGGGTTTCTGAGGCGGTATCTCTATGGAAGTAGATTGCCCAATCTTCCTTCCGAGGAGCAGCTGGTAGGTTTGAACCTGCCAGCCTTCTGGTTAGCAGTCAAATGCCTTAGGCAGTAAAAAAAAACAGTTCATGGGCCTTAACTCGTGTCATACAGGGCACTGGTGGTTCAGTGGTAGAATGCTCACCTGCCACACAGAAGACCCAGGTTAGAGTCTGGCTAATGCCCTTCATGAGCAGTCACCACCCATCAGTCAGTGAAGGCTTGTGTGTAACTATCATGCTGAATAGGTTTCTGTGGAGATTCCAGACTAAGACATGAGTAGAAAGAAAGGCCTGACAATCTATTTCTGAAAATCAACCAATGAAAACCCTGTGGACCACAACGGTCTGACCTGCAACCTATTACGGGTATGGCACAGGACCAGACAGTGTCTAATTCCATTGTACATGGGGGTCATCATGAGTCTGACGCCAACCCTATGGCAGCTAACAACAATAACAACTTATTTCATGTTACAATCTACTAAGGTGTTGTTGTTATGTGCTGTCAAATTGGACCCGACTCATAGCGACCCCTCCATGGGTTTCCAAGGCAGTATCACTTCTGTAGATTGCCCAAACTTCTTTCTGAGGAGTGGCTGGTGGGTTTGAACTGCCAGCCTTCTGGTTAGCAGTCAAGTGGCTTAGGCATCACACTACCAGAGCTTCCCAAATACAGCTGGAGGTGCACAAATAAATACAAATTGTTAAAATCAAAGACAGGCAGTTTCTGGGTTATGAACAAGATCTGCTCCTAACTGTGTCTTTATGAATTTGGAGACCAGTCAAAACAGGTGCATATAGTTCGTAGTTAGCCTTAGTTTAGTGCAAGAAAAGGCTCAAAGTCTTTTCAATGATTTAAAAGGTGCATGTGCAGCAAGTAAGGTGATTGTGATGAAGAGAATTTGTTATGAGTAGGGATTGGTTCAAGGAGCTCTGGTGGTGTGATTAAGGTATTTGGCTGTTAACCAAACGGTCAGTGATTTGCAACCCACCAACTGCTTCACAGAAGGAAAATGAGGAAGTTTGCTTCCATAAATATTCACAGTGTTGGAAAGCCAATGCGGTTACAATGAGTCAGAATTCACTCAACGGCAGTAAGTTTTTTTTTTGGTTTAGGGGTTGTTTCAATAGTTTCAAAGCAGGGCTTCAAACAGGTTCTTCTTAGTTCAGTCATGGACAAAGAAGTTCAAAGATGGCAGTCAAATATGGTGGCCAACCACATCACTATGAATGTGTGTGGCTCTCCAAAGTCCTACCAATAATCCAAACTCATACATCAGGCTTCTGAAAGGGCTCAGCCACTATACCTCTTCCAAGTCTTACATTTCAAGGCTTCAGTCAGCAATTTTTCCCATTCAGGTTATTGCAATGAATTACCCAAATTGTAAAAATTTAGACCTGTTCTTGCTTCGCTTTGTTGACCACGACAGAACCAGTTCAAAGACTTGCATTAAAGGGCAAGTAGGAGCTGTCAGTAAAATTTGGATGTTTGTAACTTGGGGACTTGCCTGTGTATAAATATATCTATAATAGCCCTTGTGGAACAGTAGTTGGCTGCTAACTCTAACGCTGGCAGTTTGAAACTACCAGTGGCTCCACAGGAAAAAGATGTGGGAGTCTACTTCCATAAAGATTTACAGCTTTGGAAGCCCTATGGGGCTATTCTACTCTGTTCTATAGGATCACTATGAGTCAGAACCAACCTAATGGCAGTGGATCTGGTATATATATAATGTGGTAGTAAATCAACTTTGATGCCATATGAAGGATAAATTACATATATTCACTCTCTTCCATCTAAGTTATCATCCAAACACTTTATCTCAGTTCCTTGCTCCTGTCTTGAGATGTTAACTTGTGGATCAACAACCTTAGAAGTGAGGCTTAAGGACCTCAGGTAAGACTTAAGAAGAAATATAAGCAGTGCTTACATATGGCAACATCACACTTAATGAGCAGTGGCTTGAGCACTGGTCAGGCCCCTACATATATTTCTTCCTGGGTAGCTATGAACCTGTCATAGGACACTAAGCCTCTGTGACATAATGGATTGCTCAGTTGTGATTCACCCCAGCAGGTGATTCTGAACTAATCACAAGCCACAGGGTGGCTTGCTTCCACAGAGCTGAACAGCAGCTGGGGTCTACCCTGTTAACATCTGCACAGAGAACCTAGGTCTTCACACAAGCCTTCCTAAATTGGCTGAAAAAAAAAGTTACATGTACAGACTGCCTCTATCTGAAATGACTTTTTTGTAAAGATCCAAACTCAGACCAAGCTTTTTCTTTGTCTCTGCCTTAAGATGAGATGGACATTAGATGTGTTAGAAGGATTTCAAAGAGAAGGTATTTGCATTTCAAAGTAAATCAAAGAAATCTCATTAAAAACAAGACACACAAAATCCTATACTCTTAAAAATCACTCTAGCCAATGAAATAAACAAATGTGATTTTAAAAATTGCTGGAAGCTGAGTTCTATGTACTGAGTTTTGCGCTAAGTGCTTTACAGTGACTATTTTATTTTATACTCACAGCAACCTTCTATATGATGTTTGTACAGATGAAGAAACAGAGGCCAAGAGAGTTACTTGCACTACCTAAGCCCACATGCTAGGAAATGGCAAGGCTGGGATTCAGAGCCAGGCCAGCTGCCAGAACCCAACCTCCATAAACTACTCTAATAAACAGCTTTGTAGTCCAAATATTTTATTGTCTGGGCTCTGTGAATCACAGTGGTAAAACATGCTTCAGAAAAAAATAATGTTATAAGGTAGACAAAAATAAGAGATCCAACACACACACACACACACACACAAATATCAGCTTGGCCCTCATACATAGTATATGTATGAGGGACCAAGTGGACTTTTTACACGGAACATTTTTATAAAACTACCTTCTGAATAGGTAGTTTTAAAAGGGTAATTCTGAATAAGCTGATTAGACAGAAATCCTATCTGATAATCAAAGTCAGCTGGTTTTGAGTTGTTTCTGACTCATAGTGATCCCTTGTGTGTCTGAATAGAACTATGCTCCATAGCATTTTCAATACTTATTTTTTCAGAAGCAAATTTCCAGGCCTTTTTCTCATGGTATCTCTGGGTGGACTCGAACCCCTAAACTTTTGGTAAAAGGCTTAGCATAACAACTGCTTGCACCACACAAGGACTCCTCTTGCCTAATATAATCTACCAAAAGACATTTAGAATGTTTCCAATTTTTGACTAAATAAAAGAATACTATATATTGAAATTTGATAAATATTAATAATCTTAAAATAATTTTGGAAAAATATTTTTCTTTTTAAGAAAAGCACTACTTTAAGTGCCTATTTACAAATTTACAAATTATTAAACATTGGCTTGATGGGTTCACTGAGCAGATTAGACTTATGAGTACTTTTGAGAAATACTATCAGTTTAGCTTCATTCATTCAACGACAAACATTTTAGAGCTCTCTTCTGATAAACCAGGTATATGCTAAGTACTGAGGAACTGTAATATCAAGAGTCTCTGGGTTGTGCAAAGATGAATGTGCTAAGTTGCTAACCAAAAGACTGGCAGCTTGAGGCCACCTGGAGGCACCTGGCAATCTACTTCTGAGAAATCAGTGACTGAAAACCCCATGGAGCACAGTTCTACTCTGACACACATGGGGTTGGTGTGGGTCGGGACTGACCCAATGGCAACTGGTTAGTTTAACATATTGATGAGTTTCTGCCCTCATGGAACTTACAGATGACTTAATAAATGAAATATACATTATATCCCCTTACCAGTAATAATATCCTTTTTTAAAATGAAATTCAACATCTATGTTAAGTCAAATTGATCTTTCTTTCAATTGCATAAATCTCCAAGGTCTATTTTTCTGTCACTAAGTTCCAAATATCTCTAAGAAGTGCAAATATTCAGTTTTTAAACTGTGGTAAAATATATTTCATCACAAAAAATTTGCTGTTTCAAGTCTTAGATGGACAATTCAGTGGCATTAATTACATTCACCATGCTGTGCAATCCTCACCACTCTCCATTTCCAAAAAAATTTTTCATCACCCCAACAGAAACCCAGGACCCCTTAAGCAATAACCTTCTACACCTCCTTCCCCCATCCCTTGGTCACCACTGATAAGCTGTTGGCTTTGTGCATTTCCTATTCTAGATATTTCACATAAACAGAATCATACAACATTTGTCCTTTTGAGAATGATTTACTTCATTCAGCATCGTGTTTTCAAGGTTCATCCATGTCACAGCATGTATCAGAACTTCATTTTTCTTTATGACTGAATAATATTCCACTGTATGTATGTACATATATAGCACAGTTTGTTTATCCATTCATTTGTTGATGGACTCCCGGCCTGTTCTCACCTTTTGGCCTAGAATAAGTAACTGTTGAGTCCCTATTGCAAATATTCATTTTAACATGTCTGTTTGGCCTTTAACTGAAGTTGGCCATACAGTTGCATACTCTCACACCAAAGAGCACAGACCCGAGAGCCGGCCTGGGCTCTTCCTTCCGCCCTCACATTCAGGCCATCACCAAGTCCTGGGATGTTAATTTCTCAAAATCCATCATCTCAGTTTCCTCCTTTTCACCTTTCTTAGTTTGCACCTTAATGAGTCTTGCCAAGACTTCTGGAATAAATAAGTTCTTCTTTTCTTTAAATTGGAATGGTTTTATCAGTTTTCTGGATTATAATAGAAATAAATCTTCACTGTAAAACTTTTTTTCAGATAATAGGGAAAGGTATAAAGAAAAAAAAAGTCATTCATGATGCTGCCACCTAGAAATTACCACTATTCATAAGACTTTTTCCCTAGGCTTAAGGTTTCTTTATTATCCTTCAGACCAAAATTGAATTCTACTACGTCTACTCTTTTGTAAACTTTTCTTTTTTTTTTTCACTTACACATTGTGCTATTGGTATCTTTCAGGGTTAATAACCGCAGTTCATCATTGCTTGTTAAAGCAGCACAGTACTTCACTATTTGAAGTCATCCCATCAGATGTGTATGAACTCATTCCATCAGATGCAGATGTCCTGTGGTTCTGGTCTGCCCAGCATCCTTTTGTGGAACTAACTGCCTTTCTCCCAACCATCCATTTCTGTTCTGTCCAGGTGGTGGGAGTAGTGCCAACCCTAACCTCGAGTCCCCTTCCACACATCCAGGGAGGTCACATAACCCAGAGACTCTAATCTGACTAGTGATCAGCTGCGGGTTGCATTTATGAACTAAGCCCAGCCAATCATTGTCTCACCATGAGACTGGTCAGATCTATTTATGAAGAATGCCTTTCTACTGTAGTTCCTAAGCTGGTAGGACATAAGTCTGGAGCTGCAAATGGTTACCTCTGTGCCCATGTAAGGACAGCCTGCCTAAGCATGAAAGGAAAGAGAGGAAGGATATCCTTTGAACCCTGAATCCAGCTGTGCCTATAGCCAGTTTCAGCAATTCCCAGTGACAAGAGCCAAAGCAAACTCCTTTTTGACTTAAGCCAAAGAAGAGAAATCCTGTCTAAAGCCATTTAGAATGTTTCTAATTCTTGACTATTTAAATAAATGAATACTATATATTACTATACTCTTGTAAGCTGTGCAATGGATTTCTAAGCGGTCTTCATGCTTATAACCTTGCTCCTTTTCTCACTGCTATCCTACCTCAATCCATTCTCCTTGGCAATATATTCTTTGAAATAAATAAGATTAAGTCCATTTCTTGCTGAGAATCATCTCCACCTTCAGGATAAAGCAGGACCAGTATACCTATCATCCTAGCCTCATTTCTAGTCACATCTCACTGATACAATCTTCTCCACATTGACTGACTTGAGGTTTTCTATGGGCCATGCTGTTCCATCTTGTCTCATGTTGTCAAGAGTCTTGCAAGTCACTTTCTTCCTCCTCTTTAAGTATCAGCTCATATCACCTCCTAGAGGAGGGATTCCCTGGTACCCCAAGACTTAGTTAAGTCCATTTCCTCTGCTCTCTTAGAGCATGAAAGGTGAGTACCCTTATCACACATCGCTAGCTCCCCAAATGGACTGTGTGCTACTGGTAGACTAGGACATGTTTCATGTACGTAAATTCCCAGAGGCCACAGCATAGTAGGACTTGAGTAAATAACTTTTTATTTATATTTTATTTTGTTGTTGCTGTTGAGAATATACACAGCAAAACACACACAAATTCAAGTAAAAGAAGAATTGTTGTTGTTATGTGCTGTTGAGTTGGACCCGACTCATAGTGACCCCTCCTTGGGTTTCTGAGGTGGTATCACTATGGAAGTAGATTGCCCAACCTTCCTTCTGAGAAGTGGCTGGTGGGTTTGAACTGCCAGCCTTCTAGGCACTCAAAATATGACTCCATGAGCTGCCTCCTCAAAGTAGTTGTTGTTGTTATGTGCCATCGAGTCGGACACAACTCATAACGACCCCTCCTTGGGTTTCCAAGTCAGTATCACTAAGGAAGTAGATTGCCTAACCTTCCTTCCGAGGAGTGGCTGGTGGGTTTGAATCACCAGCCTTCTGGTTAGCAGTGTAGTGCCTTAGGCACTACGCTACCAGAGGCAACTTTAATGAGGTAGATAGAGTAAAGCTTTTGGGACCTTCATTTCCTGATATGGCACAAATCAAAATGAGATGAAACAGCAAACATTCATTAATAATAAGAATGTAGAATGTAAGAAGCATGAATCTAGGAAAATCAGATATCATCAAGTATAAAATAGATTGTGTAAAGACTGATATTGCAGGTATTACTGACGTGAAATGGACTTACATTGGACATTTTGAGTTGGACAATCATATGGTCTACTATGCCAGGAATGAAAAATGGAAGAGGAATGGCATCACATTCATTGTCAAAAAGAACATTTCAAGATTTATCCTGAAATATAATGCTGTCAGTGATAGGATAATATTCATAAGCCAATAAGGAAGACCAGTTAATATGACTATTATTCAAATTTATGCACCAATAACTAAAGTCAAAGATGAAGAAATTAAAGATTTTTTACTTACTTGTGCAGTATGAAATTGATCTAACATGCAGTCAAGATGTATTGATAATTACTGGTGAATAGACTGCAAAAGTTGGAAATGAAGAAAGATCAGTAGTTGGAAAATAGGGCATTGGGGACAGAAATGAAGCTAGAAATAATATGACAGAATTTTGTAAGACCAACGACTTATTCGTTGTAAATACCTTTTTCAACAACACTACTCATAGTTTTTATTTCCCCCCCATAGGTTTATGAATAGTGGCAGCTAAACATGTGGACCATACCAGATGGAATATGCAAGAATCAAATCATCTATTTCTGCAGAAAGAGGGGACGGAGAAGCTCAATACTATCAGTCAGAACAAGGCCAGGAAAGAACTTCACAAGAGACTATCGATATGCAAAGTCAAGTTGAAGCCAAAGAAAATTAAAACAAGTCCACCAGAGCCAAAATACAACATTGAGCATCAAAATTTAGGGACTCTCTTAAGAATAGATTTGATGCATTGAACAGCAATGATTGACGACCACATGAGTTATGGGATGATACCAAGGACATCATACATGAAGAAAGCAGAAAGGTCATTAAAAAGCCAGGGAAGAAACAAAAGACAAAAATTGATGTCAGAAGAGACTCTGAAACTTACTCTTGAACAGAGAGTAGCTAAAGTAAATGGAAGAAATGATAAAGTAAAATAGCTAATTTTACAGAAGATTTCAAAGGCTGGCTCAAAAGGACAATGTAAAGTATTATAAGGAAATATACAAAGACCTGGGGTTAGAAAACCAAAAGAGAAGAACACACTCAGCATTTCTCAAACTGAAAGAACTGAAGAAAAATTTGAAGCTTCAAGTTGCAAAACTGAAGGATTCTATGGGCAAAATAAGGAGCTCTGGTGGTGCAGTGCCTACGGCATTTGACTGCAAACCAGAAGGCTAGAGGTTCAAAGCCACCAGCCACTCCGCTGAAGGAAGACAATCTACTTCCACAAAGATTTATCACCTTGGAAACCCAACTGGGGTTGCTATGAGTCAGAATTGACTTGATGACAGTGGGTTTGCTTTATTGATGGGCAAAATACTGAATGATTCAGGAAGCATGTAAAGAAGATGTAAGGAATACAGTCATTGTACAAAAAAATAACTGGTTGACATTCAACCATTTCAAGAGGTAGCATATGACACCGAAGGAAGAAGTCCAAGCTGCACTGCAGGTATTGGTGAAAATAAAAGCCTCCAGGAATCGAAGGAATACCAATTAAGATGTTTCAAAAAATGGATGCCGTGCTGGAGCACTCACTTGTCTAGATTTGAAAGACAGCTACCTGGCCATCCACCTGGAAGAGATCCATATTTGTGCTTACTCCAAAGAAAGGTGATCCTACAGAATGTGGAAATTATCAAACAATATCATTAATATTACATGCTAGTACAATTTTGCTGAAAATAATGAAAAAATGTTTATAGCAGTAAATAGTGAACTGCCAGATATTCAAGTGGAATTCAAAAAGAGGACATGGAAATATGAATATCATTGCTGATATAAGATGAATTTTCACTGAAAGCAGAGAATACTAGAAAGATGTGTACCTGTGGTTTACTGATTATACAAAGGCATTTGGTGTGGATCATAACAAATTATGGATAACATTATGAAGAATCAGAATTCCAGAACACAGGTGGAACTTGTTCTAAGAGCAGACCCAGAGGCAGTTGTTTGAACAGAACAAAAGGAAACTGTGTGGTTTAAAGTTAGGAAAGATGTGTGTCAGGGTTGTATCCTTTAACCATACTTATTCAATCCATATGCTGAGCAAATAATCCAAGAAGTTGAACTATACGAAGAAGAATGCACCATCAGGACTAGAGGAAGATTCATTAACAACCTGTGGTATGTAGATGACACAACCTTGTTTGCTGAAGACGAAGAGGACTTGAAGCACTTTGTAAAAATGATCAAAGACTACAACCTTTGGTATGGATTACACTTTAATATAAAGAAAACAAAAATCCTCTCAACATCATGATAAATGGAGAAAAGATTGCCAGTGTCAAGGGTTTCCTTTTACTTGGATCCGCAATCAATGCCCATGGAAACAACAGTCAAGAAATCAAACAATGTATTGAATGCAACAAATCTACTGGAAAAGATCTCTTTTGAGTACAAAAGAGCAAAGATGTCACTTTGACGAGTAAAATCTCTGATCTAAACCATGGTATTGTCAATCATGTCATATGCATGTGAAAGCTGGACAATGAATAAGAATTGACCAAAGATAAAGTAATGCATTTGAATTATGGTGTTGGTGAAGAATAGCAAATATATCATGGACTGTCAGAAGAATGAACAAATTTGTCTCGGAAGCAGTACAGCCAGAATACCCCTTAGAAGTAAAGATGTGAGGCTTTGTCTTTTTTACTTTGGTTATGTTATGAAGGTGGACTAGTCACAGAGAAGGACATCATTCTTGCTAAAGAAGAGGGTCATTGGAAAAGAGGAAGACCCTCAATGAAATGGACTGACACACTGGCTACAACAATGGGTTCAAACATAGCACTAATTGTAAGGAGGATGCAGGAGCAGGCAGTTTTTCATTCTGTTGTACATAGTGTCATCATGAGTTGGAACTGACTCCACCTAACAACAAGGTTCCCATCTAATCTTCTAAATAACTGTTGTCACTTTGATCCAATATAGATAGTTCCCACAAGAGCATAATGCCAAAGGCAGGCATTTTTTTTTTTTTTTTTTTTTACTATTTAAGCTAAACTACTGTTTGGTTTTAAGAAAAATTCATTCAAGGGTTTAACATTTAAAGGTTGTATCATCAGGGCAATAGTTTCAGTGTTTCTTCCAGCCCCTTTGGCTCCAGAAAGTCCAGAGTCCAAGAGAATTTGAAATTCTGTTTTAAATTTTCCTCCTTTTAATAAGGAGTCTTCTATAGAACTCTAATTAAAATTAAAATGTTCAATATTGGTATCTGGACACCATCCAGTTCTTCTGGTTTCATGGCAAAGGAGGCAGTTGTTCATGGAGGCAATTTGCCACATATTCCACACCTTTCTCCTATTCCTGATTCTCCTTCTTTGGTTGCGCAATTGTCATGCCTTGGATGGCCACTTGCAAACTAATAAGGCCTGAGGCACCACACAAGGAAATAAGAAGTAAAACAAAAGCACTTACCCACATTTTTAGGCCAATTAACTGAGATATCCCATTAACCCATTTTCCTAAACCTTAAAATCAAGTAACTAAACCTCATTAAGTTTTTGGTTGTATATAAGCAGGCTCAGTAGCTACTCTCTCTCTTTTATTTCCATGTCTGTAAATATATCTATCACACAACTTTTGCCAGTTTAGCTTTTGAGAGGTGTACTGACACCACTTAGAGTAATAGTCTGTGCAACCATACCCTTAATCACTGCAGTTTTTCCATCACTCTTAATCTTCCCACCCCTGTCCATCCCAAGTAAACACTAATAAACATTTTCTCTATACATTTACCTTTTTTTGTCTTTTTATATAAACAAGGTCATATAATATTTGTCCTTCTGTGATTGGTTTAGTTCATTCAGCATCATGTCTTCAAGCTCCATCTATTTTGTAGCATCAGCACTTTGTTTCTTCTGCTGGCTAAGTATGTTTATACCACATTTTGTTTATTCATTCATCTACTGATGGGCATTTAGGTTGTTTCCACCTTTTGGCCATTGTGAATAGTGCCGCCATGCAAACTGGTGTACATGCCTATGTTTGAGTCTTTTCCTTCAAGAGTTTCGGGTCTATACCTGGGCGTGGAATTGCTGGGTCATACGTTAGTTCTATTTTTAATATTTTGAGGAACCACCACACTGTTTTCCATGACAACTGTAGCATTCTATATTTTCACCAGTAATGGAAAGAGGCTTTTTTTTTTTTTTTAAGCATCCTAGCAATCTAGGTTGGGCAATCTACTTCTGTAGTGATACCACCTCGGAAACCCAAGGAGGGGTCGATATGAGTTGGGTCCTACTCCACGGCACATAACAACAACAACAGTGGGAGTAAAATGCTACCTCATTGTGGCTTTTTTGATTTGTATTTCTCTGACAGGTAATGACACTGAGCATCTTTTCATGTGTTTGGTGGCCATCTGAATGTCTTCTTTGGTGAAATGTCCATTCAAGTCCTGCCCATTTTATTATGACTGGGTTATCTGTTGTTAAGTCATCAAAGTTTTATATATGTTTTACTTATTAGATTCTTATCACATATATAGTTTCCAAAGATATTCTCCCAGTCAGTCTTCTCACTTTTTTGGTAAAGTCTTTTGATGAACAGAAATTTTTAATTTTTATGAAGGCCTATTTATTTATTTTGTCTTTTTCTATTTGTGCTTCTGTTATTATATTAGATAATCCATTGTTAAAAGCTAGGACCAACAACATTGCTCCTGCATGTTCTTCTAAGAAGTTTTTGAGTTTAATTTGCACATTTAGGTCTGTAATCCATTTTGAATTTATGTTTGTGTATGGTATAAGGCATGGATCCTATTTCATCTTTCTACATGTAGGAATCCAATTTTCTCAATGACAGGATCATCTCTATGGATGCAAAAAAAAAAATAGCATTTGATAAAATTCAACATCCTTTCTTGATCAAAACTCTAAATAAGACCAGAATAGAAGGGAAATTCCTCAATATGATTCAGGGCAAATATGACAAGCCAACAGTAAAGATTATATTTAATGTATAAAGACTGAGTGCTTTGCCCTTGAAATTGGGAAGAAGAGTGCTAGCTCTTAACACTTCTATTCAATATTGTATTAAACATTCTATCCAGAGCAACAAGCAAGAAAAAGTAGTAAAATATGTCCAGATGAGAAAAGATGAAGTAAAATTCTCTCTATTCACAGATGATCTGATCCTATATATAGAAAATCACAAAGAATCCATAAGAAAACTTCTAAAGCAAATAGAGGAATTTAGCAAAGTTGTAGGGTACATGGTCAATAAAAATCACAGATTTATATGCCAGCAATGAGAAATCTGAAAGGGAAATTAGGGAAGCAATTTAATCTATAATAGCTCCTAAGAGAATAATGTTATCTGGGAATAAATCTAACTATTTAGGTGTGAAAGACTTACACAATGAAAATTATAAAACATTGCTGAAAGAGATTAAAGAAGACATAAATAAATGAAAAGATACTCTGTGTTCTTGGGTTGGAAGATTTAACATTGTTAAGATAAAAATACTACCCACCCAAAATGATTTATAGATTCAACATAAACCTGATAAAAATTTCAACAATTATTTTTTTTTATAGAAATGGGAAAACTAATCCTCACCTTTATGTGGAATGGCAAGAGGCCTGGAGTAGATAAAGCAATGGTGACAGAGAAGAAGAAGGTAGGAGGATTCACATTTCCTTTTTTTGAAACATATTATACAGTTAGAATAATCAAAACAGCCTGGTACTGGTATAGCAACAGACACACAAACCGATGGAATAGAACTGAAACTCCAAAAATAAACCACACATCTATGGTGAACTGATTCTTGACATGGATGCTAAGTCCATTCAATAGCGAAAGAAGAATCTCTTCAGCAAATATCTTTTGAATGTGTGATTGAATAAGTCAACAATGAAACTGTAATAAATGACTGTGATTAGTTTTGTAGGTGGATCTACCTTAGTTGGCCATGATTAAAATAATTCTGGTTCTCATTCTTTGTACACAAGCTCCAAACCCAAAGCCCATTTTTCTTGGGATTAATCAATCACTAGCCAAGGCAGAATACCACTCTATAGCAGAGCCTAATGTAGACCTGGCACAACATAGGGGTTCAGTAAATAATTATTGCACAGATAAATCAGCATGAATTGTGACCTACATCACAAAATAGATGTAAGGAAGAAGGGAAAGAAATGAGAGATACAGATTTTAGAATTCAAAGATCACAGAATACTGTCTGTGGTAGTGAGGGTTGTATGTCAACTTGGCTGGGCCTGGTTGAGTGGCTGGGCAGCTGGTGTAGTTATTCCCCATGGTGAGATTGGTTATTAAGTCCATGACGGAATCTATTGGAGCAGCTGAGTAGCTGTTTTAGGGATATGGGCTGCTTCCAGTATACAAGAAGCAACTTTGAGGAAGGTCTCTAGCTTTTTGGCACACTTGAACCCTGCATGTAGCTAAGTCATTGTTCAGCAGCCTGCCGTGTCCTACCAATCTTGGGACTTCTTCTGGACTTGAATTAGTGGTCTGCTGTGTTGTTTGGTAACATTGGGACTGTGGCTTTGTACTTGTTGACCTTGGGTTTGTCAGCTTAAGCAGCCAGAAGCTGTCTGAGTGAAGAAAAGCCTCCACGTTCAGTGGGCTGGGAGCAACAGGCCGAGCTGAAGCCCAAGGTTGAGGGGCTTTCACCCAACCCCTAGAGCCTGGCATTTTGAACTCAGACTTAAAGCCTCCAAACTGTGAGAGAATAAACTCCTGCTTGTTAAAGCCAACCCATTTGTAGTAATTTCTGTTATAGAGTGGCACCAGGTAACCAAAACACTGTACTTCATTCAGTATTCATTATATTTATTTACTTCCTACTATAAACCAACCAACAACAATTTGACTCATAGCAACCCCTCCTTGGATTTCGAGGAGGTGTCTCTACGGAAATAGATTGTCCAATCATCCTTCTGAGGAGTGGCTGGTTGGTTTGAACCACCAGCCTTCTGGTTAGCAGTCAAATGCCTTAGGCACTACACCAGAGCTCCCATTTTATAAACCAAGCCACAACTTAGGAGTTAAGGATATACCAGTGAACAAGACAAACATGGGTCACCATTCACTGAGCTTACATTCTGGTTGGGGAAACAATAAATAAGTAAACAAACAAAACAATTCAGTGTTGTCCTAGAAATAAACACAGTTGGTTTTGTGAGTAATACTGAACTCGAGTTCACAATATCATGCTACGACATCTAAGGGTAAAGTATTCTTTCACGCATCAAATTTTTTTTAAAGGTGGACTGAGTGAGGATGGGGATATGGATTGGCATGTCATAGAACAAACAGCAGATTCTTAGTTGGAAATTCCAACTATGGATTTCTATTGCATAATTCTTCCATCTTTTTTGTATGTTTAAAAAAATTCTAATAAAATGTTGAGGAAGAATATTGGCTTCCATTATGTTCTTCATGTTGATGCTAAAGCTGATGATAATGAAACTGACATGATAGGAAAAAAAAAATTACTGAGTGAAGTCAGATCACCCAAGACGTAATCTATTGTTAAAAATCATATATATATAGTGATGTTTTATTTCAAATTTTACCAAAACTGGTTTTTCAAAAAATGGTGGTAAGCCTAGACTCTTAGGAGAAGGCTGGGATACAGACTAAAGAAACTATAATGTGAAGCTGAATTGAAGAGATGAGTGCCTGAACTGTTGATGAAAGGCACACCAGAATACATTTTTCAAGTATCAAAAAGGACTTGTGAAAAAATGGACTCCTTAGAAGAACATCCCTGAAGAAGGTTGAGATCCAGACTAGAAGAGCTGTGAGGCTGATCCTGTTACTCACTGGCGTGGACAGAAGAAAGAGGGAAGAGTCCTCCTGATCCACGCCAAAGACCAAAAAGGCTCCCGTACTTATCACGCCCTAAAAAGAAAATGGTATATGGAAGCAACTGAAGGGAACAGGTTTACCATTTGCATGAAGGCAAACTGGCCTATTTCTAAAATTTCTGCTTTGTCAGGCAGTATTTTTGGTGCATAAACCATCACTCTGGATCGATCTCCCAAATAAAAATGGCTCTAAGCCCAAATCCTGGGAGAAATTCAAAGAATGAGAACATCAATAGTAAACAGTATTGTTTCAGCAATTGTTATAAGCCTAACTATGTGAAGACAGAAGAAACTATGATAAGGCCACTAGCCTCAATAAGCTTCTGTGATCTTGAATTTGTAAAATATGTCTTATCTTTCACTACATTTATATAGACTAAGAGTAGAGAGGCATTATTGTTCAACTAATTTAATTCATTCAATAAACAAAACATTTTCTGGACAACTACTATGTGCCAGATACTCTTCAAGGTGTAGGACTTTCTGCAAGGAGTAAAACAGACATCCCCACCTCTAATTCTGGAGGTCCCTGACTTTTCACCCCAAATTTCACATGTACCAAGAAACACTGATTATTCTCCACCCTTGACTATACTACAGAATGTGAGCACCCAGAAAGCAAATTCTCTAGGGTCTTCCATACACTGTGAAGTGTATGAAGTGCTACTGTGAGTGACAGCCAAAACTTTGCCGGTACTCAAAAATAAAGAAAATAAACTCATACAAATGAACTTTGCTTAGAGAATAAGGGAATGCTCTATGACAGCGGTACGACTAGTAAGGTTGTGAAGCAGACTGCTAAAGGTTACTGAAAGTTTTCAACTGCAGCATGTAAAAATAGGTCTGAGATGAAAGTTAACTGAAACCAGGGAAGAAGAATCTAATAATCCCTGCTACTGCTACTTCCAGCCATAGTCTCCAGGGAAAGAGAGGGAAACACTCAATTAGATAAAGATGTTTTCCCACTGCTGATGTTTTTACATAGCCAGATGAAATTGTGAAGTAGGATGCCATGCAGATAATTAGAACAATACAAACACAGGATAATTCAAGATGCAAGTCATCAATTTCAGAGTTTAATTTTGCTCTTCTAAGTGGTATAGGCAACTGTCTTCTATTTTATTTTTCTATGTGGCTAGGTTTCTTTCATTCATTTATTGAGCTATAATGCACCTTGTTTGGGACTGTGAAAAGTAAAGAGATTGCCTTCAGGAGTTAACAACAAGCAGTATGCCTAAGAAGTCAACAGTGCAACACAGCAGGCATACTGAAAGAATGCCTAAATAGAAGGTCAAGCTAACTGCAGGGCAAGCAGAGAAAAAGTAACAATTAATTATCATGAAGAAGTAACAAATATATTCCAAATCAAATATAAATTTGGAGATAACCATTTGGTGGAACAAAAAAAAGCCTTGTAAAAATTGTTCTGAAGTCTGAGTGGAACCTTGAAGAAATCAGGATAAAGTAAGTGGAAAAATGGAGATGCAAAATTTAAGTATGTATGTATGTTGTTGTTGTTAGCTGCCTTCAAGTTGGCTCCCACACATGGCAAACTTACCTAACAAAGAAACTTTTCCTGGTCCTGCGCCATCTTTGTGAATGTTGGTATGTTTGACTCCATTTTTATGGCTATTGTGTCAATCCATTTCATTGAAGGGTTCTCTTGTTCTTGTTGACCTTCTGTTTTACCAACCATAATGTCCTTTTCTAGCAATTGATCTTTCTTGATGACGTGTCCAAGTGAGTGAGATGAAATTTCACCATTCTCACTTCTAAGGGGTATTTTGATTGATTTGTTCATTCTTCTGGCAGTCCATAAAATATATTCAATATTCTTCACCAACACCACAATTCAAATCCATCGATTCTTCTTCAGTCTTCCTTCTTCATTGTTTAGCATTCAGATGCATTTAAGGTGACTGAGAAGATCATGGCTTGGGTCAGGCATATGTTAGTCACCAAAATGACTTCTTTGCTTTTTAAAACTTTAAAAAGGTCTCTGAAAACAGAGATATTGAATGGCTTTTCAATGGACACTGAATGTTCTCTTACCCAATTGTATGTTAGAAATGAACATTAGGTATGGGTAACAGAGAGCATGTAAACCCGCCTTCAGCCAGCACTTGATTGGATATGTTAAAAAGGGAAATAGAATTTGCCCAGAAGAAACACAAGTTTTTGTTTCAAGCCCTGTGTGAAGAGTATAGGGGGCTTAGGTAGAAAACCTGAGCCCCATCCAGAACTACTGAGGAACAAAAGACTTACATTTGAAGACAAAATCTGCAGAGAGGAAAAAAAAGGACTGTTTGGCTTTTTGAATTTTGAGCAAGCAGTTTGGCTTTGGGTGCATCGAGGTAGGAAAGTCATGGCCCATGAGAGAAACCCCTTCCAGGACTGGAAGTTAAAGGGAGCTGGCGAGTAGAAGCCAGTATGCTGATCACTTGTGGCCACCTGGGTCCACTTGATGAGTGAAAGTGGGGGAAATGCAGCAATGAAGAAACGGACTGAGTTTGGCACTCTTTGACCTAGCCCACAGAGACTAGGGATGAGAGGAAGGTCTGGCTGGTCTGCAGTGCAAGGAGTTGTGTGGACTCCTGGGCCTACGGGCATTGAACCAGTTCCTGAGGGCTACAGATGAGAGAGAGAAGGTGCTGGCTGGTCTGAAGTGAAGAGAGGAATGTGACTCCCACTCATGACCTAACTGGGATGGCTAAAGCTGAGCTGACCAGAACCCAACCAAATGAAGAGGAAGATGTTTGACACTGAGCTGGTGTTACGTTGCTGCAATTTCGGTGGCTGCTCTGGACTGGACTTTGCTTATTTATGGATGCAGATGCTCAAAGATCCAACCAGAACAGAAGATTCTTCAGAGAGAAAGGAACATGTTTGTCTCCTAAAAGTACTGATTTAATAGCGAGGGGCAAATTGGAAATTTAAAATGGGTGGAGATACAGGCATGAAGTGGCTGGCTTATACGCTTTCATGGCTGTGCTTATTCTTAAACTGATTGTGAAAGGGATGTTAGTTTTTGAAGCATAAATGGAACAATGGCTAGAAAAGCCAAGGGTGGCCTGTGGTACCCTTGAATTACTTGGTATGGCTTTTCTAGCCATAAACTCAAACTCACTGCCATCAGGTTGGTTCCAACTCATAGTGACCCCTCCTTGAGTTTCCAAGGCAGTATCCTTCTGAGGAGTGGCTGGTGGATCTGAACTGCTACCCTTTTGGTTAGCAGTCAAATGCCTTAGGCACTACACCACCAGAGCTCCCTTTCTAGCCATAGTCTTTGTAATTCCCACCAGATTACATGGGTTTAACCATGCAAATAAGGTGTGTAGAACTCTGATGTTTGGATTGTTTAGTTTTGCCACTCTGCCAGGCTTAAAATGAGCCCTCCTAGAAGCAGAGAGGGGGTTCACTCCCATCAAGAGAAAAGAGCAGGAGGTGAAGTAAAGTGCTTCCTTGGACCCAAGATCCCTGTACTGGACCTCCTTGGCACAGGTGCCCTGGCAGAGAGACCAACTGGAAGAGAGATGGTGGTAGTGATACCAACAAGCACAAGACAGAGTGGTGGGCTTACCTGGCCTACAGAGTGAGAAAGCTGAGTGCCCGTGAATAGGAGGCTTGCTTGCAGAGTGGGGTGCACCTAGGCATACCTTTCGGCAAAGCTAAAAGAGCTTTGTGACATTTGCCCAAGTGGGGCAGAGGCCAGGTCAAGAGGCCAAGGGCCAGAGAGACGTATCTGAGGGCATAGCAGAGGGCAGACTCTCCTGACTAAAGAACTGAATCCTGAGCAAGTTCCTGAACCTGAACTGTAGCCTGTTACTTCCCAAACAAAACCCACAATCATGAGTATTGTCTATGAGTTCTGTATGGCCACTGCAATGAATTATTGAACCCTGCAGAAAAGTAGTGAGTGCCTTGGGAAGGATGGTTGGTGTCAGAATTGGTAAAAGGTTGGAGTGTGGTGGCATGGCTAGCCTCATAGGACTAAGCCTTGGGCTGTTAATGGTGTTTCTGTCTTCCTCTTGTGAAGTTAGAGGGGGTCAGAAGATACTGCCTCAATGTCCTTTTAGCAATTCCATCATTTGACTTATTCACTGGACTACAGTTCAGGTTCAGGAACTTGCTCAGGATTCAGTGGACATTGGTTGTTGTGGTAGTTAAGGTTGTATGTCAACTTGGCTGGGCCTTGTTGAGTGGCTAGGTAGTTGGTGGTAGTTATACACCATGATGAGACTGGCAATCAACTCCATGGTGGGATTTACCACAAGCAGCTGAGTAGCTGCTTTAGGGATGTGGTCTGCATTCCATATATATAAGAAGAAACTTTGGGTATTGTGATAGTTGGAGCTGTGTGTCAACTTGGCTGGACCACAATTCTGCGTGGTTCAAGCAATTGTGATGCGGGTTATTCCCACGATGGGATCAGATGTATATGTTTTGAGCAGCCAATCCATTGAAAGGGAGTTTCCCTAGGAGTGTGCCCTGCTTCCAATATATTTATGGACATCCTGGGGAAAGAGACACTCTTCTGTGCATCACGATTCTGGTGTGCTGCCTACAACTGTCCGTGAGCGAACAATCCACCATTTGGCCTAGAGATCTTGGATTCGTCATTCATTGGAGTCAATAGCCGGTATACCTCCTGCCAACCTTAAGTTCGTCATGCCCTCCAGCTGCATAAGTTGGGGAAAGCCTCCAGTTTGATGTTTGATCCAAGGACTTTGGCCTTGCAAGCTTCTATAAGTGTGTGAGCCATTTTCCTAAGATAAATTTCTCTTTCTCTGTATATGTAAGCTTTAATGGTTTTGCTTCTCTAGAGAACCCAGCCTAACACAGGAATGGTCTCTAGTTTACAGGATGCTTGAACGCTGCGTGTTGCTGAGTTGTTTTTCAGTAGCCTGCCATGCTCTGCTGATCTTGGGATTTTCAATAGACTTGAATCAATGGCCTGCTGTGTTGTTTGGTAACATCAGGACTGTGCCATTTTATTTGTTGACCATGGGCTTGTTAGCCTCAGCAGCCAGTAGCTGCCTGAGTGAAGAGATGCCTCTAGCTTCAGTAGGCTGACAGCAAAAGGCATAGCTGAAGCCCAAGGTCAAGGGGCTTTCACACAGCTCTAGAGCCTGTCACTTGGAACTCAGACTTCTAGCCCCCAAAATTGTAATAAACACTTGTTTATTAAAGCCATCCCATCTGTGGCATCTTCTGCTAGAGCAGCACTAAGTAACCAAAACAGGTATTGATCCAAACAGAATGAAACTGTTGACAATGTCACTTTTTTCCTACATTTATCATGATATTGTTTATCAGCCCAGTTGTGAGCATTTTCATTTTCTTCATGTTCCAGTGTAATCCACACTGGCGGCTGAAAGTACTTCAAGGTGTTATCATTTTTGGCATGCAAGGTTGTGTCATCTGCATACTGCAGGTTGCTAATGAGCCTTCCTCCAATTCTGATGCTGTGGTCTTCTTCATTCATATTGTCCAGCTTCATGGAGTATTTATTTAGCATACAGACTGAATAAGTAAAGTGAAAGGATAAAACTGTCATACACCTTTCCTAATTTTAAACCCGGCAATATATCCTCATTCTTTTTGAATGATTACTTCTTGAGTCATGTACACATTTAACATGAACACAATTAAGTGTTCTGTAATTCCCATTCTTTGTAATGTTACACATAATGTGTTATGATCCACACAGTTGAATACCTTCAAGTAGCTGATAAAACACAGGTAAGCATCTTCCTGATATTCTCTTCTTTCAGCCAACAACTATCTGACAACAGCAATGATATCTCTCATTCCACATCCTCTATGAATTCAGCTTGAACTTCTGGTAGTTCAATGTATAGCTACAGTAATTGTTGAATTATCTTCAGCAAAATTTTGCTAGCATGTGATGTTAATGATAGTTTGATAATTTCTGTATTCCACTTGACTATCCTTTATGTGAAAATATAAATGTGTAAACAGGGAATGCCCCCTCCCACCCCTAAAAGGCATCCATAAGCCCAAATGGAACCATTATGATCACTTTTAAATTTGATTGGGAAGTTTGAGGAAGCCATTTAAATAGTCTTAAAGAAAAAGTTACATTTTGCTATAGGAGTGATCTGAAGGAGGCAGATCTGCATGGTACCTCCAGATACCAACAAACTAAGGAAGAAGCTGGGGTCAGGGTGTGGGTAGGTATGTGGTACGGGAAGAAAAGGGGAGAGAGGTTCAACACTACAGAGCCAAGTATCTTGAATTCATTCATATGGGGTTTGGGCTTCACTCCATGGGAGAAGGGAATGTGCTGTAGTCTTTGAGGAAGAAAACCCTGATCCTAGATGAGCTTTCAGAAGCTGGCTCTGGTGGAAGTATGAAAACCTCAGTGCCTAGCTAAGAGCACATGCTAGAGTCTGGACAAGAGGGGCAACACAGGAATGAGGGCCAAACCTTGGAGTTGAGGAGAGAGGAACAACTGGACTTTTCAGCTTTTGGAAAAAACATCACTCGGCAGATGTAGTCAAAGAGTGTACCTGCTGTCAAACTACCTGGTCCCTCTAGAAGATACTAAGACAGGTATCAGGCAGTGTGTTAGGCTGGGTTCTCCAGAGAAGTAAAACCAGTAAAGCTTACATATACATATAGAGAAAGAGAAATTTATCTTAGGAAAATGGCTCACACACTTATAGAAGCTGTCAAGGCCAAAGTTCTTGGATCAAACGTCAAACTGGAGGCTTTTCCCGACTCACTCAGCTGCAGGGGCTGAGGAGCTCAAGGCTGGCAGGCAGTAAACTGGCTGTTGACTCCAATGAATGATGAATCCAAGATCTCCAGGCCGAATGGTGGATTGTTCACTCATGGACAGTTGTAGGCAGTACAACAGGATCGTGATGCACAGAAGAGTGTCTCTTTCCCCAGGATGTTCATAAATATATTGGAAGCAGGCCACACTCCTAGGGAAACTCCCTTTCAATGGATTGGCTGCTCAAAACATGTACATCTGATCCCATCATGGGAATAACCCACATCACAATTGCTTAAACCACACAGAATTGTGGTTCAGCCAAGTTGACACACAGCTCCGACTATCACAGGCAGTCTATGCTGACACATACTAAAATGCCCACCTGTAAACTAAATACATAGAGAGGATGGTGTCCATGAACTTCTGAGATTTGGGGTAAAACCTTAAGGAAAATCAAACCTTTTTAACTTGTAGAAACTCCACCAACTTTGTGAGGAAATAAGTTAGAGGAGAAACAGAAGCAGCCTTCAGTGAAGAGTAAACCATGAATATTCAAGTGTACAAAAGCAATCTGGTTTAGAATATTTCCTTTCCCTGTTCCTAAAGATGCTTCACCAATGGTGAGCTTGTCTCCACAATCTTCCCCCACTTTCTGGATCCTCTCTGACTTGCTTTCCCCATATATATATTTTTTTTAAATTGTGATTTGGGTGAAAATTTACAGACCAAATTCACTTTCCATACAACAGTTCACATACACTTTGTCTCATGACATTGACTACAATTTACCACAATGCAACAGCTCCCCTCCCACTTCCTCCCGATAGTTACCTCTTTGCTCTGTCCATTACTCCATGCACTCCTGCCCCTGAGCTGTCTCCCTGTGCATAAACAGCCCTTCTTTCTCCCATCATTATTCTCTCCAAGGAGCGTATCTACCCCAGGTCAATACAGACTGAATAAGTAAGAAGTACAGGTGTGGGTTCAATTCCAGACCTGAATGGCAGCTAGGGGCCACAGCCTCAAAGGTTCCACCAGGCTCAATCAGACCAGCAAACCTGGTCCCCACCTCCTTTTTTTCCCCAAAATGATTTTGAGTTTTGTTCCACATTGTTCTCCTTCTCTATGGCCCCTAGTTGCCCTTCAGTCTGGAACTGAACCTATTCCTGTGCTTTCAGCCAAACAAAAGACAGGCATATGAGCTGAACATTTACATTAGGTAGACACACTCCTTGGAGAGATCAATCATGGGAGAACAGAAGGGCTGTGTATGCACAGGGAGACAGCTAAGGGGGCAGGAGTGCATGGGAGGGAAAGACACAGGGAAGAGGTAACTACAGGAAGGAAGTGGGGAGAGAGCTGTTGTACTGTGGGGAATTGCATTCAATGTCATGAGACAAAGTGTATGTGAACTGCTATATAGAAAATGAATTTGCTCTGTAAACTTTCACCCAAATCACAATAAAAAGAAAAAGAAAAAAAGAAAAAAGGAAAAAAAAAAACCCATGGAACAGTTTTATTCTATAACAGATGGTGTTGCCATCATTCAGAATTAACTTGACAACATCAGGGTTTTTTTTTTGTTGTTGTTGTTGTTGTAGTTTAATACATTAAAAACCAGAGAAGTCAGCTGCCACTGAAGTGATCCCTACTCATAATGACAGACTCATGTGTGTCCAACTCATGTGTGTCAGAGTAGAACTGTGCTCTATAGGGTTTTCAATGGCTGATTTTTCAGAAGTAGAACACCTGGCCTTCCTTCTGAGGCACTTCTGGGTAGACTTGAACCTCCAAACTTTCAGTTAGCAGCCAAGCACTTAACTGTTCGTGCTACCCAGGGACTCTAGTCCATGTGTTCTATGCATAAATTGGTTTTTGTCTTTCTTTTTTTAATTAAGAAGAATACATATAACTTCTAACATTTTCTTCTTATACCCTTCTGCGAAAGAGGCAGTGAGATGCCATTTTTTGACCTCCTCTAACTCCATAAGAGTAGGACAGAATCACCATCAGCAGCCCAAGGCCTGTTCTTATGAGGCCAGACATGTCATACCCTGCAACCCTCTTACTAACCTTGTCACCAACTGTTCCTCCCACGGCACCCACCACCTCTCTGCAGGGTTCAATAATTTGCTGCAGTGGCCACACAGAACTCACAGATTATGGGGTTTATTGGAAAGCAACAGGTTACAATTCAATTTCAGGAATATGCTCAGTCTCTCTCAGCCGGCTGTCTCTCTTTCAGCTAGCAGTCTCTCTCAGCAGCACATCTCTCTCTTAGCAGAGTGTGTCTCTCTCATGTCTCTCTCTCAGCAGGGCGTTTCTCTCAGCAGCATGTCTTTCTCAACCAGCAGTCAGAGAGACTCCTGCCTCTATGAGGGCTCCTTTTGAGCCTGGCAGAATGGACAAAACCAACCAATCCCAACATCAGAATTCTACACACCTGAGAGAGAGTGAACTTCCCAGAAGATTGCTTCGTGCTGCTTCAAAAGAAATACATCTGATAGATAACTTTAACAATCAGGTACCCAGTTGCTCATGACAAAGTGGGAATTACAAAGGCTATGGTTAGAAAAGCCATACCATGTAATTTACTACACCACACCTTCAGAGCTCTAGAATGACCACATTTACCCAAAGGGAGGAACTAGAGGATTCTGTGGGAAATGCCTGGCTAGAGCGGACCCAGCTCCTTTGCCAAGTGGGTAGGAAAGGCCTTCTCAAGGTTGTAGTCAAGTTTTCAGTGAGGCAGACTCTGGAGAGCAATCTGCTGAAGACAGTTTTCAAGGTACTGCAAATTCCCCAGCCCAGACACAGACACATCTTACCATGACAAAGACCTCCAACTACTTCTTTGTACTATTTTCTTTAATTAAGACAGCCTCTTCCATGAGAAACTTCTCCATGAAGCTCCTACCTCATGGATTTAGCAACCACTGAAGATCACTGCCTTGCTCTATTGTTGATTATGGCTTTTAAAATGCTGATTTTCTAATTCTATCACCCCTGTAGCATTTATTAGCTGTGATTTCTATAATTAACAACTTTCCCTCATCAACGATTTGATTATCTTCAAATACAATCTGTCCTACAAAGGCAGGATAAAGGCTGGATTCTTTTCCTTTACTTTTCAGAGTAATCAGTTGATGTTCTAGCAACTTGTAAAGGAAACCAATTCAATTTTGTAGGGTTTTGTGTTTGAGTGCATCACCCTTCTGTCAGATTGTCATACTGTGATGTTAGGATGCTGAAGCTGTATCATTGGTATTTCAAATAACAGCAGGATTACCCATGATGTACAGATTTCAAGGGAACTTCCAAACTAAGGCAGGAAGAGAGGCCTGGCGATCTACTTTTAAAACTTAGCAAGTGAAAACCCTGTGGATTACAACAGAATATTGTCCTATATAGTGCTAGTCCTATATAGCCCCCTAGGTTGAAAGATACTCAAGATACCCAGTGGCCGCAACAACGGACTTCAGCATACTAAAAATAGTGACGATGGCACAAGATTAGATTGTTTCACCCTGTTATATACAGGGTCACTGTGAGCTGAAATCAATTTGATGACAACCAACAATAACAACAATCTGTTTGGAGTACAATGATGGACTCACAAATTATTTTTCATTTGGTTACAATCCACTGCAGTCTACTACTCTGGTGATGTAAGGGTTAAGGCATTTGGTTGCTAACCAAAAGCTGTTGGTTTGAACCCACCAGCTGATCTGTGAAAGAAAGATAGGGCAGTCTGATTCCATAAAGATTTATAGCCTTGGAAACCAAACAGGGGTCACTATGAGTCGGAATTAATCTCATGGCAGTGAGTTTGGGTTGTTTTTTGAGCCCCTTCGGGTTGCCTCCTGTGTCTGTCTGGTGTCACTCGGTGGTCTTTGTTAGCTTCCTTGCTTTCTGGCATGACATGATGTTCCATTTCGAACATTTCCTGCCTCAGATCTGGAATCAACTATTTATTTTACGAGGTGGTTCACTTTCATGGGAAAAGGTATTTTAAGGGGAGTCCCAATCTGAGTGCTGACAATCTCATTGCTACTGGATTGTCTTTACTTTTAGGTTTTTCTAAGTACAGAGCTAGGAAACACTTTCTTTTTGAAAAGGAAAAAAATGAGTTCATACAGGTACTTTCTAATCAAACTTCAAACTATACAATCTATGCTTAAATTCAATTTTATACTTCTACTCATTCCTTTTCCATACTGAAAATCGTGGTTCTTACAATATGCCATTAATAGTTTAAAATAATTACATGAGAATTTAAAATAAAATATTGTTTTTTAAAGTCATTTTAAGTAATCAGTTTCTCTGTGTAAGGGGTTAACACAAGGCTGGTAGATAGTTAGGTTTGTTTGTTTTATTTATTTCATCTGTTTTTAATATTTCATGAATGCTTTTTTATTCATTTTAACTTAATTTTCTTTTTCAATTATGTAAAAGATCTACATGGTTCCAAAGTCAAAACAAGGAACATTTAGAGACATCTGCCTTCTTTACCTGCCCCTGCACATCCCTCCTCCAATGGAAATCATCTGTATCAGCTTGTTATTTATCCTTTCATTATTTCTTTTGAAAATATAAGCAAATTGATATACACCTACCACTCTTCCATACCTTCTTTCATATACAGGGGATTAACTCTACATACTGGCCTACAACATGACTTGTATCCATATGTCCTACACAACAACCTATCTACCGGGGATACCTTCCTCCTCCCTTTCTCTACTGACAGTCACTGCTGTCAATGAACTATATTATCCAGAGTCCTCTCTTATGAACACTTAGGTTATTCCTACTCACTTAAAAACTCACTGCCATCGAGTCGAATCTGACTCATAGCGATCCCTCCTTGGGTTTCCAAGGAAGTATCTCTATGAAAGTAGATTGCCCAATCTTCTTTCCGAGGAGTGGCTGGTGGATTTGAACTGCCAGCCTTCTGGTTAGCAGTCAAATGCCTTAGGCACTATGCCACCAAATCTCCCAGGTTATTGCTAGTATTTTCCTATTAAAATAGAATCACAAGAAATGGCCTTATGTACATGTCATTTCTTATTTTTGCTTGTGTATCTTTGGGAAAGATTTGTAGATAAAACTCTGCTTATTTAAAGAAAAAAAAAATGCATAGTTCCTTGCTAAAGGGGAAGGGAGGCAGCATCTTCTGATCTTCTCCAACTACATAAGAGGAAGACAGAATCACCATCATAAGCCCTGTTCTTACGAGGCCAGACATCCCATACCCTCCAACTTCTTACTAACCTTGACACCAGCCGTTCCTCCTGTGGTACCCACCTCCTCTCTGATGGGCTCGATAATTCACTGCAGTAGCCACACAAAACTCACAAATTACAGGGTTTATTAGGGAAGCAACAGGCTATAATTTAAGTTCAAGAATGTACTCAGTCTCTCTCAGCTGGCCATCTCACTCAGCAGCCAGGCGTCTCACTCAGGGGCCGGCCATCTCTCTCAGTAGCACGTCTCCCTCTCAGCAGTGTGTGTCTCTCATCCAGTGGTCTGAAAGACTTCTTCTGCCCCTAGAAGGGCTCATTTTGAGCCTGGCAGAGTGGAAAACTAACAAATCCCAACATCATAATTCTGTATACCTCAAACAGAGCAAACTTCCCAGAAGATTGCTTCATGCTGCTCCAACAGCAATACTCCAGGTGGGTAAGTTTAACAATCAGAAACTCAGTTGCTCATGGCAAAGTGGGAGTTACCAGGACTATGGCTAGAAAAGGCATACCATGTAATTTTCTACACCGCAGTCGATTCGCTAGGTCTAAGCAACTACTCTCCCATAGGGGTGATACCATATGGCATTCCCACCACCAGACTAGAAGGCCTATTTCACTTATTATCCACAACAGAAAAATTATGTTGCCATACTTTCAGACTTTTGTCAATTCATCAATGTGGGACACGACATTTTAGTTCACGACCACCACTGGGTTTCCAAGGCTATTGTTGTTATGTGCCGTTGAGTCAGACCCTATTCATAGCAACCCCTCCTTGGGTTTCCGAGGCAGTATCGCTATGGAAGTAGATTGCCCAACCCGATTTCCGTATCGATACTGCCTTGGAAACCCAAGGAGGGGTTGCTATGAATTGGGTCTGACTCAATGGCACATAAAAACAACAACAGCAAATTTTTACGGAAGTAGATTGGCTTATCTTCCTCTAGTAGAGCAGCTGGTTGGTTTGCACTGCAACTTTCTGGTTAGCAGCAGCAAATGCCTTACCCACTACACCACCAGGGCTCCTTTTTTGCCATACGGTTTCTTTTCTTTCTTTCTTTCTTTTTTTAAATGTTAACTATATCATTCCCCCCCCTCCCCCGATTCTTGCTAAATTCTATGTCACAGTTAGGAAACTTATCCCAAACTCAGGATAAAAAGGGAATTAATCCATGTTTTTGTATTCAGTTACATTTTAAGCAGTGAAATTGTTTTAACTCAATCAACCAACACTGCTGAAATCTTCCATACGTGAAGGGTGCAATGATTTTTTAAGACTCAGAACTTCAACATTCTAAAAGAGAATTTTATACTCCCTAGAAAAGCCTCTCAGGGAAACCCCATCTCATGTTGGGCACATGCACATCATGACATTCAGGCAGTTTTGGCCATTATGGACAGAGCTAACATTTGCTACTTGACATATACACAGGTCACTTCTTAGGTTCTTTTGTCCCACTTCACCTCAGTCCCTTAAGGTTATTCAACAAAGTCAAGATGCTGGCTAACTTCTGACCATGCCTCGCCATGCTGTCACCTACTAAGCCCAATATTAGGCTGTCCCCAAAACTGTATCCCAGGAACAAGCTGGAATAACAAGATGGTATAGCTCCAGCACAATAATTACGATGTTTACAGTGCCCACAGTGTGCCCTCACAAATCTCTCTAAGCTAAAATGAACATGTAGAAACCAAATTTTAATTTTTAAAATTGCTCTTCCATTTTCCCTAATCCTTTTAATTCTTCCTTCTCATACCTAAAACCCATGCTATTACCCAAATGTGTAATAGCAAGCTCATTGGATTATTCCAATGTGCTTGCTATTACACATTTCCAGAGCCTGGGGACAAAGTCTTCTTCAAGTGGCTGCATACAAGGAGGAAGGGCAACCACATAGAAATGATTCACATCTTATAAATTAATTCCCTGTTGGAAACCAATGGCTGAAATTTATTGCATTAAATGGAAATTCTTCACTCTGAGCATCTAAGTCAGCTTTTCAACTCATATACTTTCATTTCCAGAAGAAGAAGTCATATCATCACTAAGGGGCTGCTGACTTAAAGGATAAATCTATATTTGATGCAAACACTATCAACTTTGGTTATCTGGCTTTACAGCCCTCAATTAATTAGAAAGGAAATGAAGTTAGAGGCAGATAAAATGATAGCAGCAGTAAGAAATGGTGAATGTAGACAAGAAACTATAGAAACAGAAAAAAATTATAAGACCATAGTAGTTGAGGTCAGTTCATCATCTTTTAGTGTGCTCTATCACCACATCATCTCATATAATAATACTATTGATAACAATGACTCCAAGCCTGCAAGGGAAGGTGACGTCTCATTCCAGGTTGTTAAGAAATCAGTAAAGCATAAAGCAGAGTTTAAAACAGCTCCATTTAAAAATAAATAAATAAATAAAGGTTTGAAGCTTAAAATAATTAAGGCTGAATTATTTAGACAATGTATCCACATGGAAGACCTCATTAATAACAGAAATGGAAGCTAACCAGCATCTGTGGTGTGGAGTGTGTTTAGACCCTACTAATCTAACAGCAATCCAAAGTTCTTTCCCAATAGGTTTCTACAGATACTTAAATTAAACATTTTTCTTCAGAACATCTCCAAGGCTTTTCAAAAAATGCTCACATGATCTTTCCAGTCCACTATAAGCAATTCAGTTCAATCCAAAGAAAAGGTTCAATGGAGCACACTTCAACAGCTAAGGGCCCTGAGAAACACAGACCAAGCAGATGTCTGTCTAACTTACTTTTCTTATTCATCGTGGGTGGCATTCTAGAAAGCAAAGGTGAAATATGAATACTCACGAAACATGGTATAAAACTGCTGAGGATTCAAATTCCATTTTCCCCAGGGGGTCTTGTGGCCTTTAGATTGGGCATAATTAGCATGATTAAATTCTGGTTCAGTGCCAAATGAGTCTAGGACTCGAAGCATGCACCTGAGGGGGGAAGAAAAAAAGTGATGAGTTTAAACTATAACCTTGACCCCAAAGTTCAGAAGGTCAAAGCTCCAATCCCTTTTCAGAAATTACCAAGAATAGACAAATAGTTTTAGGTGGAAATACTATTAGGTAGAAATTGAGAAGTTTTAAAATAGCTTGTATATCAAAACACCTACATGTGTGACTTTAGCACTTCGACCATCACATAACAGCTACCATTTCCTTCAGATGAGTTGATTAAAGTATAGATGTTTTCTCAAGTACCAACTAAAAACAAAAAAGTCCCATTAAAGCTGGAACTGCAGATCTCCATGTTTAATGCTGTACAGTTGGCACCTAGGCAGGACTGAGCATGAAAAACCTAGTTGCCATTGACTCGTTTCTGAGTCATGGAGACTACACTCCATAGGTTTTCAATGGATGAATTCTTGGAAGTAGATTCCTGGGTCCTTCTCCCAATGTGCCTTTGCATGACTCAAACTGCCAGCCTTTCAGTTACCAGCCAAACACTAACTGACTGCAGGTGCTTAACGAACATCTGCTGAAGAAACAAAGAACTATCATTTTCAGAGGTCTTGTTCTGCTTAATGCATATGGCATGCTTATTTCTCTTAGCAATAACTGAACATTTTTATCAGAGTATCTGATTTACTCTAACCAGTAAAGCTTAGACTCTTGTTCAATAGGCAGTGGCAATACCCAAGTTTTTGAGAGTAACAGACATTTATTCCTTTCATCTGAGCCTGAAGAAATGAAATGGAAGATGTTGCATTAGGTTGTTCTACCAAAGCTGTAGAACAAAGGTAGGCCAAATCTGGCCCACCGATTTGTGAGCTAAAAATGTTTTTTACATTTTCAAGTGGCTTTAAAAAAAAAGACTTTTGTGCATATGGGCATTATATGAAATTCAAACCTCAGGATCCGTAATAAAGTCCTTTTTGAGCATAGCCATGCCCAGTCATTACATGTTATTTATGGCTGCTTTTGTCCTGTAACAGCAGAGTTGGGTAGCCATGAGAGAGACCATATAGCCAAACCAGAAGGTCAGTGACTCAAACCCACAAGGTGCTCCACAGGAGGAAGATGAAACAACCTACTTCTGTAAAGATTTACAGCCTTGGAAACCCAATAGGGGTCGCTATGAGTTGGAATCAACTCGATGGCAGTGGGTTTAAGACTAAAATATTTACTTCTTGTTCTTTACAAAAGTTTGGAACCCCTTGCTTTAGAGTACACAAAGAATGGCAAATCAGAACAAAGGAATCAATACTTAAACAAAACTTACTGATTTTTATTACATTTATTTCATCACTAATCCTGAAAACATTGAAGTAAACTTAGCTTGGAACTGGCTTGTATATACCAATAATAATTCTGAATAATTGGACCAATAAGCACAAAAGTAAATAAAGTACAAAAATATATAAAGTACAAAAAAGTAAATAAAATTCAAAACAGTAAATACAGATTAAAGCTTTTATTTTAGAATCAGATGATGGCAATGATTTTTAAGTATCTGATTCTGTTTATTTCATCCTTTTCCACTATTAGGATGCTTTTCTTTCAGTATTTTATTTTTACTTCAATGTGTTAGTCAGGAAAAAAAATAATCCAAACACTAGATTAAATTCTCCAGGAAGAGCGATAGTAAAATTGCCATTTCAGTACTGCTATTTTCTCATTAGAGATCACCACCATCTGGCTAGATAAGAAAGAGAAGAAAAGAAAGATGGAGGAAAGGAGGGTGTGCCATGACCATACAGTGAAACAGAAGCTGACCACAGCATGTTTCCTGGCTTTGGGTTTCTGTCTGGCTCTCACTGAACAAGCTCTCATCCCAGTGGCAATGTTCACAGTATCAATAAGAACATGTCATCATCATGGATGCCAATAGGTGGACAAAAATGAGAGCCCAAAGTCCAGGAAAAAAGAAAGCTAGGGACCTAAAAGAACTGATCAACACTTGTTTTCTCTGCTCATAACATTCTTTTCTTCTTGATTAACCCTCTCGTTTCCTTTTTTTTTTTTTCTTTTAAAATAAGATTTAAAGGAACAAGCTAGAATCAGTATGTATCTTCGAAGAAACATAGCAGTGTTCAGAAAGCTGTGGGGACAACAGTGGCAGCCCTACAGAAGGTTGCAATGAGAAGGAGGAGGAGGAAAAGGAAGGAACACACATTGTCACAGGCAAAAGTCGACTCTGATAGGTGGGGCTGTGGAATGTCAGCTCCCCATCCTGGCTGGAACAGGCCTGTACCACTCCATAAGCCCTACAGTTCAGTGCTCCCTGTGGGCACAGCAGGAATTAACAGGCCAACTTGTTGTAAGGAATCTTTGCCTTAAAAGCTTCAGCTCCTTCTAGTCATTTGCCATTAAATCCTTTTCAGGGTCTGTGTTGTTCTCTGGCTTTGGCTTGTGATTATATTTTTAACAGGGAGTTTTATTCTGCTATTTTTATTTTGAATAATTAAAACAAATCAAGACAAGTAAAGATACCTGGTAGGAGATTAATTCTTGAAAGCCTGTGGTTTTTGTGCCGTGGCTAGATATGAGTGATGTGATGTTAGGCTTCTTCATGATGGAAGACTAAGGAATGACTGGATACTTTAAGACATGACTCTAAGTCCTTATCCTTGAGATTTTGGGTTGGAAATTGTCTGTTTTCTATCTTATCCGGGTTTGTTTTATTAAGCAGGGGCAAGGGACTGATTTTTGTCCAAGACAGAGGAAGTTCAACGTTATAGATGTCCTTTTGCAATCACTTTTTAAATCTGTGGGTTTTAGAATTGTGTTTACTTTGTTAATACTTGTACTGTTCCTCTAATGTCTGTGTGTCTGGAGCCTCAGAGGCCGACTAATGACTTAAAAAGATACTTGCTTTGATGCCCAAGGCAGCTGCCTTCGTCTAACGGGACAGCTACAACAATGCCAAGTGACTCCTGGAACATTCTCAATACTCTCGGTCACTCTACCATGAGATGGGCATTCACAACTTCCTTGCCAGGACTTGGAGTTTCATGTAAAACAGGGTGTCTTAGACTAATTACATCTTATTTTCCTGTTCATCCTTATAGTGAGTTGAATGGTGGCCCCAGAAAGATAAACAAATTTTCCAGAATCTGCAGATGTGACCTTATTTGGAATAAATGTATGTGTAATTAAGGTAAAGATCTCAAGATGAGATCATCTTGGATTATCCAGGTGGGCCCTAAATCCAGTGATAAGTATCCTTGTAAGAGACAGAAGTAAAGAGGGTTGTGTAAAGACAGAGGTAGAGGCTGGAGTTAAGTAGCACTAGCCAAGAAATGTCTGGAGACACCAGAAGCTGGAAGACAAAAGGAAGAATTCTCCCCTAGAACTTTTGGAGAGTGTTTGGCCAAGACACCTTGATTTTGGCATTCATGCCTCCAGAACTGTGAAGAAGTAAGGTTCTGTTGTTTTAATCCATCTAGTTTGTGGCAATTTATTATAGAAGCCTTAGGAAACTAATATAGTCCTCAATGGTAAGCAAAAGTTTCATATGAAGAAAACAGTTATGAGTTTTATAATATCTGCAGAATATAGAGTACAGAGTCACATCCAGACACAGATGGTCTATGACTTACGACATATTCAAGTTGTGATAAACTTATGAACATCCATATTTTTTGTATCTCTTATTGTTGCTAATATGTATTATATACATGTTGTTGTTGTTGTGTGCCGTCGAGTCAGCCCCGACTCATAGTGACCCCTCCTTGGGTTTCCGAGGCAGTATCACTACGGAAGTAGGATTGCCCAACCTTCCTTCCGAGGAGTGGCTGGTGGGTTTGAACCGCCAGCCTTCTGGTTAGCAGTCAAGTGCTTTAGCCACTATGCTACCAGAGCTCCTATTATATACATATATACGTTAAAATACATCTGTAAGTTTATATGTCATGTTTCCAAACCCTAAAGGCAAATAAAGATTAGGTTATAAAGATACTGATAATAAAAGCAATAATAATGAAAACTTAAAAAAAAAAAAAAACTGATTTATGACAGATCCATCAGAACAGAACCCTGTTGTACGTCAGGGATTACCTGTATTTAATAGATGTTTATTTAATTGAATTACAGTGTTCCTACAAAAACTGGATGGAATTTGCAAATATTTCTCCAAAATCAATGGGCATCAAGTGTTTTCTCCTTGGTTAAAAGACCAGATGGTCATTTTACATTTAATGGAATTCATTCCATTCACTGGTTTCTACTGTTACTATCAACCAAGAGCTCCAAGAAGGAGTTCTGGTGGCATACCAGTTAAAACATTTGGCTGCTATCCAAAAGTCTGGTGATCTGAACCCACCAGCTACTCTGCACGAGAAAGATGAAGCAGCTTGCTTCTGTAAGATTTACAGCCTTGGAAACCCTATGGGACAGTAGTACTCCGTCCAGAAGGGTCACTGTGAATCAGAATTGACTCGATGGCAGTGGGTTGTTTTTTGGTTATCAACCAAGGTGCTGACATCTGATCTAAACCAAGATGACAATTCTATCATTGTCTAATCTCCAACAGACAGAAATGGACAAAACATGTTCTGGAGTGCCTCCTGAGTCTTCTAATGAAATCTTAGTTTTTTCACACCACAAAGACTGCAAGGCTAAATTATTAATGGACTCCCTTCCAGCTAATATCACTAAGGTGGATGATTTATTATAAAGAAAGGCAGAATAAACATTACACTGTACTGTAAAACCCCCTCTGAGATGGTGCCTTTTCATCCAACAAAAATCAAGTACCAATCAACAGTGACCATGTTAGTAATGAAATCACTCTTTTTAATTGACCTAAACACTACCGCTGAGAATATTTTCTGTCCAAACAGCCCTTCCTAGTAGTGAGGTTATGGGAGTCTAGGGAGGACTGTACTGCCCAATTCCTTGTTCACGTTTATTGATGCTTGCCATTTACAAAACACCAGAAAGCAACAGATTCTGCTTTTCTTTCTATTTTAACGATGCAGCTAAAAAAAAAAAAAAAAAAAGCAGAAGCAAAAATGTTTAGTACTTGGCTTATTAGCCAGAAAGAAACATGGTTATTTCCACATAATTGAGAAGGAATATGGTGATGACTTGTGACTCATGAAGTATTCAAGAAAAATAAAAAAAGGTAAAATCTGATGAAAGAAGTAGACTGAGATTATGGCTCAAACCAAGTTTTTAATTTTGTTATTTATGAAACTAAAACCAAAGGACATGAAGATAGCACAGACTCTAATCAATCAAAGCCATCCCTCTGTCCATAAGTACTTCACAACCTAATGAGGAAATCACTGTGGGCAGAAAGGTCATTGCAAGAAAATTCTACAGAGAGTGGGTGGTTTTCCTCCCCTTCTGTTTTTGAAAAGGTCCTATATAGTTACAATTTAATTTTCTTCCTATTTCTAAAGGCTGTCCAATCTGACATAGCTCTGGAGATTAAAGTTAACATTAAACTCTAGACTAACCTGAAAAAGACCCAGTTGAAACGATTTATAAAACAACAAAATAAAAAACAAGCCAGTTACCATCAAATTGATTCCGACTCACAGTGACACCACATATATCAGGGTAGAACTATGCTCCATAAGGTTTTTGATGGCTGATTTTTAAGAAGTGGATCACCAAGTCTTTCTTTAGAGGTACCTCAGGGTGGGTTTGAAACACCAATCTTTCAGTTAGTAGCTGAATGCTTAACTACTTACACCAACCAGGCATTCCATTATTGGTTACTTACTGGTTAAGTCAGAAGAACACATCAAACCATTTTTATCCAGTGACAATAGGAAAGAATCACATGGAGGGATTTCCAAGTTGTAACAAATGAGAAAATCACTCAACACACTCTATCAGTTGGTACAATGTTTACCTATCTTCATAACTTTTGCTAAATTCATGCATCTTTTATGCTATCGTATAACATACAAACTTTATTTAAATTTATTCATCTTTTAATTTTTTTTTGAAGATAACTTTCATCAAGACCATAAATGAAAGCCTATATCCACTGAAATAAATGGCAGGTAACAAAAAAACATATAACCGCTCAAAAAAAGTATTATTAAATTCAAGTCAGATATGTAGTTCTCCTGAAAGCCGAGACTTACAGCCACCTTATTAAAAAGGCATGCAAGTGTTAAAATAAGTATTGAAGATATATAAGCATTAAATTAAGCCTTTGTTTTTCAGAAAGACTGAAATAAAATTTAAAATTAATGAATCTCATTATACAATTCAACGTTAGTTTTAGTACCACGTTTGTGTACCATGTAAAATCGTTTCAAATACTACTTGTCCCAAACCCACATCATGGAAACATGGAGCTAGTACATCAAGTAATACAAGCAGTCATCTTAGTGATATTAAGCATGAGGCCTGTCTTTAAAAGTACAAGACCCAGCCTTCAGACAAGGTATTCCTGGCTTTCCCTTCCAAGAATGACAAGAATACTGATGAAGGCAAAAGGTACAAGAAATGAATCATCATTTCAAACCTGAAGAACCCAAGAAATGGCACTGGCTATATTTTGTCAAAATTGTTATTTGATTAAACAGATGAGATTGGTGTAGGCATATTGGGAGAGGAATGTCAAGTTTTAGGGAAGGCAAAAAGGAGGTTGGACACTTGTTTTCTATTCTTGAGAAATCAATAAAGATAATGAATAGCCCTTGAAGATAAAAAATCACTGTGAAGAATGTGAATTTTAATTAGAAATGAGAAACATACTCCAGACAGTTCAAAAGATAGTATTTGAAAAGATTTTTTTATCTGCAAGCATGTAAACCTTGAGATAGTAGGAGCTCTAAAACTATGAAGAACAATATAGAGTACTTACTGGTAATGAACCCAGGATGGTCCAAGAGTTTTCTTGAATTGAGCAAGTCCCACAATATCAATATAAATGAGCTCAACGATTCTGTCCCCTACAGTTGGGCAGCCAGATCGGTTTCCTACAACCTTCTTCATTATTCTAGAGAAAGGGAAGAGGAGAGGGGAAAAAAAGAAGCATTTACTTTGAGGTACTACACGTGGCAACTTTAATAGGCAATAAGCATTTAAAGAAACTTCATCATAGAATCTGCAAAACACTGCATAATATGGATGAACTTGGAGGACATTATGCTGAGTGAAATAAGTTAATCACAGGAAGACAAATATTGTATTAGTCCACTATTGTAAAAGTTAAGGAAAGGTTTCTACATGGAAGGGAACTTTATTTGTTGGTTTCCAGGGATTGGGGGGGGTGGATAATTCCTAGATAGGTTAAAAAACATATACATATACACACACCAAAGATTATTAGTGGTTACCAGGGGCAGGTCTGGTAGCATAGTGTCTAAGGCACTTGACTGCTAACCAGAAGGCTGGTGGTTCAAACCCATCAGCCACTCCTCGGAATGAAGATGGGGCAATCTACTTCCATAGTGATACTGCCTCAGAAACCCAAGGAGGGGTCTCTATGAATTGGGTCCGACTCCATGGCACATAACAACAACAACAACAGGGGCAGGAGGGACAGGGGAAAGGGGAAGCTTTTGTTTGTGAGGCATTTAGTTCATGCTAAAGGTGGTGGAATATTTTGGAAAAGGATAGCAATAATGGTGGCACAACATGAAAAATATCATTAATGTCCCTGAGCTATAAATGTGGAAGTTGTTATGTTGGCAAATGTTTTGTTGCATGTTTTCACCACAATAAAAGTAAAAAAACATAAAAAGCAAACTTAAAAAAAAAAAAAAAAAAGAAACCTCCTCATCAAAGAAAGACAACAACATGACCCTTCAAAATATGCTGCCTAACCAAATTCTTCCCAGCCATCAAAATCCACCCACAGCCCTGATTCTGACTCTTAAAAAACCACTGCTTACATGAACAAGCACAGCCTTTGAAATCAAGGAAGCTCTGCCTGAATTTGCCTTTATCCACTAGCAGCTAGGAGACCTTGACAATGCTTAACCTCTCTGATTTTTCTTTCTTGATCCTCCCCCTTTCTCCTCTACCCTCCCTCCCCCATCAAAAAAAAGGTTTGGATATGGATCGGATATGATGCCAACCTTTCAGGGGTTATCGGGGATTAAATGAGTTATTGACTAGAAAGACTCTAATGTATATTAGACTCTCAGTGACTACTAGTTTTCCCCACAAAAACAATTATTCCTGAACTTACTGATGACCTATCCTTTCTTTCTCTAAATGCTTTCAATGTATAGCCTTTACTGTAATAACTTCTTCCTATACTGCCTTTAGCTGTTCCCTAATTATTTCTCTTCAATTTTTTTCTTAACTAGACTATAGTACAGAACTGGCCCTATGGCTTATATGTTTTCATTACCTTTGCCTCTTTCTTTCCCACCCATCCATCTACTCATCCACCTCATCCACCCACCTACCCATCCATCCATCCAAAACCATTCTTGAACTCACAAAGTGCCAATCTACTTGATTGGAGTTATTTACTCCACAGGTGGTAGTAAATAATGCTATTAATCTAGAAAATCACTCATCATTGATGCCTCTTATTTCTGTTGACACCCTACAACAATCCTTCACCAAATTCTGGATATTCCACTTCAAAGGGCAATAGTGACATTCAGGACTGTGCTCTATAGTATTGTGGTGTCACTGCTTTGGGCACCCTTTTCATCTCTGGGTTTCTGAAAAAGCTGGAATCCCTGGTCACCAATTTCTTCCTACACGACTATCCTAAGAGTCAAAAAATTTTTTCTATAAAGGGTCATACAGTAAATACTTTCACCTTTTCAAGCTAAACTACTTGCAACTACTCAACCCTGCTGCTGCAGCCACCTACCACCATTACCAGTTGCTGTTGAGTAGATTCTGACTCTTGGTGACCCACTGTGTGTCAGAGTAGAAGGGTGCTCTACAGGGTTTTTAATGGTTGGTTGATTTTTCAGAAACAGATGGCCGTGTCAACTCAAACCACTAACTTTTAGGTTAGCAGTTGAGCACACTGATCCTTTCTACCACCCAGGACTCCAAAGTAGCCATGTTATTGTTGTTAGGTGCTGCTGAGTCAGTTCCAACTTATAGCAACCCTATGTACAACAGAAGGAAACATTGCCCAGTCCTGTACCATGCTTACAACCATTTCTATGTTTGAGCCATGTTTCCATTATTACAGCCACTGTGTCAATCCATCTCATTGAAGGTCTTCCTCTTTGTCACTGACCCTGTCCTTTATAAAGTGTAAATATCCTTCTCCAGGGATTGGTTCCTTCTGATAACATGTCCAAGGTATTTGAGATGAAGTCTCACCATCCTCACTTCTAAGGATCATTTTGACCACAGACATTATATAAGCAAATTGGTATGGCTGTGTTGCATTAAAATTTTATTAACAAACACAGGAAGACGGCTGGATATGGCCTTCTTGTTTGCTGGCCCAACTATTAAATGGTTCCCAAACTTGTCAGCCAGTGTAATCACCTAGGGACTTATAAAAATTCTTATGCTTGTGGCCCATCCCCCAAAACTGATTCAATTAGTCTGAGCCTTGGCATTTGAAAAAGATCCCAGGTGATTCTAATATTCTGGCAGGTTTGGGAACCGCTGATACACGGTAATTGCTTCCACAATTATCTTCTTATATAAAATATATCTGACCTTCTCACCAGCATGTTTAAAAATTTTACAAATTTCCCCTTGATCACAGAATTAAATCTCTGCTTGACAAATCATTTCATAACTCTCTTGCTCACTTCAGGGAGAACCTTTGTACTTTCTGGTGCTTCCCCTCCACTGCCCTGTACTCCAGTTTTTCAATACTCAGTCACTGCTTCATTTCTTTATGCCCTCATTTACTCATTCAATAAACAGGTATAAGCACCCAGTGTGTACAAGGCACTATTCCAGGTGCTAAATAGGTTGAACTGTATCCACACTGTTCCTGCACTCCCACTTATGCATTAACACCTCGATTTGTATTAATCAGGCTTGGCTGCAATTATCAGCCCAGTCAACAGCTCCTTCGCCATATACTGGTCATCTCTGAAAATGCCATTACAAGAGCCAGCCCAAAGAAAACACTGAAAGGATCATTTAAAAATTTTATTAACAAACACAGGAAGATGGCTGGATATGGCCTTCTTGTTTGCTGGCCATAAAACAAGAATTGAAAGAGTAATTGCTAAATGTATGAATGAATACATTTTGAAATACCTATATCCTATGTGTTTTAAGCTCTGGTGGCACAGTGCCTAAGGCATCTGATTGTTAACCAGAAGGCCAGTGGTTCATACCCACCACCAGCTGCTCCTCGGAAGGATGGTTGGACAATCTACTTCTGAAGAGATACCGAATTGGAAACCCAAGAAGGGGTCGCTATGAGTCGGAAATGACTCAACACAGTGAGTTTGGTTTTTTTTGGATGTATTTTAAGCAAGCTGAGGAAGGCAAGTAAAAGCAGCATGATAAAATGTCAACAGTGGTGACTAAGGGTCCAGACAAACCCAAGTTTATCTAAACCTGAAAGTGGCAATGTAGTTAAGAGCACAGGTTTTGAAGTCAGATACGCACAGGATTGAAATCCTGGCTCTCCCACATTACCCATGTGATATCGAGCAATTCATTTTTGGTGTCCAAGCCTCAGCTTCTCATGTTTAAGATGCAGATAGTAACAACTACTTCTGGGTTTGTGCTAAGGACTGTAGAGATAAACTATACATACTGACACACATTAAGTGCTCAACTAGTGTTAGCTGTGAATAGGCATCATCACTATTATGGCTGTGATAATTGTTGATATGGCAGTTTTTTAAATAAAGCCCTTATCACAGCACCTATTGTATAGAAATCTTTTAACAAATAATGTTGTTACATGCCATGGAGTCGGCCCCGACTCATAGTGACCCCTCCTTGGGTTTCTGAGGCAGTATCACTACGGAAGTAGGATTGCCCAACATTCCTTCCGAGGAGTGGCTGGTGGGTTTAAACCGCCAGCCTTCTGGTTAGCAGTCAAGTGCCTTAGGCACTATGCTATCAGAGCTCAAATAATAGCTGATATTATCATTATTGATATTATTGGTTTCATCTCAACACTGCCACTAACTTGGTGTGCACCTTGGTCCTAACATGAGTGACCTCTTAGGGCATCAATATCTGGAACAATAAGGTAGCAGCAGAGTCTGCTCTAAACACACTTGTTTTAACAACCCTTCTAAGTCTAGAAAGTTAATTCAAGGTGTTTCTCCTGAAAACATTTGACATATTGTACCATGATAACTTGGCCACTGGATAGAAAATCCCTATGGGAATTGACCTAAATGGGACAAAGGACACCGTGGGTCCCTGCTTAGCTGTCTCAATCTAAAACAGATTAAGAGAGGGCTATAGCTAGAAGCAAATTTCAGTGAAGTAGAAAACTCAGGTAGAGTTAACAGACTCAGAGTTGAAAGTTGGCTAATTGAAAATGGATTGGATCTGGGCTTTCAGGAAATTCATTCCATCCAAATTAAATTATAAACAGGAACCTGCCCTGTTTTAAGATTTAGAAAACTCAATGCTAAGTCGGGAATGGTATGAATTTCATCAAGAGACAGGGAATTAGGAAAGTCAATAATGTTTTGTGCTGCAGATGTTGGAAGCACCTGTAATAGCAAAGAAAATCTCCTTAGTTTGAATTTTCTGGTATTCATTTATGAAGTCTCTGGAGCCTGCAGCTACAATGAAAACATATTATCCTTTTCACAGTGTATGTATTTAGCTCCTGAAAATAATCTTCTTATCTCCTGTTTAGTGAATTATCACTTCCATTTTCCTCCACAAGAAATTGCACACTAATAGAGGGCTTTAAGAGTTTACAATTTCTTTTTTGTATTCTGATTTTAAAATTGAAAAAGTAATCTCCTTACTCCTTGAGCTCCGCCAGTGAAGCTGAAATCCTAATGTCATGGCCCAGTAAGTACAGAGATGTAATTAAATCACTCCACTGAACTAATTCACCAAGAGGGCCACCGCTGAACGCTGTCTCTGCAATCTTAAATCCAGATTCTTTGGTCAGGAGTCCCAGGTGAACGAGGACCTGGAAAACAACAAAAGATGCACATAATGACTCCCACTGAGCCAAGGACAAGCTGCACAGTAACACACCAAATAACCATCAACCAATTCTAAACTCATGTTGATGTTTTACAGAAAGCTAAAAGTGGGGTATGCCATTTTTCTAGAAATGAGAACGTTATTACTGCCCTTGCTAAGGCTATGAGCATGAGATGTGATAAGTAAGATAAACCAGCTTTTCAACAGTAGGATGTATCTGGAGAATCAGAATTAAAGGAAGAAAGCCCGGGGAATACAGTCTTCTCTGGTAATAATAATGGGCATTTAATATCTTTAACCTTTAATATGAGAAACGCCAAACACATACAAAAGCAGACACAATAATACTGTCAATCCTGGTATACTCATCACACAGCTTTGTTTATCAGCTCTTGACAAATCTTATTCAATTTATGAAAAACCCTGCCATCAAGTGGACTTAATTTACAAAAAACCTTGACACCAAGCTGATGGTGAGCCCATGTGTGTCAGAATAAAGCTGTGCTCCACAGGGTTCTCAATGGCTGATTTTTCAGGCCTTTCTTCCAAGGTACCTCTGGAGAGACTCAAACCTCCAAACTTTGGGTTAGCAGCAGTGTGTGTTAACCATTTGAGCCACCCAGGGACTTAATTTAATCTCCCATTTTCTTCCAACCTCTCTAGAATGTTTTGAAGCAGTTTCTAGATGATAATCTCTTCATCTGCAAATATTTCAGTAGGTATCACTAAAAGAAACAAATCTTTACTTAAAAAAACGGACCACAACATCATTATACAATTGTAAGTTCTTTAATATCATCCAATATCCAGTCAGTATCCACGTTTCAACTGCCCCTTATTTAAGTGCAGTTGATTGATTCAGAAGTCTAATAAATCATAATTGCCTGATATGTTTCTTAATCTCCTTCAACCAATAGTCATTCTCTATGAGGAGGAGGTTCTTATAATTTATTTGTCCAAGACACTGGGGTTGTATTTCTAGTGGAGTCTTCCATACTCTGGATTTTGCTGAATGAAATCAAATGGTATTGCACAATACCATTCTAGTGTACAAATACAAGGCACAGAAGAATCTATTGTACAATACCATTCCATTGTACAATAGATTCTTCTGTGCCTTGTATTTACAGGATTAGTAATTAGATATACAAATTGATTAGATCTGGATTTGATATTCTGGCAATACTACTTCATTACTTGTACTTCTGTTGAGAGACACAAAGTTTGGGTGTCTCCATTTTGTGTTGTCAGCAGCCACTGATGATCACTGCTAGATCCATTCATCCATTATAACCAAAGCCAGTTGCTGTTGAGTCAATTCCAACTCATGGTGACCCCTTGTGTGTCAGAGTAGAACTACACTCCCATAGAGTTTTCAGGCAGATCACCAGGCCTTTCTTCACAGGTATCTCTAGGTAGATTTGAACATGCAACCTATCGGTTAGCAGTTGAGCACACTGTAACAATTTGCACCACCAAAGGACTCATCCATCCTTTAGGAGGTGCAAAATGTTGATATCCAATCATTCTCTCTTCATTTATTAGCTGGAATACTTCTATACAGAGAAACTACTCCTCAATAGCTATTTGATTATTCTGAGGTATAGTTTGCATTAAAAAAAAAAAAAAGCCTAGTAAATGCTTGATTCTTTCTCTTTACTTAGTTTTCAAAATAGATATTTATTCTGTGGCATACTCCAATGTTGTTGTTGTTGTTTGCCGTCGAGTCGGCCCCAACTCATAGCGACCCCTCCTTGGGTTTCCGAAGCAGTATCACTACAGAAGTAGGATTGCCCAACCTTCCTTCTGAGAAGTGGCTGGTGGGTTTGAACCACCAGCCTTCTGGTGAGCAGTCAAGTGCCTTAGGCATTAAGCTACCAGAGCTCCTCCAATAGGTACCAATTTCTTTTTGTTAACATTATAAAATCATTGATATAAGCATATTTGATATATTTTCAATACACTGCAGTATTATCCTTATTGACTATCAAATTGTCCCATCTTAGCCAGTGGGAAGCTCCCAGGTTGGCTCCTAACTTCTTCTGACACAACCCAAGTAGTCTTTTTGATAACTTCTTTGCTCTCTCATGTGGCAAGATGTTGCAAGCTCATCAGGAACAACTTCTGTCTCAGCATTCTGAAGCAGCCATTATCCCAAGATGCCCTGATATTCATTAGTGGAAATGGTATTTAGAGATCAAAATCTGGTGCTTGGGGTGTTCATTACTACTAGGTTTATCACAGTCTCTCAGCCTTTCTACTGCATACAACTAAGAAATTAATTTTTCCTCAAAGACAAAACAATCGTGAATTCCAATTCAGACTCAGGATTACAGTGTTTTTATGTAACATTATAATCTTACATCTGTTCCCTCCTTTTTCTCACACTGAAAATCCCACTTCTCAAGGACACTCACATAATTACTCAGTCACTTTATCTCAATACATATGGCAGATTCAGAACAAGAATTACAACATCACCATGATTAGTAAAAAGTGTTTGATTTTGTTTTTTGTCCTTTTTTTCCTGGTGATAGCCCATTAGAAATATTCAGACAGTGTTTTCTCACTAAGCATAGTCTTTCTCTGTGTTTTCATAAAATATAGATATTTAGACAGTTTATTTATTTTCCTTGTAATTTTTAGGAATTTTTTTTTTGTACTTTAATTTTGTTTCACACCTATACAAAATGGTTCCAAAGTCAAATCTACAAAGTAAGATAGATTCAGAGAAGTCTAAATTTATACCAAATGCCCCATTCTATTCCCTTTCTCCCTCTATAATACTGTCATTGAGTCAACTCTTACTCAGAGCGACCCCCACTGGGTTTCTGATGCTAGAAATCTTTACAAAAGTAGATTGTCCCATCTTCCTTTTGCAGAGCAGCTGGTGGGTTTGAGACGCTGACCTTTTGGTTAGCAGCCAAGTGCCTTATCCACTATGCCACCAGAGTTCCTTGCCGCCCTCTATATATGGCCATTTATTTTAAATTTTACTGTTTAGTCTTCCAAAATACTTTTTTTAAATGAGCAACACACACACATATATGTATGTACATATACATATACACAAAGACATACATACTTTTTCTCCCTTTAAAAATAATATGTACTTTTCTCTATCTATCTTTTCTCACTTAACAACATATCCTAGAGACTACTCCATAGTATTATATAGAGATATTCTTTATTTCTTTTTACAGCCCATCTGGACTATCTGACCAAATGTTCTTCTACAGAGAACATGTTTGGTCCTACTGTCTCATAAACTCCGAATATTAAACTCCAAATATCTAAGCAAAAATGACCTATCAAACTGTAACTTGGAGGTTTGTAAATCTAGGTTTGTTTGTTTTTTTTGAGACTGTCCAATTAGAACAATCAAACTGATTTTTAAGCTCCTTTTAAATGTGTGAATAGATCAATTCACTTTGCTCAGTTCTGAAATAAGAATACTTCATCTAAAGCCACAGCCATTTAATCTATAACTAACGGGGTATAAAACTTCCAAGACCAGAGGCATTCTAGAGGTTTTCCAAATAACTCCTCATGAATTTGAAACAAATTATTTCATGTATAATTGATAGCTTCTCTCTTTTAGAAACATAAACAGAAGTATCAGTCAGTGTTACAATAGAACTCACTGGTTGCCCAAATCAAAAGTGCAAAACTCACGGATGATGTAACTGAACTGGGAGAAATAAGAGGTCTCCGATACTGGGTTCAGGAAAAGAAATGGGGAAAAGCTTCCTGACTCCAGTGAGAGAGGCAGGCCGTCAGATGGTTCAAATGAAAATCTTCCAGGCACATGTGCTGCTTGGCTTCACCCAAGAAATATGTATGCTGGTCCCTGCTGAGTAAGAGGGCTATAATTCCAAAATGGAATAACCAAAAATGGCTGTACAAAAGAGAGAGTCGGTTCACCCTCAGGGAGTATCATCTGACAACATGACATTTCTCTTAGTCTTGTTTCCAAGCAAAATCAAATTCTAAAAGAAAACTGGCATCTAACTGAACTGAATTAATAAGAAACTCACTTTCTTCCTCTTTCTCTTTTCAAGATTCTGCTTTTCTGCAAGTGACTTGATTGCCTGGATCCATGCGTCTGCCATTCGCCGGATGCGTAGTCTCATCCACCGGAATTCTTCATGCTTTTTCATCATACTGTAAAGAATATTAAAATCCGTCCGAATTTCTGCCTAGAAACAGAAATTTAATAAAATGAAGATAAAAAGTCAGAAAGCATAATCATTTTTATGATATGACATTTGAAAACTTTAAAGAAGACAGTCAATTAAATATAGAGCTTCAAAAATGAGTCTTGTCTGCTGCACAGCTTTAGTTTAAGGTTCCTAGTTTGTAAATTAAAGTGAAGGCCCTTGATTGTTGATGTGCTGCATGAAACACCTTTTAAAAATTAGAAATTGAGAATGGCAGCAAAGTCATTGCAAAGCTCTGAGCCATGTTAAAATGCGTTTCTCACAATTACTATGCTTGAAGAATCCTGTAATTCTCTGTGCCCGGATTTATTGTGCCACGCGGACCTACTGCAGGGTAGTAGACTCCTGGGAATACTGAATTACATTCTAAACAGGCCACCCAACACTGTGGATGCCAAGAAAATAATTCCATTCCATAGAGTAAAGAGGAAAATAATCACCTTTAGTTTTGTCCCAGTGAACAAACAAACAAAAAAAAGCATTATTTTCTAAGGAATATAAAAGCCAGGAATACTAGTTCTCTAACATTGTTGTTGTTGTTGTTATGTGCCGTCGAGTCGGCCCCGACTCATGGCGACCCCTCCTTGGGTTTCCGAGGCAGTATCATTACAGAAGTAGGATTGCCCAACCTTCCTTC